>NC_069797.1:43325206-43628236 GCF_027406575.1 Nycticebus coucang
ATGTCTGTAGAATCTGTAGTGATGCCCCCCGTTTCATGCCTAATATTGAAAATTTCATTTGCTGTGTTTTTTCTTAGTCTATCTAGAGGCTTTCAGTATTACTGATCTTTCCAATGAACTATCTTTTAGTTTCATTGCAGTTTTTTCTGTTGTTCTGCTGGTTTTGTTTATTTCTGTTCTCATAATATTCCTCCCTACCGCCATCCCCCTTTGAAATAGTCTCACTTGGTTTCCCAGGCTGGAGTGCGGTGTCAAACTCCTGAGCTCAAAGGGATCAAGGGATCCCCTGCCTCAGCCTCCCAAGTAGCCAAAACTATAGGCGTGTGCTACTGCACCCAGAGAGTTTTTCTTGGTTTCTTTGTTTTTTTTTAATCTTTTTTTTTTTTTTTTTTTTGTAGACAGAGTCTCACTCTGTTGCTTCAAGCTAGGGTGTTGTGTTGTCATAACTCACAGCAACCTCAATCTCTTGGGCTCAAGAGATCCTCCTGCCTCAGCCTCCCAAGTAGCTGGAACAACAGGTTCCCCCCACAACACCTGGCTAGTTTTTTCTATTTTTAGTAGAGATGAGTCTCCCTTTTGTTCAGGCTGGTCTCAAACTCCTGAGCTCACCCACCTCAGTCTCCCAGAGTGCTAAGATTGTAAGCACTAAATTCTGAGGGTAATGATCTGTCAAGAATGCAGAAACACTAATTCCAAAAGGTCAAATTAGTGCCTGGCCTAATTTTTTTATTTTTTTAGAAGAGGGTGGATCTTGCTCTTGCTCAGGCTGGTCTTAAACTCCTGAGCTCAAGTGATCCTCCTGCCTCAGCTTCCCAGATTACTAATATTATAACAATGAAGCATCATACCTGGCTCATTATTCCTTTCTTTATTTGCTTTAAAACCTTAATTTGCTCCTTTTTAGTTTCTTAAAAGAAAAGCTTAAATTACTGATTTGAGACCTATTTATGCATTATATGCTATAAATTTACCTATAAGCACTGCAATGGCCACATCTCACAAATTCTAATATGTTGTATTTTTTATTTTTATTCATTCCAGACTATTTTTATTAATTCTGGAAAATTCTCAGGCTTTTTTTTTTTTTTAATATGTTGTCTCTCTCTTTGTTATTTTTGCTATTTCTGCAATGGTCTGTTTGATATAATTTGGACCAGGCCCTTTTATCTCCTTGTTTCCTAATCTCTTTTTTATAATTTATAATTTTCTTCTCATTTTTTTTGCATTCTCATTAATTTCGTCAGCTATACAATTTTATTAATCTCTTTTTCAGCTTTGTCTAAACCATCTATTAATATTTTTAGTGCCTTATCTTTCATTTCTAGAGGAAGTATTTAATTATTTTTAAAATTTGTCTTTTCAAGTTTTCAAGTATTATATAATCTTTTACAGGTTGTTCTATTTTATGAAAAGTTCTATTTGATAGTGTTATCCTTCTATTTGTGAAGGATTCTTGCTTTGCATGGATCATTTGCCTTATTTTGAGCATACTTTTTTGAGACTTCTCCCCCAATGAGAGTTCTTACGATTTTTCTGTAACATGAAAGCTTCCTTACATGTGTGTCAAGAATGTATAAGACCTTTTTTTTCCTATCCCCCCCCCCCTTTTTTTCTTCTTTTCGGGTAGGGATCTCACTCTGTTGCCTAGGATGGATTCTAACAAACCTAGATTTAAGTGATCCTTCTGCCTCAGCCTCCTGAGTAGCTGGGGTGTCAGGTGTACATGATCACTCCTGGCTTGTGAGCGTCTTTATGTCATTTTTAAAGTCCTTGTTAGATAATTCCAACATCTATGTCATTTTGGCATTGATGTTGATTGGTTGTCTTTTCCCAGCTCTGCATATGCTGAGTAATTTTGAATTGTATCCTAATGATTTTCATTATGATTTTAATTTCTGGTGGGTCTGCCAATTTGCTGGTACTTCAAATTCTGGCTTTACCAATATGCCTGTTCCTATTTACTTTTCAGAATCCTTAGGTAGCCATGCCATGCATCTGTCCTGGTTTTACTGCTGCTTTCATTGGGAAAGACAGTGGAATGTGCTTACTCCATCTTCACTAGAACTTTCCCTCTAGAGAGAATTTTACATTGGTTTGTTTGGATAATGCTAGCTCCTGAATAGTATGTTAATTTCTTGAGATTTTTTAACTTCAGCTTTAAATCCCAAGCTTTTATCTGGTATGTAGACCTTACTTTGAATTTTGAGGTGAGACATTTTCCTCTTTTCATAGAGCTGAGTAGAAACAGACAAAATTCCTTTCTTTCTCTTCTTTTTTTTTTTTTTTTTTTTGTAGAGACCGAGTCTCACTGTACTGCCCTCAGGTAGAGTGCCGTGGCGTCACACAGCTCACAGCAACCTCTTAACTCTTGGGCTTACGCGATTCTCTTGCCTCAGCCTCCCGAGCAGCTGGGACTACAGGCGCCCGCCACAACGCCCGGCTATTTTTGGTTGCAGTTTGGCCGGGGCTGGGTTTGAACCCACCACCCTCGGCATATGGGGCTGGCGCCCTACTCACTGAGCTACAGGCGCCGCCCTCTTTCTCTTCTTTTTCTTTTTCTTTTTTCTTTCTTTCTTTCTTTTTTTTTTTTTTTTGCTAATTGGCCGTTTTTTCTATTCTTTCAATAAGAAGTTTATGGCCAAACATGGTGGTGGCTTATTTTATAATCCCAGCATTCTGGGAGGCCAAGGTAGGAGGATCACTAGAAGCTACAAGTTTAAGATTAGTTTGGCAACATACCAAGACCTTGTCTGCACAAAAAAACGGGGGGAAAAAACCCAGTTGGGGATGGTGGCACACCACACCTGGAGTCTCAGCTACCTGGGAGGTAGAGGCTAGAGAATCACTTGAGCCCAGGAGTTTGTGGTTGCAGTGAGTTATGATTAAGCCACTGTTCTCCAGCCTAGGGTACAGAACAAGACCCTGTCTCTGATTTAAAAAAAAAAAAAAAAGAAAAGGAATTTTAGCTTTATGCAGGGTGTAGAATTTTAGTCACAGTTTCAACTCCTTTTCTATGGTATGTCTGTTTTTCTGTCTCCACAGCAGTGTTAAAAATCTTTGCATCAGGCTCTCCAGCAGTGTAACGTCTAACCCAGTAGAAGTATTCTTCTTTGTTTCTGACACCTGTGGATTTCCCTTCTGTCTTTTAAATGTAACTGTTCAGTATGATGATGTTTTACATTTATACTTGCTATTCATAAGCCTTTTCAGTATAAATATTTTTAGGTTTTTAAAAAAATACTATATTGCTGAAATAAATAATTTTTATAGAATGTTTTCTTTGCAGAGGCCGGGTGCAGTGGCTCCTGCCTGTAATCCTACCACTCTGGGAGGCCAAGACCAGATCGCATGAGCTTAGGAGTTTGTTTGTTTGTTTGTTTGTTTTTGAGACAGTCTCACTCAGTCGCCCTAGGGTTGAGTGTCATGGCGTCACAACTCACAGCAACTTCAAACTTTCGGGCTCAAGAGATTCTTTTGTCGTAGCCTCCTGAGTAGCTGGGACTACAGGCACCCACCACAACACCCGGCTATTTTTTAGAGATGGGGTCTTGATCTTGCTTAGGCTGATCTCGAACACCTGCCTTGGCCTCCCAGAGTGCTAGGATTATAGGTGGGAGCCAATGCGCCCAGCCTAAGCAAGAATGAGACCTTGTCTCTAAAAAAGGTAGCCAGGCATTCTGGCAGGTGCTTGTAGTCTCAGCTACTCAGGAAGCTGAAGCAAGAAGATTGCTAAAGCCCCAAGAGTTTGAGGTTGCTGTGAGCTGTGATTTCATGGGATTCCACTGAGGGCAACAAAGTAAAACTGTGTCTCAAAAAAAAAAAATAAATAAATAAATAAAAATTTTTTTTTTTTTTTTACCTTTGTACTTCAGCTGATGTACACACAAAAAAATTAGAAACTGATTTACTGCTAGAATTGTCAGGATTTTTAGTACACATGTACTATGTGTAATTATATAATTTTATGTTTTAGGCTAGAGACTATAATAATGTCTACAATGAATTAGGATTAAAAGAGTTATTTCTATCTCATATGACTCTACAAAGAAACTGATTTGGAAAAAATGTTTTTAGTATAATGAAATTAATACTGATTTTAAATTATAACTTTCAGATACTGTAGAAAGGGCAGTTTTTAACTTTGAGAGCAAAAATAAAACCACTGCTCTAAATACCTAAAGAGATTTGAGGTATTGGCTGCTTTGATCTTTATTTTCTTGGTGTTTAAGTTGTTGAATTTTTTACATTCAATAGAAATCTCAGTTTGGTAGATGAGGATATATCCATTTCCTTTTACTGACAGTGGTTTCTTTTCAGAAACATGTTCTTCCCTTCTTTTCTGACAGGAATGAGTAGTGACAGTGACATCGAATGTGACACTGAGAATGAGGAGCAGGAGGAGCTCACCAGTGTGGGCGGATTTAACGGCTCCTTCATGGCACAGCCTCCAGATGAAGGTGTGACATTCTCGTCTTGTTCTGCTGCTCCTGCTACTTATGCTCTGCTGTTTTTGCTGCTTCTGTTTTGTTCTTTTTTTTTTTTTTAATTATTGTCATTTGTGAGACTACATTCTTTGGTAAACTATCCAGTGAATACTGACAAAATTTGGTAGTTAATGTTTGGCTTGGTTAGTATCTAGGTAGTGCTAATTATTGGGCAGGGAAGGAGTCCACAACCTCCTTCTATATACAGCCTGTGACCTGAGAATGGTAACATTGTAAACAGTTGTAAAAAAATAAAAATAAAAAACAATTTTCAACAGAGGCCATTTTGTGGCCTGTACTGCCTAAATATTTACTGTATTTTATAAGAAATGTTTGCTAGTCCCTAGGGCAATTTCAGATGTTTGGGTGTTTTTTATTTTCAGAGACTTTTCTAGACCAGAATAACTTTTTATTTTCTATTTTTTATTTTTTATTTATTTTTATTATTTTTTTTTGTAGAGACAGAGTCTCACTGTACTGCCCTCAGTAGAGTGCCGTGGCCTCACATAGCTCACAGCAACCTCCCTCTCTTGGGCTTAAGCGATTCTCTTGCCTCAGCCTCCCGAGCAGCTGGGACTACAGGCGCCCGCCACAACACCCGGCTATTTTTTGGTTGCAGTTTTGGCCGAGGCTGGGTTTAAACCCTCTACCCTCCGTATATGGGGCTGGCGCCCTACTCACTGAGCCACAGGCGCCACATAATTTTTTGCTGTCACGTAGGCTGGAATGCAGTGACATGGTCATAGCTCACTGCAACCTTGAACTCCTAGGCTCAAGGGATCCTCCTGCCTTAGCCTCCTGGGCCTATAAAAGTGTACCAGCATGCCTGGCTCCTTTTCTTACTTTTATTTATTATAGAGATGGAGTCTTGCTCCAACTTCAGACTAGTTTCGTCTCCAACTTCTGGCCTGAAATGATCCTCCCATCTTGGTCTCCCAAAGTGCTAGGATTATAGGTCTGAACCAACCTGGAATCATTTCTACTTCTTCCTACCCCAAAAAAATTATTAGAAAAAAACTCTTTGAGAGAAACCTGCTGTCAATATTTTTTACTTATTCTGTTCTGTTTTTATTTGAATTTCTTTTTTTTTTTCCTTTCAAATTGAGGCAGAGTTTTGCTCTGTTGCCCTGCTAGAGTGCAGTGGCATCATCACAGATCACATCAACCTCAAACTCAAATGATCCTCCTGGCTCAGCCTCCTGAGTAGCTGGGACTACACGTGCCCACCGCAATGCTCCACTAGTTCTTCTATTTTTATCTTTTTTTTTTTTTTTCTTTCTGTCAGCTTATTCCCTAGGTTTGAAGTTCTTCTATTTTTTGTAGAAATGAGGTCATTCTCTTGCTCAGGCTGGTCTTGAACTCCTAAGCTCAAGCAATCCTCCTGCTTTGGCCTCCCAGAGGGCTTACTTTTTTTTTTTACAAAAATATTTTATAAATAATCTTATATTCTGATTTTTTTCACTTAAATGTGTTTTTTTGTTTGTTTTTTAGAGACAGAGTCTCACTTTGTCACCTTCGGTAGAGTGCTATGGCGTCACAGCTCACAGCAACCTCCAGCTCTTGGGTTTAGGTGATTCTCCTGCCTCAGCCTCCCTGTAGCTGGGACTACAGGAGCCCGCCACAACACCCGGCTATTTTTTTTTTGTTGTAGTTTGGCCAGGGCCGGATTTGAACCCGCCACAACTATTCTACTATGAAGCAGTTTTCTTTTTTTTTTTTTTTTTGTAGAGACAGAGTCTCACTTTATGGCCCTTGGTAGAGTGCCGTGGCCTCACACAGCTCACAGCAACCTCCAACTCCTGGGCTCAAGTGATTCTCTCGCCTCAGCCTCCCGAGTAGCTGGGACTACAGGCGCCCGCCACAACGCCCAGCTATTTTTTGGTTGCAGTTTGGCCGGGGCCGGGCTTGAACCCGCCACCCTCGGTATATGGGGCCAGCGCCTTACCGACTGAGCCACAGGCGCCGCCCTATGAAGCAGTTTTCTAAAATACAGATTAAACAATGAAAGGATATACTGTGAAGTTAGAGAAATATTTATTGAAGTTTACTCAGTGAATGTAATAATCTGATCATCCTCTGCCAGATTTCCTGGCTTGTGCTAATTGTTATCTTTATGTTTTACGTATTTCCCTGGTGTTCTAGTATCTTTTTCAGAACAGAGCCAAGAATTAGATGATTTGTAATTATTTAATATTAAGGCATCTTTAGTAATTTTGTCTTCTAAAAGAAGCACCCAAATTTTGCTGAAATTATTTTGAGTGCTGATTGGTTTTTGTAGTGATGTTTGTGTGTACAGTTTAATTGGCTTTTGTTTGCAGCGTCTTGGCGGTGTACATTATTGTTTCTTGTTCCCTTCGTTAGCTGTCCCCACATTGTCCCTAGGACAGAGTGGAAGCAGTGCCTTTCATCTTCTGATTGTTGAAGTCTCTTACATTTTCTTTCTCCTTTACTTTTCCATGTGTTTTCGTATACCTGCCTTAGATCACAAATCCTCTGAAGTCAGAGACTTGTTCAAAATCCAGCACATTTTTATTGCTTAAATAACACATTTAGTAAGGATACATTTAGGGACTTGGGAAGGAAAAATACTCTTATTATGTCCTTTTAAATTTTAAATGGTTTTGGCTTGGTCAGATGAATCTGTTAAAAAGGCAAATAAATCTTTAAAATTTTATCTTTTTTTTTTTTTTATTTTTAACTTTAGATACCCATTCCAGTTTTCCTGATGGTGAACAAATAGGCCCTGAAGATCTCAGCTTCAATAATGATGAAAACAGTGGAAGGTAATTTGCCAAATCAAGAGAACTGACTTGCAAGCTACCTTGATTCTCAGTTTTGCTGTGGTTGGTACTCAAATTTGTCATCAGTCAGATAATCTGATTTGGTATTATTTTCTTTTCATGTCTACCTGAAGTAATAACTTGGAAACCGTAAGAAGTAGCACAATTCTCATATAAAACACTAGTACGTGGGGAAAAATTAATAGGATGAGGAGAGTTCTTTGTAATGTAATAAAATAACGTCCTCAATTTAGGAAATTTATACACTCACAAAAGGCAGTTTATCTACTACAACAGAGGCCAATTATTGCCAGAATATGCACCTGCAAACAATGTACCTGCAACATGTGCTCTGTGACCTGCTCAGCCTCCATGCTCTTTTCTCTTTGGCGAGACACTCAGTTGTGTTCAAATGACCACCTTTATAGTTTTGAGTTTTAAACACAGTTTATAGTTTTATTACAGAGCAGAACAACTATTTATCAATAGATTCTACCCCATAGACACTTTGTATGAATAACTGAAGCAACACTAGACTAAATCTACTCTATGGAGTATGTTGACAAACTAAAATTTATCTTTTCTTATTTGTTCAAGTACAGGCACGCTATTTAATGGCATATATTCTCTGTGTTGGTGACTTTTGCAAATGTAATTTTAAATGAATTAAGTTAATGTGGATTGGTTATGTTCCTGGTCATGTGGACACATATAAGATTATTTAAAATTATTTCACTTTTTCTGCCTCTCATTATATAATTTTAGTGCAAAAAATATTTTAAAACCTTCTTTTATTAGTTGTACATTGATTTCAGTTTCAGTACATTTAAAGAGTCGTACATATTATATAGTGGCTTACATCAAGGTGAAACAGTGATAATAAGGTTTTCTTTCATACTCATAATTAACCCCAAATTATTACCAAGCTTTGCCATTGTGTCTCTGCATTTGTGTTTGAGCTGCTATATATCTGTGAAAATTACACTGAAAGTTGTCTTAGAAACCATTGAAAAAGCATGAATAGTTATATATACTTGTGAGAGGCGTCTCATCAGCTATATTTTACTTAATGAATATGTGTATTGTTCACTTTTCCATGTCTAGTGTCTTCCTGAATGCCATGACACATAGTTTACTTTTGTTCAAAATAGTTTGCACTTTTTGTTAATAAAATGAACTTCAAAAAAATATGCCTCTGCTATTTATTAAAAGTGAGACCAGAAGCTCCCTTTTTCTTCTCATACTGCCTGTGACTATTTAGTGATGTAGACAAAATTAGGCTTCTGATTAATTTGTTTTCAATTTCGTGATGAGAAGTGATGGGCAGTTTCTGTCCTAGTCCCTCTGAAATCACTATAAACCTAAAAGACCCACAGATGTCTTCCGAGATGATAGTTTTTAGTTCAGACTTGTTAGTTTTAATGGTAGCGTTTTTGGAAGATATTTAACTCCTCCCCCAGTTCCTGGCCATTTTCACTGATGTCAGGCACACCACTGATTTTTTTCCTCTTCCTTGATACGGTTTGCCTGTGTGGTTACGTTAGATTTTAGACACCAGTGAGGGAGGGAAGAGGCACAGAAGAATCAGTTGCTCTGCTTTGCTCTTCTACTTTCACTTTCTGCACCCTAATAGAGTCCTCACCATTTTCTTAGAAAACCTTTTCTCTTTCACTAAAAGGCATAATTTCTTGTATATTTTCTGCTATTACCTTGCTTCAGTATGCATTAAGAGTGTTTTTATCTCAAGTTCATTCCTAGAAAATCCCTTCTTGATAGGATTTTCTCATAAGCCTAAAGATGTGGTATTAATGCTTTATTGTGTATGAACATAGTGTTTCTGGACAGCCCATGTCATTGAAGCCTTCATTAACCTTCCAGGTAGATGACTGTATCCTACCCATTTGGTAGAGCAGTGGTTCTCAACCTTTAATACAGTTCCTGTGGGTCGTGACCCACAGGTTGAGAACCGCTTTGGTAGAGGAACCTGAGGTTCCCTGAAGGTTTAACACCACTGGCACGGATCAAATGAACTGCTTGTCTGGTGCCCTTTCCAGTTCACTGCTTTAGAACCAAACCCAACATTCTGATACCTAGTAATTAAAAACCTAAAGATTAGGCTGGGCATGGTGGCTCACATTTGTAATCCTAGCACTCTGGGAGGCTGAGGCGGTTGGATTGCTTGAGCTTAGGAGTTCAGACCAGCTGAGCAAGAACAAGACCCTGTCTCTAATAAAAGATAGAAAAAAATTAGCCAGGCCATTGTGGCAAATGCCTGTAATCCCAGCTACTTGGGAGACCGAGGCAGGAGGCTCGCTTGAACCCAGGAGTCAGAGGTTGCTATGAGCTAGGTTCACACCACACTACTCTAGTATGGGGTAACAGAGTGAGACTGTCTCAAAAACCAAAAAAAAAGAGTAAAGATACTAGCCGGGCGTTGTGGTGGTCGCCTGTAGTCCCAGCTACTTGGGAGGCTGAGACAAGAGAATCGCTTAAGCCCAGGAGTCGGAGGTTGCTGTGAGCTGTGTGAGGCCACGGCACGCTACCGAGGGCCAGAAAGTGAGACTCTGTCTCTACAAAAAAAAAAAATGAGTAAAGATTGTCCAATTTTTTTTAACCTTTTAATTTTCAGATAATTTTAGATTTGTAAGAGTTTTGAAAATTGTGGGTGAGTTCCCATGCACTTTGGCTAGCTTCTCCTTTCATTGATGTATTACATGATTATTGAACAATGATTAAAACTAAGAAATTGGTTATAGTACTATTAACCAAACTGTTGAATTTATTCATAATTCACCAGTTATTTCACTAATGTTCTTTTTCTGTTCCAGGATCCAGGCCAGGATTCCACATTGTATTTTGTTACCATGTTTCCTTAGTATCTTCCAGTCTGTGATAGTTCCTTGGTCTTTCCTTGCTTTCATGACCTTGATATTTTTGAAGAGGACCAGTTATTTTATAAAATCTTCAATTTGGGTGTGTCTCATACTTGCTTATGTGAAATTGAGGCTATGTGTTTGGGGGGAAACTGCAGTAGAGGCCCTGTGCCCTCGTTGGAGTATATTATGCTGATAATTTTTATTGGTGATTTTTAACCTTGATTACTTGGTTAGAGTGTAGTGTCTGCCAGTATTCTCCACTATAAATTTACTGTTTGTCCCTCCACATTACTAATGATTTGGGGTAAATGCCTTGAGGCTATGCAGATACCTGGTTTCTACTAAATTCTTGCCCATTGATTTTAGCACCCAGTAGTGAATCTTTTCTATGACAATTATTACTGTAGTGTTCTGATGATAGTTTTTTTTTTTTTTTTTTTTGTAGAGACAGAGTCTCACTGTACCGCCCCCGGGTAGAGTGCTGTGGCGTCACACGGCTCACAGCAACCTCTAACTCTTGGGCTTACGCGATTCTCTTGCCTCAGCCTCCCGAGCAGCTGGGACTACAGGCGCCCGCCACAACGCCCGGCTGTTTTTTTTGTTGCAGTTTGGCCGGGGCTGGGTTTGAACCCACCGCCCTCGGCATATGGGGCCGGCGCCCCACTCACTGAGCCACAGGCGCCGCCCCTGATGATAGTTTTTTAGTTCTCTAATATCTTCTATGTTTTTTATTAAAATACAGTAAGGAAAGGTCCTTTCCTCATTTACCTTTTTTATTTAGCTGCTTATTTATATGTATTAGTGAAATATACATTTGTTTTATTCTTTGAGTTATGATCTTATACTGTCATCATTTTATACTTGGCTTTTTCCAGTTTGGGCCATCGGAAGCTCTTTCAGGTTGGCTCTGTGTCCTTTTGATATGTCCCATTCTTGTTTGTTTTTTAACCATTTCTTTACTTTTTGACACCCCGACGTAACTCCAATTTCATCTTGTATTCAAGTTCATTTTGTATTTTCACTACCCTGGTCATGGAATCAACTACTTCTTGAGGTACTATGGTTCCTTTTATTGGAGAATAGTATTTAGGAATAAATAGTATTTAGGTGTAGAATATTTTTTGATTTATAGAATTTTTTTGACTCAGATGATGGTTCTTTTATAGACCAGTAGAGTATAACTAAATACCTTGTCATTTGGGGCATTTCATTTTACTTTGTTGCTTTAAAGTTCAATGCAGAGAAGGTGTTGAATGTACGGAAAATAAATTAATTAAAATATAACCTAGGTACATACTCTCCTACTTTGAATCATCTTTAGATTACTTGGAATCCTAAATCCAGTATAAGTAATGCTATGTAAATAATTGTTATATTGTAGTTGATCGTATTTTTATTGGGTTTTTAAAAAATATTTTCAATCTGTTTCAATTCAGTGATGTGGAACCCAGGACATAGAGGGTTGGCTGTATTTACTGATGCAAATACAGCTATTTATATATATTTCTGTATATATCTGTGTAAAGCTTTTTTTTTTGTAAAGAAAAGGTATAAGCCTATGTTGCTAATAGTTCAGCTTCCCCGGGCTCGTTCTAGCTTTCACTCTTGTTTATAATGTCTTTCTTCAACAGTGAGTAGCCTGACTGTCATCAGCTACAGAAACTTACTTGTTAAACCCTAATATACAAACCAAGTAATTTCAGAACTGTTGACTTCTATACCTTTGTAAGAAACTACATTTGAGTATAGTGATTCTATTCAGCTCTTTTTGTCTTTTTCTTTCGAGTATTATGTCAAAATACTTTCTCAAAGTTATTTAGGTCCTTTGATCCAAAATTACATTAGTTTCTTTCCTGTCCCCTTCACTGTGATGTGGTTCATTTGTAATACCGTTAGATTCATCTGTTGTAGTCTACATTCTGTCCTCCCCCACATATACTGGTTGATTTTTTAATTTACAAACATAAAAATTCAGTCTCTCTGGTATATAGTTCTGGGTATTTTGACAAATGTCACTCATCCACCACCATGATACTACACAGAACATTTCAGTCATCCCCTAAATTCCCTGTATGGATAAACACCTGCCTCTCTCTCTAGCAGCTCCTGGCTACCACTCATCTATTCTCTGTCCTTTTAGTTTTCCTTTTTCTAGAGAGTCATATAGAATCAGAATGTGTAACCTTCTGCTTAGCAACATGGGATTAAGTTTTATCTATCATTGTGGCTTGATATTTCATTCCTTTTTATTGCTGGATATTCCATTGTGTGAATATATTACAGGCTTTTTACTTACCTGTTGAAGGATATTTGGGTTGTTTATATTTTAGGGTGATTATGAACCTTATCAACATTAGTATATAGATTTTTATGTCCACATAAGCTTTTTTTCTCTAGGGTGTTTATACGTCTAGGAGTAGGATTGCTGGGTGGGTAGTATAGAATTATCTGGCCTTTGTCCCCAATTCTTGGGAAGTCCCCTCTAAATCCTTGCTGTTTCCCAAGTGATAGGAGTTATTTATGGTGGGCTCTCTAGTTTATGCTAACAAGACAGCTCAGGATGGAGGCTGGCCATTCCAGAAAGGCCAGCCATGTGATTAGATGGTTGAGGCTCTGACCTACATGATAACTCAGTTGAGTTCAGCCTCATTGCCAATGATTCAGTCGTGCCTACATACTGAAATTCCAATAAAAACTCTGGATACTGAAGTTTGAATGAGCTCCCCTGGTTGGCAGCACTCGGTACTGATGTATATCAATATTCCGGGAAGGTAACTTGTCTTAAAGACAAGGAACCTTTACATTTGGGACCTTTCCTGACCTCACCTATGTGTCTCTCCTTTTATCTGGTTCATATTTGTCATAATAAAACTGGTCATAAGTAAAGTGCTTTTCCTGAGTTCTGTGGGTCATTCTAGCAGATTATCAACCTTAAGTGGGAAGTAGGAGCCCCCAAATTTGTAGCCAGGTGATCAAAAGTAGGGTGGGTCTCAGGATCCCTGGATGTGGAGCTGGTGTCTGATGTGTGTGCAGTCTTGTGGAGGACTTTGCCCTTACTCTGGGAAGCTTGGCCTATCTGTAGGTAGTTGGTATCGGGACTCATTGTACTGAGTCACATAGGAAGTATATTCTTAACTTGGTAAGAAGCTGCCAAATTTCCCTGAGTGGTAATGTCATTTTGCATTATCACCTCAACATGTGAGAGTGCTAGTTTCGCCTCACAAACACTTGGTACTGTTAGTACTTTTTATTTTAGCCATCCTGATAGGTATGTTATAGTATTTGTTTTGCTGATATTTTGCTGGGAATTTTTGCATCTATTCAGAAGGGGTATTGATACATAATTTTATTGTTCTGTTTCATCTGATTTGATGTCAGAGTAATGCTGACCTCACAAAATGAATGTTCTCTCTTCTGGAAAAGCTTGTGTAGCTGTTAGTGTTATCTATTTAACAGTCTGGAAGGTGGTTTCTTTTTCGTAGGTGTGGTGTTTGGGGTATGTATCCTACTTAGTGTTCTCATACCTTCTGTGTCGGTTGTCTCATGTTTTTGAAAGAAACTCAGTCATTACTTCTTCAGAGACTCCTTCTGCCTGTTGTCTTCCACTCGTCCTTGTAGGTTCCAGTTGTCCTTGTGAGTGTGTTGCATCAACATGTCCCACAGCTGTTAGATGTTCTGTTCTTGGCTGGTTTTGTTTTTCTTTGTTTTTCTTCACTTTTTTCCTGTTGTATTTCAATTAGGGTAATTTTTGTTAACTTATTTTCAGGTTTCCTGATTCTTTAGCAGTGTAGCATCTACTGATAGCTGACTGAAGACACTGACCATCTCTGTGTACACCTGACCTTCCTAGCATAGTCTTCACCATTGCTGAGATTGCCCATATGATGGTTCATGTTGTCCACTTTTTTTTTTTCACTGCAGTAACCATAGTTTTAAAAATTCTCTGTTTCAAAATCTATCATATCTGAGTCTGGTTATAATTGCTTCATCCCTTCAGAGTGTGTTTTTACTTAACCTCTTCTTATCCCTCTGTATTTTGTTAAAAGCAACACATCTCATGTAGGACAGTAGATAATTTGATAGTAGATAGTTTCTGTGCCTGCAAATGGGCAGGCCTTTCCTGCTGCTGAGATGTTCACTGAAGGATTAGATTAGTCTAATGATTAAGACGTGCTTAGTTCAAGGTTTGCTTTGCTATAATATGACTGACCTTAGTGGCTTTGGTTCCTGTAGGCAAACTTGGTATTTCTGATTGGGGTTGGGTTCTGACCCTGTGCTGTGCCTCAGCAAGGGTCCCCGGGTGCTTTTCTTGCTCTCCTGTCCTCCTTCTAGAAATATCTGTTATTTGAAGCTTGACTGTGGGCTAGGCAGGGCTGTCATTCTTGGATTAAGCTACAGTTTTCGGCACTGTGGGGGAGGGGGTGCTTACTTTACTCGCCCCTTTCCCAGGGTTGGGGCTTTTCTTCCTTTGCGGCAGTGACTACCAGCATCCTGAGGGCAGCAGGATTTATGGACCTTCCCCCCCATAGAATAATACCCCTGTTTTATAGAGGAGACAGGGGAGAGTCCCGTGAGTTTCTTGACCCTCCCCCAAGGCTGCTGCATACCTCTCCTGGGTCTGCACCACAGTTAACACTTTACTGTGAGAACATGGTACAGTTTTGAAGAAAAAGCCGCAATTTCTACAGGCCTCCAGGCCTTCACTGGGCTGCAGCATGTATTCTGCCTTCACTTTACCTGAACTCTTCTGTAAAGTGTCTCCTCACAGCCAACATAGAATAGTGAATGTGTCTCCTTCAGGCACCCACCCCTCTCTCAATTTGGAGCCATTAGGTTCATCTGCAACCTCGGCTTTCCCAATGTATTTGGGAAAAGTCTTAATTTGTAGTCAATCTGGATCTTTTTCGTTGTAAGAATGAAAGCAATGTTCCCAACTCCACATCCCAGAGTGGAAGCTGGAAATGCTGGCATTTTTTTTTAATATGTAAAGTACATTTTCTTGAATTTAACATGAATCTAATTTTAAATCCACAACTCAAAAAATAACAAGCCATTTAAAATGTTTTATCTGAAATTTTATTTTTAAATTATAAAGGTGATAAAATTGTAGAAATTTATAAAATAGAAAACTTCAAGCAGATATTCAGGGCAACTTTAATCTGTGTTTCCAGGTTAAATAAAATTTTTAAAGAAAAAGGAAAACTCTAAAGAGCTGTTTTCCTTTTGGCATGTTCGCTTTAGTCAGTACGTGGTAATGTTTTTAGATTTCTCCATATTCTACATCTGGTTCCCACATGAACCAATCCATGCCTTCATAGTGTAGGTTTATAGAAGTTTTAAAACTATGCCTAGGAATGCTTAGGAGCCAATGGTAACATTAGCCATGCTGTAGTTTGGGCTGCTAGCTTTTCTTTTCTTTTCTTTCTTTCTTTTTGTTGTTAAATCATAGCTATGTACATTAGTGCAATCAAGGGGTACAATGTGCTGGTTTCATATACAATCTGGAATATTCTCATCAAACTGTTCAACATAGCCTTCATGGCATTTTCTTAGTTATTGTATGTAGACATTTGTATTCTGCCTTTAGTAAGTTTCGCCTGTACCCATTCTAAGATGCACCATAGGTGTGGCCCCACCCGTTACTCTCCCTCCACCAAAACGTCCCCCCTCCCTTCCCCTTCCGTGGCCCTTTCCCTAGTCTTATGCTTTAGTTGGGTTATAGCCTTCATGTGAAAGCTATAATTTAGCTTCATAGTAGAGCTGAGTACATTGGAAACTTTTTCTTCCATTCCTGAGATACTTTACTAAGAAGAATATGTTCCAGCTCCATCCATGTAAACATGAAAGAGATAAAGTCTCCATCTTTCTTTAAGGCTGCATAATATTCCATGGTATACATGTACCACAATTTGCTAGTCCATTCGTGGGTCGATGGGCACTTGGGCTCCTTCCATGACTTAGCAATTATGAATTGGGCTGCAATAAACATTCTGGTACAGATGTCTTTGTTATATTGTGATTTTTGGTCTTCTGGGTATAAACCTAGTAAAGGAATTATAGGATCGAATGGCAGGTCTATTTTTAGGTCTCTGAGTATTCTCCAAACATCCTTCCAGAAGGAACGTATTAGTGTGCATTCCCACCAGCAGTGTAGAAGTGTCCCCTTTTCTCCACATCCATGCCAACATCTCTGGTTTGGGGATTTTGTTATGTGGGCTACTCTGACTGGGGTTAGGTGATATCTCAGAGTAGTTTTGATTTGCATTTCTCTGATGATTAAGGATGATGAGCTTTTTTCATGTGTTTGTAGATCCTGCGTCTGTCTTCTTTAGAGAAGTTTCTCTTCAAGTCCCTTGCCCACGCTGAGATGGGGTCACGTGATCTTTTCTTCCTCATACGTTTGAGTTCTGTGTGGATTCTGGTTATTAGACTTTTATCGGAGGTATAACCTGAAAATATTTTCTCCCATTCTGAGGGCTGTCTGCTTGCTTTACTCACTATGTTCTTGGCTGTGCAGAAGCTTTTTAGTTTGATCAGGTCCCAGTAGTGTATTTTTGATACTGCTTCAATTGCCTGGGGAGTCCTCCTCATAAAATATTCACCCAGGCCGATTCCTTGAAGAGTTTTCCCTGCACTTTCTTCAAGTATTTTTATAGTTTCATGTCTTAAGTTTAAATCTTTTATCCAGTGAGAGTCTATCTTAGTTAATGGTGAAAGGTGTGGGTCTAGATTCAATCTTCTACAGGTTGCCAGCCAGTTCACCCAGCACCATTTGTTAAATAGGGAATCTTTTCCCCACTGAATGTTTTTAATTGGCTTGTCAAAGATCAAATAATGGTAAGTAGCTGGATTCATCTCTTGGTTCTCTATTCTGTTCCAGACATCTACTTCTCTGTTTTTGTGCCAGTACCGTGCTGTTTTGATCACTATCGATTTATAGTACAGTCTCAGGTCTGGTAGCGTGATTCCTCCTGCTGTGTTTTTATTGCTGAGTAATGTTTTGGCTATTCGAGGTTTTTTCTGATTCCATATAAAACGAAGCATTATTTTTTCAACATCTTTAAAATATGACAATGGAGCTTTAATAGGAATTGCATTAAAATTATATATTGCTTTGGGTGGTATAGACATTTTAACCATGTTGATTCTTCCCAGCCATGAGCATGGTATGTTTTTCCATTTGTTAACATCTTCAGCTATTTCTTTTCTTAAAGTTTCATAGTTCTCTTTGTAGAGATCTTTCACGTCCTTAGTTAGATATACTCCCAAATATTTAATCTTCTTTGGCACTACTGTGAAAGGAATAGAGTCCTTGACTGTTTTTTCAGCTTGGCTATTGTTGGTATATATAAAGGCTACAGTTTTATGGGAGTTGATTTTGTAGCCTGAGACATTGCTATATTCCTTGATCACTTCTAAAAGTTTTGTAGTAGAATCCCTAGTGTTTTCCAGATATACGATCATATCATCTGCGAAGAGTTAAAGTTTAATCTCTTCTGACCCTATGTGGATACCCTTGATCGCCTTTTCTTCCCTAATTGCAATGGCTAAAACTTCCATTACAATGTTAAAGAGCAGTGCAGACAATGGGCAACCTTCCCTGGTTCCTGATCTAAGTGGAAATGATTTCAATTTAACTCCATTCAATATGATATTGGCTGTGAGTTTGCTGTAGATGGCCTCTATTCGTTTAAGAAATGTCCCTTCTATACCAATTTTCTTAAGTGTTCTGATCATGAAGGGATGGTGGATATTATGAACAAAAAAGCTTTTTCTGTATCAATTGAAAGAATCATATGGTCCTTATTTTTTAATTTGTTTATGTGTTGAATTACATTTATAGATTTACATATATTGAACCAGCCTTGAGACCCTGGGATAAATCCGACTTGGTCATGGTGTATAATTTTTTTGATGTATTGTTTGATTCTGTTTGTTAGGATCTTATTGAGTATTTTAGCATCAATATTCATTAGTGATATTAGTCTATAATTTTCTTTTCTTTTTTTTTTTTTTTTTTTTGTAGAGACAGAGTCTCACTTTATGGCCCTCGGTAGAGTGCCGTGGCCTCACACAGCTCACAGCAACCTCCAACTCCTGGGCTTAAGCGATTCTCTTGCCTCAGCCTCCCGAGTAGCTGGGACTACAGGCGCCCGCCACAACGCCCGGCTATATAATTTTCTTTTCTTGTTGGGTCTTTCCCTGGTTTGGGGATGAAGGTGGTATTTGCTTCATAGAATGTGTTGGGTAATATTCCTTCTTTTTCTATATTTTGGGAGAGGTTTAGTAGTATAGGTACTAGTTCTTCTTTAAAGGTTTGGTATAATTCTGACGTAAAGCCATCTGGTCCTGGGCTTTTCTTTTTAGGGAAATTTTGTATAGTTGATGCTATTTCAGAACTTAATATAGGGCCTGTTCAACATTTCCACTTCATTCTGGCTAAGTCTTGGTAGGTGGCGTACTTCCAGGTATTGGTCGATTTCTTTCAGATTTTCATATTTCTGAGAGTAGAGTTTCTCGTGGTATTTGTTAAGGATTTTTTGAATTTCTTATCAGCCTGTTGTTATTTCATCGTTACCATTTCTGATTGATGAAATTAGAGATTTTATTCTTTTTTTCCTGGTTAGGTTGGCCAAAGGTTTATCTGTTTTATTGATCTTTTCAAAAAACCAACTTTTGGATTTATTGGTCTGTTGTATAATTCTTTTGTTTTCAATTTCATTTAGTTCTTCTCTGATTTTGGTTATTTCTTTTCTTCTGCTAGGTTTGGGGTTGGAGTGTTCTTCCTTCTCCAGTTGCTTGAGATGCCCCTCTCCATTTTCTTGAGGAAGGCTTACAGTGCTATAAATTTCCCTCTTAGGACTGCCTTTGCAGTATCCCAGAGGTTCTGGTAATTCGTGTCTTGATTGTTGTTTTGTTCCAAAAGTTTGGTGATTTCCTTCTTAATCTCGTCTATAACCCATCTATCCTTGAGCATAGGTTGTTTATCTTCCATGTTTTTGTATGGGTATTCAGGTTACTGTTGTTATTGAATTCAACTTTTATTCCATGATGGTCTGAGAAGATGCAAGGAATAATTTCTAATTTTTTGAATTTGCTGAGGTTAGATTTGTGGGATGTGGTCGATTTTGGAGTGTGCTCCGTGGGCTGATGAGAAAAATGTGTATTCAGTTTTGTTGGGATGAAATGTTCTGTAGATGTCTGTTAAGTCCAGATGTTGAATGGTTGAGTTTAAATCTAAAATTTCTTTGTTTAGCTTCTTTTTGGAGGATCTATCCAGCGCTGCTAAAGGGGTGTAAAAATCTCCAACTACTATGGAACTGGTGGAAATTGAGTTGCTCATGTGTGTTAGAGTTTCTGGTATAAATTGAGGTGCGTTCTGATTGGGTGCATAAATATTAATAATTGAGGTCTCATCGTATTGAGTATTACCTTTAACAAATATAAAGTGTCCATCCTTATCCTTCCTTATTTTGGTTGGTTTAAAGCCTATTGCGTCTGCAAACAGGATTGCAACGCCTGCTTTTTTCTGCTTTCCATTTGCCTGGAATATAGATGACCATCCCTTCACCTTAAGTCTATATTTGTCTTTTAATGTAAGATGCGATTCTTGTATGCAGTAGATATCTGGCTTGAGTTTTTGTATCCAGTCAGCCAACCTGTACTTCTTTAGAGGATAGTTTAAACCATTCACATTAATTGAGAATATTGATAAGCCTTTTGAGAGTCTGGTGGACATTTTTAATCCTTTTGTGACTGTGGAAGTTGGAATTTGATCAAAAATTTCTGGGTGGGTTTACTTCTGTGGTGGAGGATTACACTGGTCTTTATGGAGGATAGGTCTCAGAATATCCTGGAGAGCTGGTTTAGTTATGGCAAATTTCTTCAACATGTGAATGTCATTGAAGTATTTAATTTCTCTGTCATAAATGAAATTCAGTTTAGCTGGGTACAGGATCCTGGGTTGAAAGTTATTTTGTTTTAGGAGATTAAATGTCGATGACCATCCTCTTCTAGCTTGAAAGGTTTCAGCAGAGAGATCTGCAGTTATTCTAATATTCTTCCCCTTGTAGGTGGTTTTCTTTCGTCTGGTGGCTTTCAGAATTTTCTCCTTCATATTAATTTTAGTGAAGTTGATTATGATGTGTCTGGGGGATGTCTTATTTGAGTTGAGTCATGCTGGAGTTCTGAAACTGTCTGCTATCTGAATTTGAGAATCTCTTGGCATGTCTGGAATGTTCTCCTTCATAAGAAGGAGAAGAGACTCTGTGCCTTGTGAAGCCACTTCGTCGCTTTCGGGGATCCCTATAAGACGAATATTGGTTTTCTTAGAATTATCCCAGAGCTCTCTGAGAGAGTGATCTGTTTTTGCCCTCCATTTCTCTTCCTCTTTGAGAGTTTGGGAGCGTTCGAAAACTTTGTCTTCAATGTCAGAAATCCTTTCTTCTACTTGCTCCATTCTGTTACTGAGGGATTCTACTGTGTTTCTCAGATCTTTGAGGGCTGCAACTTCTTGTATCAATGTGTCAAAATCTTTGGTCATTTGGTCTTTGAATTCGTTGAATTCTTGAGATATCTTTTGGGTTACTGCTTGGAATTCTAATTCGATCTTTTTTGCTATCCAGATTCTGAATTCGATTTCTGACATCTCAGCTATTTTTTGTGCATGGGATCTTGTGCTGTGTCTGCCCCGTTGATCCTTGGGGGAGTTGATCTACTCTGATTATTCATATTGCCAGAGTTTTTCTGTTGATTTTGCCTCATGATTGCTTTTCACCGTTGCCTCTGGCCGTCCTCAGAGTTGGGGAGGTGTCTCTCCAAGGTTAGGCCCCAGTGGGATCACTCTATTGTTGCTGGATGTTTGTAGGGAGTGACCTTGTGTAGTTCCTCTGGGGCTAACTCAGCTAGGGAGTTCTGGTTGTGTAAGCAGCTCTGGCGTGTGACACACCCGGATCCAGCAACAGGGTGGGAGGTGGTGCACACGGTTCTGGGAGTGTTGGCACTCAGTGACTTTGGCACAGAGCGCTCAAGGCTCCAGCAGTCTCTGGCCAGGAGAAGGGCTCTGTGCAGAGGCAGGGAGGGCTCCAGAGGGCACGTGGCTACCAGTTATCTGTGGCTAGACTAGCAGGCCAGTGTGGCGGCAGGGAGGGTACAGGAGGGAGGACGCGGGATTGCACGGCTCCCACAGTTTTTGGTCAGGGCATGCAGAATCCGGCGGGTGTGGGTCACGGGTAGGGGGTCGCAGAGCAGCTCTCATGGAGGTCCGGGCGGTGCCAAGCCCAGGAGTTTGAGGTTGCTATGAGCTGTGACACCACAGCACTCTACCCAGCGCAACAGCCCGAGGCTTCATTGTGCCAAACCAGTCTCACTCTGCCCGTAAGGCTTTAGGCTGCTCAGTCACTAGGTTACTAGCTCCCGCCTGATCCTTGCTCTGAGTCTCACAGTGGCTCCCTGCGGCCCAGTTCAGCGGCTCAGTCTGGGGCCCTAGACAATGCCTAAAGTTCTCCGCACTCCTGCTCAAGCTCTCCCCAAGGCAGTTCAACTGAGTGCCAAGTCCAGAAACACTGAAATAGTTCACAGGTAAGGCCTTTCTGGTTTGCAGTCTCACTGCTGCTTGTACTTAACGGTTGCTGGCAGGATTAGGTCGATCGAACACATGCAACCACTTGCCAGTTTTCCACTGTTTTTGTCCTTCTCTTGGGATCCAGAAGTCCCTTGCTGACTCCCTGTATCCTCAAAGGGATGATTATAGGCAGATCCCACCAGCCAGAGATGCCTGGAGTCTTTTCTCCCCAGACTCACTATGCCTAGTTGCAAGGAAGCTGTTACTCGGCCAGCATCTTGTTCCACCCTCCCATATTCTTTCTTTCTCTCCTGCGCCGGCCATCCATGCCACCTGTACCGGTGCTGGCGACCGGAGACCAGGGGCAACGCGCTCCGGCTGTCTCCTGTGGCCCCTGGGCCTCTACACTGCCCCACTCTATATCTGTTTCTAAATACTCTTTTCTCTGGCTGACACATTGACAGGGAATCTTAATTTCCATTCATGTTCTGCAGAGCTCTGCCCAGCCAGAGTCCTCACCTGAATCCTGCAGGTTCCTCAGTGTGTCCCGATGGGAAGTCTGCTCCATAGGCTTACTTCCTGTTCAGTTTTATTTGACCTGGTGAGCCTATAGCAACTCTGTGTTAATTAATGGGCCAGCCCTAATGTTCCTAATATCGACCAGTGTAATGACTTGCAGGGACAACTTTTCATCTTTGGTTAAACTCCATGTACTCGTTTGGAGAGATGTTTTCTCCCAAAGTATCCTCATCCCTGGCAATTTTGCACATTTGTTTCTCTGGTCTATCCTACAGCAGGCCCAGAAAAATCAAATACAAACTGTGTAAGTTTAATCAAATGTGTGAGGGCCCCTGCTCGCACCATGAAGATGGGGCTCTTCTCATCTGGAGGTTCTGTGACTGGGGCAGCTCAGCCTAAGAGGCATGCTAAACCCAGCTGCCCAGGGAGGAGTGCTTTCTCACTGAACAATATTTTCAGTCTCAGAAAAGGACCTGATTTGTTTGAAGTGGTGTTATACACAGGCCAAGCAAAGGTAGGTTTCCTAAAGTGCAGTATTAGGAGGTTCTTTACTGATTGCTGTTAAGATGACAGGTGACAAGTTTGTCATCAAAGAAAATGATCAAACACCTCACCAATGCAGACAATCATTTCTGATAATTTGTTGACGGGTAAATTTCTATCAAGGTCAAATGATTTTACTGTGCCTGGTGGTTCACTTACATCTTGTCATGTGCTACTTTGAACTGAGTAATACTGTGTTTTAGGGTTTTTCCCCAAGTGTAATAACAGTTAATGAAAATGTTCTTTTTCTGTCATTTCCCACTTTAGCAAAGCCCTTCAAATATATCATCCTTTCAGAAATTTTTTTTTCTCAATTCTTGCTTCTTTGGGTTCTATATACAGTCATGCTAAGTAATGAATGAATTTAGGCATTAGGAGTTGAAGATTGAAGACTGTTGTTAACTATGTGACAGTAACTTACTATTTATAGTGAGATCCTGTCTCTAAATAAATAAACAAGACCTAAGGCCATGCCAGAAAAGGGTTAAATTGTGCACTCCTACCCTTACCTGTTCTAAATGCCACAAGTTTTTTTCTTTTTCTCTAGCTATATAGTAGCTGAACAAGCACTGGCCCTAGAGATAAATAAAATGAAATAATTGCAGCTCTCAAACTCCCAGGCACTGACCGACATCCCCACCCACCTCCCACCCAGTTCCACTAGGCACAACTACCTGTTTGATTGAACAAGAGACTTGATTTCAGTCTCACACTGCCAACTCAAAAGTTTTGGCAGGCTCTTGGAGTCCTGTAAAAGACCTGAAGTAAAGAACTGAATTCTACCTTCCCCCTCCACCCCCCTTTTTTCTTGGAGCCAGAGTTTAACTATGTCACCTTTCTCAGAGTGCCATGGGGTCATAGCTTCCAGCAACATCAAACTCTTGGGCTCCAGGGGTCCTCTTGCCTCAGTTTCTCCAGGTGTCTGGGACTACAGGCACCCACCACAGTGCCCAGCTGGTTTTTCTATTTTTAGTAGAGACCAAATCTCACTCTTGATCAGGTTGGTTTTGAACTTCTCAGCTCAGGCGATCCACCTGCCATGGCCTCCCAGAGTGCTAGGATTACAGGCATGAGCCACTGTGCCTGGCCTCCACCTCATTTTAATGTTAAGTCAACCCCAAAATGAAAAAAGGGGTGTGTTACACACATATCACTGTGCACACATTCTGTCTTTCTTGCCAATATTGATAAGATTCCCCACTCCTTGCTAAATGTATGTTAAAGCCTGCAAGGCATAAAGGCCGGCTTCTTACCTACTTTCTCCAGAATGTACTTTTAGCTTTCCCAAGGTCATGCTACCCCCAATCCATACATTGTCTTTTGCAGAAAAATTAGGTTTCTCTTTGCTTCCTCAGTAGATCTCATGATCTTTTTCGTTACAACTCCATCCCTTTAGATAGATGTCTTGCTCGTTAGGCTTCACTCTGTCTTTCACATCATCCCTTCTGTCTCTTATCTTATCCCATAATTCTCCAGAAAGACTTGGAACCACAACTCGCCCGATTATTTCCTAAAGGGGAAGAAGGCCTTAGTGAAAGAGAAAAACTTGTGGTTGGATGAGCTGTCAGAATGAAGTCGTCTGGAGATTTGATTTGTGGAGTCACCCTTTTCCCAGGGCAGGTCCTGTTCCTCTTCTCTTTTAGGATTCTGATTCCTGTCTTCCTCTCCCCCCAGCTTAAACAAAGGGGGGAAACATGTACATGTTGTCTTCTGGGGGAAAATAATGTTAAGGCAGCACTTAGCAAATTTTCTTTTTTAAATGTTCCAAGCTTAAGAAAATTACCATCCCAGGGTGGTTTGGTTTTTTGTTTTTTCCCAGTTCTGAGGGAATCTGTCCAAATTTAAACATTGAATAACTTTCTTTTAAATAAAAAGACAAATGACTTAATGGTTTTAAAATTGTTAGGTTTTATTAAGATAATTGGCAAAATTTCAACATACTCCTTACCTGTATGAACAGTTTTAATAAAATATGAAGGATCACTCATGATTACAACCAAACTCAAAAGTGAGCTGTAGAGAGCAGGTTTATAAATTGATAAATGTACTTGGTAAGAAATTATTCACTTCATTTGTTTCACTCCATAGAGAATTCTTTGCAGAGAAATGTCATGACCAAGAGAACAAAGCCTGCCTCACCAGAGAGCACCTAGAGTAAGAGTTTTCACAATGATGTATCTGTGGATTATCAAATACATCAAAGTTTATTAGAGTATTTCCTTTTCAAAAACAACTGCTGTGTCCATGTGGAGTTCCCTGTCCCATTTCGTGTTTTCTAATTGGTACAATAAATAGTCTTCAAAGTGGATAAAATATTGCTAGAGGAAGTAACAATTAATTTTTAACACAGTACTATTTGTCTGGAAAAGAGTTGTGTTATAATACTGGCAGTATCTTGTTTTGTAAGAGATGTTTAAGCTATTTGCAAGGCAAAACAGAAGAGTGGGTATTTGTCATTTAATGTCACATGATTTTCACAGGTGAAAATATTCTTCTGCATATTTATGATCCGAAGAAAATTTGTCTCAAATTCAGGTGTGAACAAAACTATAGTATCCCCTTTTATGGATTTGCTTAGGTGAAAATGCTTACTGAGTGAATAAATTAGGTCTAAAAACTAATAATTTGGATCACAAAGCCTCAGGAAGACTTGGATGGGGGAAGGAAAGTACTTGAACCACAGCAATTTGATCTGTTAACAAACTTCTCTATGAGTCATTTTCATCTGCCCACTGGATGGTGTAGTTCTTACTGGCACAGTGTTCCAACGATGGAGTGTGGTTGCCATGAAAATGCAGTGTTGACACTACCACTATAAATGTGGTCAGAATTAGACTTAGTGTTGACATTGACATTGCCCTTGGAAAAGGTGTTACTTTCAAGAAGCCTCCTAAATTAAGTGCAACAGTAACTTTAATCTTATTAATTCAAGGACAATGGATGGCACTTCTAGGTAAAGAAAGGTATATACATAAATGTGTTTCTACCCATCCTTTTTAGTACAGACCTAAATGGGATTAATCGCCCCAGTGTTTGATGCTGTGATGTTGCCTAACCTCAGATACCCCGCAAAAGTACACATCTAGAAAATGAACAAAGGAAACCTTTAAATCAGGGATTGACTCCCTTTGAAACTCACAGTGAATGTACAAGGAGTTTGTAATGACTTCAGTTGGTGACTTGAAGTCTGTTTCCCTACCAATACTATACTCTCTTGTTTATATTTGTTTTACTATTCCTATTCTAACAAAACTTGTTTAGCAGGCAAACAAATTGATGCAGATGTTAGACTGAAAAGGATACTGTCACTCTTTAGGGACTGAGTATAGAACTCTCATCACCACTAAATTACACAATGAATAAAAGTACAAAACACATAATTCACAGATTATACCTCAGCATTAACAGTTAATATATAGATATAGATACTTTTATATCTGTCTAATATTTTTACAATCACCAGATACACCATCATTAAATACAAGTTACAGAAGTGTGTAGATACCATTAGTTAGAGGGTTACTTATTGCTTACTTCAGCAAGCAGCAAATAAGGGCACAGGATTTAAACTGAAGGGAACTACTTTCTATCGCCAGTGGCATTAAGATATAACACTGCATTTCACAAAGCACTGCTTTTTATCTAGTTTATAGAACCAAGAGCAGCATGTGTCAAACCAATAACCACTACTTTAGTATGTGTTACAGAATTTTAAAGGACTTACCTTACAAATGGTACCTAACTACTCTATAAATATGCATGTTGTAAACAAATGAATAGTAACTATTTTTACAATATTGGATTATAATGATCACACTAGAACTACTTTGCTTTATTTTCTAGAGGTAATGGTATGAGAAATGGAGTTAACACTGCTGTGTAATCAGACTACAAAATCCAGACCCTTAAAGATGGGTCTGTGTTTGTCCCAGCTTCATCCAGCCATTTTTTCCACACTGAAAAGGCCTATCACTTGTAACTTTTTCCTCCTCTACTCTGATCAAAAACATTACCAATAGACTATAGAAATTTTTTAAAAGTTTGTTTTACTTAGCCAAGCACTTTGAACTATAATGTGTACCAATATTCTGCTGCCTCTGTTTTCTTGTTTTCTTAGGATAATTTGATTTGGAACCAACACTGCACCCGATGGGTTATTAACAAGATCTAGGCTTCAGAAAATGACATATACAAGTGAGGTCCATGTATGGGGGCAAAGCATCAGAACGATGGAAGATTCTAGTCACGTAGTTGGAGCCATGTTCACTCACTTTTCAATATGTGTCACAGACTTGAGAAAAGAATTGACTTCAAAATCAAGAGAAAACAAATATTTGAAAAATCTCTACTTACATCCAAATTTTTAAAAATAAAATGTGTAGATTAACAATCTGATCATAGTTAAAATGAAGCTGTTATTTTTTATAGCTATACTGACACTCAAAATATGCTACAGTCATCTATTTTTTAAAATTCAGGAATTTTAGTCCTCCATTATGAGACTAGGGAACATGAAGTAATTGTATCATCATGTAGAAATACCATTAGGCAATGGACATTTCTCAGCAAGAGCATTTGTGCGTTCTGACAGAATGAGTGATCACTGCAATGGGCTACCCTTGTCCACAGTTGATAAGGACAGATAACACCAAGACATTCTTGATTCTCAGAGAATCAGAGGCTGCTTCACTGAATGAATCTGATTATTTATTGTCCTTAAAGATATGCTTCTAGCTTGAAACTGCAGAAATGGCAAAAGTAGATATATTTTAAGAGTAACTATATCGGCAGTCAGAAGCTGCAAGTAACAGGACACTGGTGCATCCTCCAATTATAATTACACAGACCTGGCTCTCAGTCACCTGCGTTCTCCTTCACACTTGGCCTCTGGGTTCACTTTAGGCAATTCTTTCAGCCTCCTTCATACCAATTTATTTCCTTGGGGGAAATAATTTTAAAGGAGTTGAAACTAGCAATTTTCAGTCTCCAACACCACATTTTATTTTATAGTAATAGTTGCCTTTGCTGTCCGAACTAAAAAATAAAGGCAAAAATATAGAAATGCTATTTGGTTTTCTTTTTAAATGGCATTTTAATTCTAGTATATTTGTACCTGACATCATCTCCATTAAACTAGTTCTATTCCTGAGATGAAGGTACAGTGAAAAACATATTAGCATCATAGATTAAAACCAGTCTCCTAAAATGCTAACAAAAATTCCACCAAAACCCCCAAATAACTATACCCTACGAAATATTTAATTCAAAAAAGTTCTGTTTTACAGAAAAAAAAAATCAATAAATCTTTTTGACTGTAAACCACCTCACAAGTCTGAGAAGATAACACTTTTACACTAGTTTTCTACTTTCATTGCTACCAGTTAAAATCCATATGGCTTTTAGTCTTTTGCCTACCCCCAAATGGGGGGAAGGGATGTTTCCTCATAGTCCCCAGAATTTTGAGGGACATTACCTAACTGAATTTTGCATTAAATTTTCCATAGATATTAGGCACATCAGACCAGATTTCAACTTTGTTGAGATTTCAACACTATATATCGGGACATAACTAACTTGCAACCTTCCACTAGTGATGTGAAGGGATGGTGGGGAGGGGATTGGACGTAGGGGTGGAGACACATCACAGGAACCAGTTCTATAATTTTGCAAGTGAAAATGCCAATACTTTTTTTTTTTAGATTGAAAACACTGTACTTTGAGTTTCCTAGAGATATATTTACATTTAAGAATTGAGCCGTCCATGGATTCATGATGAAGCACATATGTTTTAGAAATGTCTACCTTATTTCTACTCTGACAGTGGTGTTATTGGGGGAGAGCTAGCTAGCCTACTTTAAAGAAAAATTATTACATTTTACAGCTCCAGTGAAGATCTGGGTATGGAATTTCATGACTCTTACTGAGCTGCCTCATGTTTTCACTGTGCCCTTTCCAACTATTTTGCCTTCTTAACAGAGAACTTAACATTCTATTTCTCTTCCCACTTTGAATAAGTGAGGATAGGCTAGGGCCTGTTTTGTGGGAAGGCTCCTGAGCAGAGAGAAATGAATAAAACTTTGGATTAAACCTAAATCCATGCCGCCTCTTTGAGTGGTGGTGGCGTAAATGAGACAATCTAGAAACTCTGTTTCCCAGGGATTTGAACTGTTCGTTTTCCAACCCAGGACAGACAGGAGACAAGCTCTCCATTCTGTGCATCTGCTGCCCTGTTGAACCCAAATTGAAAGAAGCGGGAAACTCTGCAGCACCACTCCATTGAGGCAATGATGATTGAACTGATTTTTTCTCCATTATTAGCTCATTAGTAAAATTTGCTTTCTTTGGTGTACCAGGACAAAACATCTCAACTGGTGGCAAAAACTGGGCACTGTGAGGTTTGCTTGCTTCTATTTGTGTAAGATCTAGGTAGCCTGGTTCTTCCAGCACGTTGATTTGGGACCCTGGGTTCAGGCTAGTTCTATCAGTGAATGAATCCACACGCCCATCATAGCCTAGATCGGCTGGTGCTGAGCACTGATGCTGAGGCCAAGGGCGTTTGCACTCTCCATGATTCTCCTTATCATCCCCACCATCTTCTTGCCCTCCTTGAAAAGAGTTCTCTGTCCAATCTGATTCCTCACTAACATTTACAGCTTTGTTCATGTCCCTTAGGAAAACCACAATAACAGTGATGTTATCACTTGACCCAGCATCACGAGCTGATGCCACTAATTTGTGGGCAACCATGCTGCTGTCTCCGTTATTCTCTTTCAAGTGGTCAGATACAACTTTCACTGCCTCGTCAGGGTTTACAGTATCATAGAAGCCATCACAGGCCAGAATGAGGTAGTCTTCGGTCCCATCCAAAACAGTGGAGGCAGAATCTGCATCCCCACAGATATACGGCTTATGTTCAGCATCTCCTGTGGGAAACAAGTAGGGCATCAGAAGTCAGACTTTGATTTACTTTATGTGCTAAGAATGTTTATGGCCAATGCCATGACTCAGACCGCAATTTACTCAATTGTAAACTGAATTTACTGGAAAGAACTTACAACGTAAGTTTTTGATAAAATACTTGTGTTCTCTAGCAATCCCATACTGTTTACTCCTTACTCATAATTAAATAATTGCCAGTCCCTGGGCTTAATTTTTTGTCTAGTTTAGACAATCTGTACCTCTGGCTATGATTTAGACTTAGCTGAGGAAAGCAATAATGTCAAATCTAAATTTGTTGCTGTATTAAAAATTCAATTCTATGTAGCAAAACTTCCTTGATTAGTAAATCTGTTCTTTTGCTGGTAGTTAGATTTGATTTAATTGAGATCTGAGAACAAGTCCACATTGAAAGAAACTAAATTTAATAGCTGGGTGTTGTGGCGGGCGCCTGTAGTCTCAGCTACTCGGGAGGCTGAGGCAAGAGAATCGCTTGAGCCCAGGAGTTGGAGGTTGCTGTGAGCTTGTGTGATGCCATGGCACTCTACTGAGGGCCATAAAGTGAGACTCTGTCTCTACAAAAAAAAAAAAAAAAGAAAGAAAGAAACTAAATTTATGATCATTTGTTCATTAAACACCTATTCATTCGATTCTTATTCAGAAATCAACAAATAGCTTCATGGTATAAGCATGAAGAAAGGTTTGAGTTAAGTCTGGGGTCCAGGCACAGTGGCTCATGCCTGTAATCCTAGCACTCTGAAAGGCCAAGGCAGGTGGATTGCTTGAGCTCAGGAGTTTGAGACCAGCCTGAGACCCATCTCTACTAAAAATAGAAAAAATAGCCAGGCATTGTGGCAGGTGCCTGTAGGTCCCACCTACTCAGGAAGCTGAAGCAAGAAAATCGCTCAACCCCAAGTTTAAGGTTACTGTGAGCTATGACAACCACAACACTCTACTGAGGGCAGCAGAGGAACCCTCTGTCGATAAATAAATAAATATCAAGTCCAGGCTCAGCTCCTGTAGCTCAGCAGCTACGGTACCAGCCACATACACCAGAGCTGACAGGTTCAAACCCAGCCCAGGCCTGCCAAACCATGGTGACAACTACAACCAAAAAATAGCCAGTTTGTGGTGGGCACCTGTAGTCCCAGGTACTTGAGAGGCTGAGGTTAGAGAATCGCTTAAGCCCAAAAGTTTGAGGTTGCTGTGAGCTGTGACGTCATGTATTCTACTGAGGGTGATATTGAGACTCTGTCTCAAAAATAAATAAATACCAGGTGGCGCCTGTGGCTCAGTGGGTAGGGCGCCAGCCCCAGATACCGAGGGTGGCGGGTTCAAACTTGACCCCGGCCAAACTGCAGCCAAAAACTAGCTGTGGCAGGCACCTGTAGTCCTGGCTACTCGGGAGGCTGAGGCAAGATAATTGCTTAAGCCCAGGAGTTGGAGGTTGCTGTGAGCTGTGAAGCCACAGTACTCTATCAAGGGTGATAAAGTGAGACTGTCTCTACATAATAATAAATAAATAAATAAATAAATATCAAGTCCAACTCCCTCAAGTCAGGAAAAATTATGTGGCTGATCTAAGGCCTCACACAAAGGAAGTAGAATACAGTTATCTTGACTCCCAGTCCATTTGGCTTTCTGCATTTTAATGCTGCTTTACTAAAATCTAGAGAACAGAAAATGTCTGACCATTTTTCTCTTGTCTGCAGCGATTCCCATATTCTTCCTTCATGTTTCTGATCACCCCTGCTTTCTGTCTTTATTGTTATTATCCATCCTGCCACTTACTAACAGCTGTGAAACTCCAAGGCCTTTGTGGGCCCTTATTTCTTTATTTTCTTACTTAGCTCATCCACTCACAGAATGGCATTTGAGCTGAGCCTGGAAAGATAAGGCAGTGAAGGTCCTTTAGTTCAGGAAAGAGCAAAAGCAAAGACCCAGAGGGAATAATGTATAGTAAGAAGGTAGAGGCCTTGGAGCAGTTAAGCAAGCCTGGAGGCTGTGGGCCCACACTAAAGCAGGTTTCTATCACCAGACTACTGAAATAATTGATCATTTACAGTGTGTTTAGAACTTTCAGATCCAGAGTTGGATCCATTCATTATTTTCGTTTGGGTATTTGGAAAGAGGCTAGCAAGAGAGTCCTTAGGCTATCAGGGAACAAAAAAGCTTGATCACAACAAGGGACACTCACTTATTGACTACTTCTTTATAAGAACAAAAACACAGGGTACTGAGAACAATAATCCCTAGAGTAGCACATCATAAGTCATCATTACTTGGCATTTCAAAAAAATAAAAATTAGGCTAGGGACAGTGCCTCACACCTATAATCCCAGCACTTTAGGAGACTGGGGCAGGAGGATTGCTTAAGGCAAGGAATTCATTATTAGCCTGGTCAATCGTATCTCTCCAAAAAAATTTTTTTAATTAGCTAGGCATGGTGGCACATGTCTGAAGCTTGCTTGAGCTCAGGAGTTTAATGGGATGAACTAAGATCACACCACTGCACTCCAACCTCAGCAACAGACTGAGACCCTGTCTCTATAAACAAATGCATGCCAGATATATACAAAGTCTTTATCAATTATAAATTAGTGGCATGTGGCTTAGGCTCACTGAGGCCACAGGGCCTAAAGTCAGACTGCCTGAGTCCTAATCCTAGCTCTTCTACATGTTACCTACACAACTCTCATCAATTACTATCCTTTTTTTTTTTTTTTTTTTTGAGACAGAGTCTCACTATGTTGCCCTCTGTAGAGTGTCGTAGTGTCATAGCTCACAGCAACCTCAAACTCCTAGGCTCAAGCGATTCTCTTCTCTCAGCCTCCCACGTAGCCGGGACTACAGACGCTCACCACAATGCCCGGCTATTTTTTTGTTGCAATTGTCATTGTTGTTTAGCAGGCCCGGGCCAGGTTCAAATCTGTCAACTTTGGTGTATGTGGCTGGTGCCGTAACCACTGTGCTATGGGCAGCGAACCTACTGTCCTTTCCATTCCACTAAAACTGAACCTCTTGATTAGGGAAAGATAAATTGAATTTAAATAAATGCACTTAAGCGATCCCGCTATATACCACCCATTGTTGTGATATCTATTATAGGTTCTCTTTGACCCAAAGAAGGTTTCTTTCGAGCATTTCACATCCCTGTTTAATCCTCAAATAGGCCCAGAAAGCACTGCAGCAGCGGTTCTCAACCTGTGGGTCGCAACCCCTTTGGGGGTTGAACGACCCTTTCACAGGGGTCACCTAAGTATATCCTGCATATCAGATATTTACATTACGATTCATAACAGTAGCAAAATTATACTTAATGAAGTAACAATGAAAATAATTTTATGCTTGGGGGTCACCACAACATAAGGAACTGTATTAAAGGGTCATGGCATTAGGAAGGTTGAGAACCACTGCTCTATAGGAGCCCTGTGGATAACTCTGTTAGAACCAATGTGGGCAACATGCCTTCCAACTAGACATGCAGAACAGTAGGCAGCTGCTCACTATAAGTACCTGTATTAGTGTATCTACTGCAAAAAACTACTTTTTTGACCCTATAAATGCTCAGCTTCCCTCCTTACACTCATTCTCAAATACATAACCCTCTCTCCTTAGTCACATCTCTGTTAGTCTCCATGTTTCTCAAGCATGGTGTTAATTCTGTCAATTTCACTTCTATATTATAATGCCTCCCAGTAGCCTATTAGAGCTAATTAAAACCTGATCCCAGGATTCAATGTCCTCCACCAATCCACTTTACTAAATTTCCCCATCCCCTATTCTACCTGACTGTGTATTATCATCATTATTTTCTGAATTCCATTTCTAAAAATAAGTGTGATCTGACTCATACTGTTCCCAAAAATCTTGTTTTAGTGCTTTAATTAAAAAGAATATTGCAACTGTTAGTTTGTTATTTTGGAACAGAACATACAAGGATTTGCACCAAGAAAATGCTGCCAAAATTCTGCCTTTTCACCGGCTTTACTGTTGGGTATCAGATTCATGACATTTCACCCCCAAATTTAATAGGAGAACATGAATATCCATTTCATGGTAGAAATGGCAACATCCTTGTCTTCATCCTCCCCTCTCCATATGTTAGGAAACGTATCATTCCTCTGTCAACTTTGGATCATAAATTTCAAGGGCTCAATAGGGAGAAACTATTGAAAAGATTTTCATTTTTTAAGTTAAAATATTATTTATTCCATAAGTAGTGTTAAACTCTGCGCAGGAGTCCTTTTTCTTGCCCCTTTGTAGCCCCTATTTTATTTCATGAGCTTTCCAAATCTTTCTCACATTCTTTAACTTCTTCATCCAGTTAAGCTACTGGATTTTCATAGGTGTCCTAATTTCCTACTTCAAAGAAGAATATGTTTATCAGGCTTAAATGTCCTTACTTCCTGCTCTCCCCACTTTTTTTTTTTTTAATCTGTAGAGATTTCCCCTGGATCAGCTACCATTTCTTCAGAGTGAGTGGTATCTATCCCCTCCCCTTCTCAAAGCGGACCTATTCTGTTGGCTCTGCCTTCCTAGGACTCTGGCTTCTCTACTCTCTCATCTTCAGCTTCTCCCTACTTGCTCTGTTTTTCCTACTAACACGCTCAAATCTAAAATCTCCTATCCTGAAAAATAGAAACAATAAAAGAAACCCTTTCCAAATCAATTTTTGCTTCAAGCCATCAGACTATTTCCTTTCTCCCCTTTACCGTCAAACTGCCCAAGAAACAGAATCTACACTTGCCCCTTACTTGATTATTCTCCCACACCTGACTATTCTCTGTAACCTGAGTAGTGGGTTTTTCCAACTATTAATCTGCCTCATCAGTTTATACCCTGCCCACCTCCCTTTGTAGCTGTCCTCATCTAACAAACTGCCAGCCTCCTGAGTGACTGCCCATGGAGGTGCTGTCTACTCTGGTCCATCTCCCGTTTCCCTACCAATACCCTTATAAATGCAAACCTGCTTATTCACCTGGTACAGTCCAGACTACTTAGCCTAGATATAAGGCCTTTCCCAATATGGGTGCTGATACTTGTAATCCCTTTGTACCACTCTCACTGTCTGCTCTAGACTCCTATTACTTAACTGCTATTCCTAAAATGCTCCTTGTTCTTTCAAACTCCCATGTATTTATACTTCCCTATTCCTGGGATTTCCTTCCCTACACGCTATACTCCATATCCAACCCAAAGTCACTTCCTCTGTGCAGTCTCCCTTGTTCGAGGACCTTCTTCCCCTGCTTTAGTTTCCCTTTGTGTTATATTTTTAGAAGCAAGAAAAGGCAAGTATCCTCTAGTAAGCTGGCTTTGTAACAAGCATTAAAGATACTCCTCAATCCTCTGACAAAGACAGGCAAGATCAAGAGGAAGGTCTTTGGTTAGAGTTGTTAAAAATAATTCCATATAAGGTGTATAATAGAAATGAGAAATTCCTCCCCTTTTGGCCTTATTCTAAAGCCAATAACTCCCTCAGTCTAAGGTAAAGCCAACCCTCAGTCTTTCAGAAGGTATTTGTAGAATCTCTCAGCTCTCTCTTTCAGCCTTCTGCTGCTTATATTTGGGCCACTTCACAGTTTGCCAGCACCTTCCTAAAGAGTGAGAGGAACTCAAATCAGTGGTGAAACTAAATCATTTGAGATTTTCTTAATGTTCTGGAATTTTCTGGTAATGATAAACTAAATTTGGGGACTGGATGTGAATTCCATTTGTCCATGCATTCTTTTTTTTTTTTTTTTGAGACAGAGTCTCAACCTGTCACCCTTGGTAGAGAGTGCTGTGGCGTCACAGCTCATAGCAACCTCAAACTCTTGGGCTTAAGCGATTCTCTTGCCTCAGCCTCCCAAGTAGCTGGGACTACAGGCAACCACCACAATGCCCGGCTATTTTTGTTGTTGCTGTTATAGTTGTCGTCGTTGTTTAGCAGGCGTGGGCCAAGTTCGAACCAGCCAGCCCCAGTGTATGTGATCGGCACCCTAACCACTGAGCTATGGGTGCTGTGCCTGATCACAGTGGTTTTAAGCAGATTTATATACTCACAATTAAAGGCTTCCATTTTTTTTTAAAAGGGGTGGGGAAGGATAGAAACTAGTAAATTCTTCATGTCTTGATATGGCTTCCTTTTAATAATGGAATTTATGAAAATGGACAGGTTTAACTAAATCAAATAATTAAAAAGAGGCACTGTCCAGTTATTACTTTAAATAATGATAAACACTCTGATAATATAAATTGTCATCTTAGGTTCTCTTGTGTCAAAGTGTAAGACAATGAGCTATTAGAGGACAATTTGGAGACACAAAAATTTGTTTTTCCTACCAATAGCTCTGGAGACCGACAGACTTCCATTCACCCTCCAGGCACCAAACCAGACTACACAACCTCCAAGGGCCTCAATTCGCTGCTTTTCATCCTAAACAGCAATGCAATAAAAAGAAGCAAATAACTGGATTCAGGGTTTATTCATCTACTTTAACAGTGAACATCAGTTACAGTACTCATCAGCTTCATGAAAAGGTGCTCTTTATTTCTCCACTGGAAGGTGGGCACAGTTGCTGAGTTAATGGCAATAATTATAATAATTGAGTGCTAATTAATAACTAGAAAACTACCTCTATGGTGTGTGCTCTAATAGAACCAACTGTACTTACCTCTCTATCTGGTTTGTGTGGCTTCATCAGTTCAACAGCTTGGCCCTTTCTTACAAGCATAACCTGGGAATCACCCACCCAGGCCACATGTAACATGTTGCCTCTAATGAAAGTTACGACTCCAGTGGTCCCACATCTTAAGCTCTGAAATAGTTCAAATAAAACTAGAGTCAGTGCAAATAGACACTAAATTCTCATTTAGACGTGAATTGTAATTAATATATACTTCTTAGCAATTTCACAAATATACAGCAATTCATATCTCTTAATGCATTTTATGTGCATGTATGTATTTATGTATATACACACACATTAATTTACCTGAGCTGTAATAGGAAAGGCAAAGATGATTATTAATTCCATTTTTAATACAAATAAGAAAACTATGGCAGGTTATGTTACTTGCCCAAGGGCAGGTAACTCTTTAGTATACAAAACAGTACCCAGTCCAGTGCTAAATCCACTAGTATCAATCCTTAAAGATTTCTATATTTTGGTCTCTGTTTTGTTACTAACCTACTATATTTTCAGTGGGAGAGTCCTAGCTATACAAAATCATATATAAACCACCTGACTGGCATAGAACAGATGCTCTCTGGATATTAACATAAGGAGCCAAGAGCTGGCATAATATTCCCTGGAGTACTAAGATGCTCTAAAAATAAAAAATTAAGACTAGTCAAGTACAGTAGCGAGAAGGGAAGAGAGCAGGCTAAGGAGTTTGATCTATAAGTGACTGTGAACAATTGATTGAGGTAACTTACTATCTTCAGACCAGCCTACTAAGATGTTTTCACCTTTAAAAAAATATCCTCCCTACAATATTCTTAGAGTCCTTTCCTTCTGGAACATTGAATAAAGAAGTAACCAGCCTAGAATTTCACTGCAGTAGCTACCACTATACTTAAGTTCTTGATCCTACTACATGAAAATGACATCTCCTGGGCGGCGCCTGTGGCTCAAGGAGTAGAGTGCTGGTCCCATATGCCGGAGGTGGCGGGTTCAAACCCAGCCCCGGCCAAAAAAAAAAAAGAAAGAAAATGACATCTCCTTTTGACATGAGTCACCACCAAATGTGCATGACTTTCTGTTACTAAGGTCCTAGCCTAAATTAGAATCAGTGTGTCAGGAATGGTAAAAAGCCCCTTGTATCCAAAGAGACAACAATTTCTCATTTTCCCTCCCGAGGGAAAGTTTGTTATAAATCCTCACCCACCAATAAATTGTCTTCCCACACAGAATGTTCAAAAACTCAGCCCCTTAGAACACATGATAAAGACACTTAAGTGCATGTGCCCCAGAAAGAACGGGAGGCAGGGCTGCTTCACAACAGGAATAATTTTCTTAGCAGTTAGCAGCACGTGGAAGCACAAGAAGGAAAAAAGTGACTGCTGAGATAAGAAAACTATTGGCAGAACTGAGAGAGACCCGGATCACTGAGAAAACAAATGAAGTAACATAGAAAAAGCCATAATTTTTAGGAGACAAAGGAAAAGGAATAGAGGATGCGGGAGACAAAGTGATTCTTTGCTCTCAGATCACCTGTCAGGGCCTGATGTTGTCCTCAGTCAGAATGAAGAGAACCGGCAGCTCCTAGACAGACAGAGCCAGGAGAATGCTGATCCTCAAGGGACCAGAAGTCGTGGGGGCAAGGGCTGGACTTCATTTTCCAGCCCCATCTCTTTGTGTGGACACTAGTGGTTACTATTGTTGAACTTAACTATTAATCCAAACTTGGGAGACAAAAGAGAAGATAAAGGATATCTCTCTTGCTTGATACCAAGTAGCTATTAATTACTGTTTTCATTAATTCTAAGCTCCATTATTTTTTTTAGCATATCTGAGAAATTACAGAAATGAATTAAATGATCACTTTTATCTCTCCAAGTGCACAGAGTTAATATTTAAGCCATAGGGCAGGAAGCTTATTTTATGTATTTAATGCTGTAATTATTTTTAAAAATTAAAAATTATTTTTAACTGATCCCAGGTTAAAATCCAATATAGAGTACTGTAGTTAATTATGCACCAGTGCCCAGAATGGTAATTAATTTTTTTTTTTTTTTACTTTTAGAGACCTTAATACAGAGGCCCTGTTATTCATTCAGAGTTTAAAAACTTAGGTCTGATTAACCTTAGCTATGACGTCTTTCTTTCCTGTGAAGAAAAAAATCAGTTCTTTTACACAGCTATGATTTAATAAAAGAAAAAAGAGAGAGCAGGTGGTGCCTGTGGCTCAAAGGAGTAGGGCGCCGGCCCCATATACCAGAGGTGGCGGGTTCAAACCCAGCCCAGGCCAAAAACTGCAAAAAAAAAAAAAAAAAAAAAAAAACTGCAAAAAAAAAAAAAGAGAGAAAAAAAATCAGTTCGAGGATCATCTAAGGATTCACCCTCTCCGAGCAAATTTTCCCTCAAAAGATACATAGCAAAACACTGCCTACCCATTTAGAACCAAATGTATGGAAGTAATCCCAGTTTCTGTTTCTTTTTTAGACCATTGTTTTATTCACCATATCCAATCTTGTTAGCAAGAGTCTGCTTAGAGAGATGGTCCTGGTGTGAACCTGACAGGCAATGGTGAATAAAAGAAAAATAAAATTCACCTGCCAAATCTAGCAATGATTACAGAAATGAATCCAGAACATTACAGCTTGAAAGTTTCTATGCTGTACATCATTGTACCCCACTGAAACTATTTCTGATGAGGGAATTAGACCTAAAACTGTAACAGAAGCCAACCCTGTGGATCAAGAATACAGTTTGGATAACTTGTCTGCCCAGAAAGAGAAAAACCTAAACAGCCTTTTAACCACGTAGACCAAGTTGAGCGTGGCTACTGCATTCGTAGCTGGAAAGTGGCGTACCTCCCTGGCTGCTTTCTGTACAAACCGCTCATCAGTGACCCGAAAAGCCCGGCACAGTGCCTCAGCAGGATCGTGGGGGAACATCTCCTGGCGTACTAAGTTAACATGGAGGTGAACCGAGGCGTAAATGGCAGCATCCACTCCCCCGTGGCCATCAAACACTGCAAAGTAAGCTTGTTCTTCCTGGTCCTGTCAATAGATACAGAACAATTAAGGAAGTTGGGTATCGCCTACCCCGGGAATCGTTCTTTCCCGTCCTTCTCCTCCACTGCATTTGTAACTCAGAATAATAATAATTGCTTCTCTTTTTTAACATTTCTGATCAACTGCTGAAATACTGCCACATTAGGGTATCTGTGTTCACACACCTCAACACTGGTACCCATCATGCCTGATGAAACTCAGGCAGAAGTGCTTTCTCTCTGTGAAGTTGTTGTCTTATACCATGGAAACCACCCACATACATTTGCTTCAAAATTGCTGTTACAAGTTGGAGGGAGGAAAAGGAAAGAGAAAGTATGAGAATAGTAAAATTAGAACCTGAGAACAATAGAAAATAGTTGGCCTTCCAGTGCAAGGCCAATCATGTTTAGGTTTAAAATACATAAAGACATGAAAGCATATACACACTTCTAAACTACAAACCCTCTTTCATAAATCATTTCATATTCACAATGAATTCTCACCATACGTAGCAGAGTCTCTAAGCTAGTTAACCAAGCTTGAACCGTATTAGATGCCTGAATGCTCTGTGTGGCTCAACACTCTGCCTTGCCCCATCATCTGAGATTTAGCTTCACATTCCCTTGCAAAGGCAACTGCGAGGGAGGAACTTCCAAACCTGTGGCTTGTCTTGGCAAAAGAAACTTAATCATAAAATTGCATTTGAACCATTCAATAGTTTGCTTCTTGGCTAATTTTTCTATATTTTTCATAGATGGGGTCTCACTCTTGGTCCGGCTGGTCTCAAACTCCTAATCTCAAGCAATCTTCCCTCCTTGGCCTCCCAAAGTGCTAGGATTATAGGCGTGAGCCACCACACTGAGCCTACACGTATATTTTAAAAATAAAATTAGGCTGGGAGTAATGGCTCACACGTATAATATTAGCACTCTGGGAGGCCAAGGTGGGTGGATAGCTTCAGCTCACGAGTTTGAGACCAGCCTGAGCAAAAAAGCGAGACCCCTGTCTCAACAAAAAATAGAAAAACTGAGGCAAGAGGATCTCTTAAGCCCAAGAATTGGAGGCTGCTGTGAGCTATGATGCCCAGGGCGACAGCCTGAGATTCTGTCTTAAAAAAAAAAAATAGTAATAAAGGGGCAGTGCCTGTGGCTCAAGGGGTAGGGCGCTGGCCCCATACACCAGAGGTGGTGGGTTCAAACCCAGCCCTGGCCAGAAACTGCAAAAAAAAAAAAAAAAAAAAGTAATACAATAAAATAATAAAAATAAAATTAGATCATACTGTTCATAAAATTTTATATACTATAGCTCAGTGCCTGTAGCTCAGTGAGTAGGGTGCCAGCCACACACACTGGAGCTGGCAGGTTCGAACCCAGCCTGGGCCTGCCAAACAACAATGACAACTACAACAAAAAAAATAGCCAGGCATTGTGGCGGTCACCTTAGTCCCAGCTACTTGGGAGGTTGAGGCAAGAGAATGGCTTAAGCCCAAGAATTTGAGGTTGCTGTGAGCTGTGATGCCACAGCACTCTACCAGGGTGACAGCTTAAGACTCTGTCTCAAAAAAAATTTTTTTATATCCTAGCTTTTGTCATTTATCATATTAAAATTTCCCCATATCATTGTTATTCAAAGTCATCATTTTAAGTAGTTCATATAATAGGAACTATGAGCATATCATAGTTATTCCCTTTTATAACTTAATTTTCTTTTTTTTCTTTGCAGTTTTCTTTGTAATTTTTCTTTTTTTGGCAGTTTTTGCCTGGGGCCAGGTTTGAACCTGCCACCTCTGGTATATGGGGCTGGCGCCTTTCTCCTTGAGCCACAGGCACTGCCCCTTAATATTCAATATTATAAACAATGTATAAAATATTTATGTCAAGGGCGGGACCTGTGGCTCGGTGAGTAGGGCGCCGACCCCATATACCGAGGGTGGTGGGTTCAAACCCAGCCCGGGCCAAACTGCAACAAAAAATAGCTGGGCGTTGTGGCGGGTGCCTGTGGTCCCAGCTACTGGGGAGGCTGAGGCAAGAGAATCACCTAAGCCTAGGAGCTGGAGGTTGCTGTGAGCTGTGATGGCACAGCACTCTACCAAGGGCAATAAAGTGAGACTGTCTCTACAAAAGAAAAAAATTTATGTCAAACAAAACATAGATCTGAGACTCTCTTGTATTTGTATTTCCTTATAATAAAGAATTAAAAACAAAATTACCAGATTGAAAGGCGTGAAAATCTGTATGTTTCTAATTCTAAATACATGTTGCCACATTGTTCTCAAAGCCTATTCCACTATAGCTAGGTGCTCCTTTCTGAGGCCTCTAGGCTTATTTTGAAATTAGAAGGCAAAATAAAACCAACCACGTCAACAACCAATTAATAATAATGCCCTTAAATGTGAGTATAATCCTCAAGTGGGCATAGTGACGTAAGACATAGTCACACAAAAGCTTTATGGGTCACATTTGCACAGACCTGGTACTGGAAACACAGCCATCAGCTGATCCATCTATATATAACACAAGCCCCAATTACCAGCCCACCAACACTGCTGAGCAGACCTTGTGTTTGTGTTGCTTCAGCAGCATAATAATGTGAAAACTTAATAAATACCATTTGATTATACTATAGTTTCCTTTTTAAAACAGCTTTATTGAGATATAACAGGTTTTCTTCTTTCTTTTTGCTTGTGTATGTTCATAGAATAGCTCCAGAAGGTTATTCAAGGAACTCTCTTGCTTTCATGGAGGAGAACTGAGTATCTGGAAGACTAGGATAATAAAAGAGAAACTTTTATTTTCCCAATTTCAGAACATGTGAATGCCCTGCCTATTCAAAATACCATAAAATACATAAAATAATGAGTTCCTTAGCTGTTGTCTAATGCAGACAAATTTGTGCCACTTTGCATTTAGCCCTGGACATACTATTTCAAATAGTTTAACATTGCACACAATTGCACACAAACTTTGTGTCCACCCTATATATCCAAAGTTCTCCTTTTCTAACAGGACCATCAAGGTGTTTGTTTTGTGTTTTAAATCTCACTGACTCTCCAGAGTGCCCTTTACCTCTAGGTTGAAGAGCATATTAAAGTCAGGGATGCAGACATGTTTGTCCTCCATTTTCCTGCGCATGTTTTTGATGGCATGGATTGATGTCTCATAATAAAGCTGGGGTCTCCTGCGGAGAGGGAAGTCTTTCACCCAGCTGCAGCAAATCTCGTGTAGTTTGGTGAAGACAGAACGAGCCAATTTCACTGTCTCAATCTCTGCGAAAGAAACAGAAACCCCCAATAAAGAGCCTTGTAAAACTGCTTTTTACTTGCCTGCTTGGTAAAGACAGAAGTAGGTCACCTTAGTCAAATTCCTCCTTAATAGAAGAAATTCATCATTCTCAAGAAAAATGAAATGCTGCTTCTGAAGAAAGAAAATGACAAACTAGTAGAAAATCATCAGCTAGCAGCTGCCATCAAAATACCTTTATGTCATGAGGAGAAAATCTATGGTCAGGGCTGGACCTATTCTTGATTTTTTCACCCCGGGAAGTGCTCTGGCCACACTGCTCTCTGGTTCCCTTTTGGCTGGCTGCTGTGGTTATCACCTGCAGAACCAAGCCTCCCATGCTTAGAAGAACGACTGCAATATGAACAGTGGTTATCCAGCCAATTGAAATAGGAGAGGCCTATGCAAACAGCTTAAAGCTACAGGAATAAGAAGACTTAACCTTGATTACCATTTGTCTTTGTCCCCTCTTTGTTCCTGAACTCTTTCTTTACATCTAGTTCCCTAACTTGTCTCTCCTGTAAACTACCATCATTTGGAACTGAATTACATATTGCTATGAATTTGTAAAGTTTTAGACAGTAGTTTAAATAGTTTAACCAATAGGTTAACAAATGAGTTTGAAGTTTTCTATTTCTCTAAGGAAAAAAATACTTAAAGGCTTGGCACCCATAGCACAGTGGTTATAGCGCCAGCCACATACACTGAGGGTGGCAGGTTCGAACCCAGACCAGGCTAGCTAAACAAAAATGACAATTGCAACAACAACAACAAAAAGCCGGGCGTTGTGGTCGGTGCCTATACTCACAGCTCCTTGGGAGGCTGAAGCAAGACAATTGCTTAAGCCCAAGAGCTGGAGGGTGCTATCAGCTGTGATGCCATAGCACTCTACTAAGGGTGATATAGTGAGACTTTGTCTCAACCAAAAAAAAAAAAAAAAAGAGAGAGAAGAAAAAAATACTTAAAATCTGCCTATATGAGTAACCCTGGATAGGAAAAAGGAGAGAGAATTCAGGGGAGCAGTTGACTCCTGAGACATACTTGTATCCCTCAGTAGATGGACAGGTGTGTAAGCTTTTTAAGCAACACTGAATGAAATGAAGAGATTGTATCTCACAATCCACTCAAGTTGTTCTCCACTGAAACTGCAGCTATTGAAATAACCAAACAGAGATTAGGTTTTCTCAGGCCAGTATTTTAAAGGGTCCTCCTACATCTCAGGTAAAAAACAAACAAACAAAAAAACTGTTTTTACTTTACTAAATCAGATATAGCTTGACAGCCTGAGAAAACATGTGCCAGCTGGCAATGGCTACACATTCCTCCTCCAGTCTAGAACACAAATCCCAAAGGAGAGAGACGGTGTGTTCTAGAACAGCCTGGTAACTTGGACTCCCAATTCTATTCCCATCTTGCCTTTGCCTTAATCTGTGACTACATTTACCTGTTTTCTTATTCGAAATTATTTTTAAAATGACTACATTCAAAAAGCTGATCAAGTTTTTTAAATTTCTTTTTTTTTCCTCATTAACATAATACAGGGTGGTAAATGCTGTTTTGTGCTTTGCTCCCTTTAACATTTTTACATAACTGAAAATCAGGGGTACACTTGAAAGAGAAAAGGATTTCAAAGGGCAAATACAGCCTAAGGAGATGCGCACAAGAAGAAAACTGAGGCCAACATACAACCTAATGTTTTGATTTTTTTTTTTTTTAAGCACTAGCTGTCAAAAACTATTTCTTTCAAAACAAAACAAAACTATTTCTTTCAGCCAGCAATTATCCACTTGTATCACTCCAACCCATCTGGTCTCTGCAGCAGCAATGGCCCCAAATGCAGACCCTGAGATAGATATGTCCTCATATGACTCATTCATAACAGAGGATTACAGAACAATCAAGTGAGTTTGGAAACTGTAAGGAAAAAATGGGGGTGGAGAAAAACAAATACCTGATATTAACTATCAAGATAGTGCCTAGATAATAGTATAAACCATTGTATCATTCTTTGGTTTGTATATTACTCTTATTATATAGACCTATGCTGTCCAATAAGGTAGCTACTACCTATATATGTGGCTATTTAAATTTAAGTTATTAGCCAGAAACAATGGTGCATGACCGTAGTCCAAGTTACTCAGGAGGCTGAAGCTGGAGGATCTCTTGAGCCTAAGAGTTAGAGGCTGTAGTTCTATATTATGGCACCTGTAATTAACCACTGTTCACCAGCCTGGGCAATGTCGTAAGACTCATCTCTCAAAAAAAAAATAAAATAAAATTTAAAGTTAGTTTTTGGGTCATGTTAGCTATATTTTAAGTGCCTGATAACTACATGTGACTAGAGGTCACACCTGGACAGTGCAGGTAGGGAGCATATCCATTGTTGTGCTGTGTATTGGACAGAGTTAGTATAAATGGATTAAATTGGTTAGAGGAAATAATACCAGTTTCCTCTAGTACAGCGGTTTTCAACCTGTGGGTCGCAACCCACAGGAACTGTATTAAAGGACCGTGGCATTAGGAAGGTTGAGAAACACTGCTCTAGTATTTGGTAAACCATTACATCTGTTCATACCTCCTCCCAGTTGCTACTTCCTTGTTTTTTGGGGGGTTTTTTGAGACGGAGTCTCACTATGTCACCCTCAGTAGAGTGCTGTGGTATCACAGTTCACAGCACCTCAAACTCTTGGCCTTAAGCAATTCTCTTGCCTCAGCCTCCCAAGTAGCTGGGACTACAGGCACCCGCCACAACACCCAGCTATTGTTTTGTTGCAGGTGTCATTGTTGATTTTAGCTGGCTGCGGTCTACCTACAGGCGCCACCCTGCACTTCCTTTGCATTCCCATTCCACTTTGTTTATAGCATCTATTCCAGCTCTTAACCACATTTTGTAATAATAGACAACATTTATTATTTAGTACATTCTATGTCTCTAGAACATATCATTAATAGATAAAACTATTCTTATCAGATAGACTAAGGGCAATTAAGATAGTCTTAGTACAGTCCCTAGCAGATAGCAAAGGCTCATTAATTGTTTACTGAATGGATATGCAAGCATATAAATAACCATTCAAGGCTCAGCGCCTGTGGCTCAAGCGACTAAGGTACCAGCCACATATACCTGAGCTGGTGGGTTCGAATCCAGCCCCGGCACACCAAACAATGATGCTGCAACCAAAAAAAAAAAAAAATAGCCAAGCATTGTGGCAGGCGCCTGTAGTCCCAGCTACTTGGGAGGTAGAGGCAGGAGAATGGCTTGAGCCCAGGAGTTGGGGGTTGCTATGAGCTGTGCTGCCATCGCACTCTACCCAGGGTGACAGCCTGAGGCTCTGTCTCAAAATAAATAAATAAATAACCATTCAAATTGTAAAAGATTTATATCCTTCTTGATTATATTCTGCTTCGCTCATCTTTTCTTCTCTTTCTACAATGATACTATTCTCTTTTAGTTACCATAACTTTAAAATGTGTTTTAATATCTGAAGGACTAATTTTCCTACTTATAACTCTTTAAGATGTTTTAGCTGTTCAAATTTGTTTGTCTCTTGAACAGTAACACAAAAAGTATAATTCTGTATGGTTTGAAATGGATCATATGAGGAATGTAATACCAAGAATTGTTACTTTACAATGTTCCCTCAAGCAAAATTGAATTTGCTTTGAATTTTAGCTTTGCATAGACTGATAATAAACCTCTAAATCTCGCACAGCTAAAGTGTGATTTTTTTTTTTATACATAAAAACAAAACTGGCAAAAACTGAACTAAGATTTACTTTTTCCCCCATGTCTGAGATACAGTATGCAACTATAGTTGAATAAGCAATCTTTATTAAGCTGCTGTGAAACAAACCAGCAGGTAAAAACAAAAGCTACATCATTGTACTAAATTAGAAGTTTTTGAAAAATTCAACCAGTTTTCACTCTGGGCAGAGATTGCCTAGTTAGTATAGAATCTGATAAATTCTAAGAAAGTTTACCTTTGCTTTAGGTCCATAAGTTCCTTATGTAATTGCTATATATCAAAATACCAATGTTCTGCTAGTTTAAGGGTACACTGTAGAGCCAAACTTTTGAGTTATGGTGCAAGATTTTTTTTTTTTTTTGATGCCATCATTTGTAATATGTTTTTTGAGAATCCTTTGTTTTGGTTACAATTGTTTAACTTGAAAGCCTGTTTTTCCTTGCAAACTCAAATCTGTTAGCTTGGTACAAAATCCAAGTGTAACATTCCTATTGGAAGCTATACTTGTAAAGTGCTTTTGAATTAATAAAATATTAGCATAATTGTGTAATAATCAGTTCAACCCACTGTTAACGTTGTCTTATCCCAGGGGAAGCAGCTAGTTACACAATTCTTATTTTATGAGAAACAAAATTGAGAAGAACTATAGATTAGTTTTCTGAAGTGACAGGAATATTTCGTTGTCACCTAAATGACTGTTAATAGTTACTCCTTTTTTTGAGGACTAGAAGCCACTTCAAGGTCCATGATAGTGACTGACCAACATTTCAAAGTCTAGCTACCTGGTATATTGTAACCCAAATTGCCCATTTAAAAATGGGTTTTATCTTTAGTGTGAGAAGTTTCTACAAAGTCTTAAAAGTTGGTTCCATTTTATAGTTTGAGGTATTGCATGAGAATTCTAAACCAGTCTATCATGATGTAAAGTTCACAATATTGTTCAAATGTAATAGTGCAGAATTGAATATGAAGGCATGCATAATCTTCCTTTTAGAAGATGGCAGGAGTTGTAATTTCAAAATTTTGTACAATTACATTAAATCATAATGCAACAAGTAAAAACAAAAAAAAGGATGTCACTTGGGGCCAGGTTTGGTGGCTCACACATATAATCTCAGCACTTTGGGAAGCCAAGGTGGAAGGATCGCTTGAGGCCAGGAATTTGAGACCAGTATGGGCAACACAGCAAGATCCTGTCTCTACAAAAAATTAAAAAGTTAGCCAGTTGTGGTGGCATGCACCTGTATTCATAGCTACTTGGGAGACTGAGGTGGGAGGATCAGCTGAGCCCAAGCATTTGAGGCTGCAGTGAGCTATGATTAGGCCACTGCATTCCAGCCTGGGTGACAGAGTGAGACACTGTCTCTAAAAAAAAAAAAATAATAAAAAGATGTCACTTGGGTAGTTTGACATCTATTTTTCCTTTCTAATCATTTTTCCAAGTTTGGGCAGAAAACATACTGCTATTATGTTTGGTATCTCATTGAATTTATAGATAAATTTGGAAAATTTAATGTCCTTTTCATCTGGAGTCTTACGTAAGAAAAAATTATTTTATTTAAATCCTTATATGGTGCTCAGTAGAGTTTTATTAATAATATAGGTCCTTCATATTTATCACTATTTCTGGTTGTTTATTTGCCATTTTGAATCAGAACTTTGCTTTAATGTGTTAGTTGAAACCTAGCAAACAGTGCTCTTTTTTGCAGTAACATTTTCTTCTTTCTTTACTCTTAGACCATGTGCATGGGGGGAGGACAAAACATATGTTTCAGGTGTGGCCATTTAGAGACTAACATTCCTCTGGCCACAGTGATTGCTTCAAGAATGGAAATGATCCAAGTTGGGCTGATTGAAGTGAATCCTGTGACAAATGTAAAGAGCAACTGAGGAAATCTACCCTTGTTTTCCTGCTCAAGCTGAACATGGGCAAAAGAGGACCTGGCACTCCTAGCACTCATTCTGCCACCACATGGAGCCTGAAAATAAAATCAAAAGGAAAGGAATACAGCTGAGAGCTGGAGATAATGCCAGGTACTGCTGATATCATCTGAAACCTTGAATCCAGCTTTGTAGCCCTCCCCTGAAGGGTAGCCAATAAATTCTGTTTTGGTAAAACCAATTGGAATTGTGTTTTGTGGTCATTTACCATGGAAAAGTTCCTGAGTTACATGTTATAAGTTAGCATAACTCCATTTTAGTTTACCCCAAGTTTTATCCTACAATGTCTAAAATATATCCTACTCTATTAAGAATAGTTTGTTTTTTTTTAAAGAGACGGAGTGGTGTCACAGCAACTTCCAGCTCTTGGCATTAGGCGAGTCTCTTGCCTCAGCCTCCCGAGTAGCTGGGACTACAGGTGCCCGCCACAACACCCGGCTATTTTTTGTTGCTGTTTGGCCGTGGCCAGGTCTGAATCCACCACCCTCGCTCGGTATATGGGGCTGGTGCCCTATTCTCTGAGCCACAGGTGCCGCTACTATTAAGAATAGTTTTAAAGGGCGGCGCCTGTGGCTCAGTGAGTAGGGCGCTGGCCCCATATGCCGAGGGTGGCGGGTTCAAACCCAGCCCCAGCCAAATTGCAACAAAAAAAGCCGGGCATTGTGGCGGGCGCCTGTAGTCCCAGCTGCTTGGGAGGCTGAGGCAAGAGAATCGTGGAAGCCCAAGAGTTAGAGGTTGCTGTGAGCCGTGTGACGCCACAGCACTCTACCCGAGGGCAGTACAGTGAGACTCTGTCTCTACAAAAAAAAAAAGAATAGTTTTAAAATTAAGAATGTATACTGGGGCTCGGTGCCTGTGGCTCAAGTTGCTAAGCGCCAGCCACATACACATGAGCTGGAGGGTTCGAATCCAGCCCAGCAGAAGAATCGCTTGAGTCCATGAGTTGGAGGTTGCTGTGAGCTGTGATTTTATAGCACTCTACACTCTGTCTCATAAATAAATAAATAAATAAAATTAAAAAAAAAAAGAAAAGATATGGATGTTATCAAGTGCTTCCTTTGGCATCTTTAGAGGTTATTTTGTTTATTTTTCTTTTGACCTATTAATGTACACATTATTCTAATGGACCTTCCTGATATTTTTGTTTGGTTCACTGCTGTTTCCTAAGTACAGTACTAAGCATATGGTAGGCCCTCAAAAGAATATTCTTTGAATGAATTAACTGTTGTACTCAATTCACAAATATTTTAAGTTTTCTTTATGTTGATTACTAAGAGGACTCTCTCCTTTTTAGCTTTGTTTGAGACAAGTTTGGGTATCAGTGTTATACCAAACATAAATTCTACATAAATTCTTCTTCTTTCTCAGTGTAATTAGAGCATTCACTTTAAAAAGCACTGGAATTATCTATCTTTGATCACTTCAAAATGTTCACCTATACAATCACAAATTCTGTAAACTTTTAGGGAGATACTTGACAGTTTTCTCAGTCTTTTTTCTTAGGTAAACTTTGTTAATTTATGTTTTTCTAGAAAATATTAGGTTTTCAGGGTGGTGCCTATGGCTCAGTGCGTAGGGCACCGGCCCCATATACCAAGGGTGGTGGGTTCAAACCCGGTCCCGGTCAAATTGCAACAACAAAATAGGCAGGCGTTGTGGCGGGCACCAGTGGTCCTAGCTACCAGGGAGGATGAGGCAAGAGAATCGCCTAAGCCCAGGACTTGGAGGTTGCTGTGAGCTGTGTGACGCCTGGGCGATAAAGTGAGACTATGTCTCTACAAAAAAAAAAAAAAGAAAGAAAAAGAAAATATTAGGTTTTCATTTTATTTATACAAACTTTCTAATTCTTTCTATTTCCTCTGTATTATTGTTTGTTTTTCTTTCTTGTTCTTAATTTTTGCATTGCAATATTTCAAACTTGTTTTAGGTTGTCTGGACAAGGGTTACATTCACCAAATTTAATTTGTGCCAAGTCAGATATGCAAGGTCACTTAGCAAACATTCTGTTAGGAATGACGTAAACATGAAAAGAACTTTAAGGATTTTTTTTAAAGTCTGTTTTTGGAAACAACCAAGAAGAGAAACAAAAGGCACTTCAGTGGGGACTGTAAGCCACTGACAGCAGTGTGCTCATTTCCCCCTCTGATGTATGGATAAACACAAGATGACCTGAGTTTCTCCTCAGTGCAATTCACACTGAATGATTTGGGTTAAATAAATTAAGGATTTGCAAATAGTTTACAATTATATCAGCCTAAATCACAGGAATAACATGGAGACACAACTGGTTAATCTCTTGGAAAAATTTAAAGTCAGAATAACCAATGATATCCACCAAAAGAAAAACTCTTCATTTCACTTTTATTCTCTTATGGGGTTCAGAAAATTCTCCCAAAGTAGACACATAGGACAACACTTCAATCTTGCTATATTAAGTATACTCCTTTTGCAAGGAGCCGGGTAGAACATCAGTACACATGTATAAATAACTGCTGCTTGAATGGAAAAATAAAATTTTTAAAAAGAGGTGCAAAAAAAGTGAAAATTATCCAAAGTTGCAGTCCATCCCTTCAGAGCTATAAAATAATCAGTTGTTAATGTCATTATACTGAGCTGGATCCAAAATCAGCCATTATTAACTAACGTCCTTTTCATCTGGAGTCTTATCTAGGAAAAAAATATGTTATTTAAATCCTTTTATGGTGCTCAATAGAGTTTTATTAATAATATAGGTTATTCATATTTATTTGAATATGACTGAAACAGGTGGAATTTAATCTATCCTTTCAATACTGGGCTTTTACTTTATGCATCAATACCAGAAGATAGACCAGTGTGCGTTATAGCAGGAATCCTATCCAACTTGACTCTGGAATAATTTGGTTCTAGGTGAATCAATTACTCTCAGTAAAAACAAGAAAAGAGTTTCCTCCTTGCCAATTTTCTGTCAAAAATAATCTAGAAAGATAAAGGAAGAACAAGAACATTTACTTTTATATCTGCCTCACATTATCTGGAATCTACTATGATTATAATATATGCTTTGCTCTTTAAGTACCATGTTTGAAGATAAATTCTTTTTTTTTTTTTTTTTTTTGCGGTTTTTGGCCAGGGCTGGGTTTGAACCCACCACCTCTAGCATATGGGGCTGGCGCCCTGCCTTTGAGCCACAGGCGCCGCCCTGAAGATAAATTCTTTAAATCAAACAAATAGCATGAAATATTACTATTATTATTATTATTATTTTGAAATACAGTCTCACTCTGTTATCTTGGGTAGAGTGCTGTGGCATCATCATCGCTCACTGCAACCTCAAACTCTTAGGCTCAAGCAATCCTCTTATGTCAGCCTCCCAAGTAGCTGGGACTACAGATGGCTGCCACAATGCCCAGCTAGTTTTTCTATGTTAGTAGAGATGGGGATCTTGCTCTTACTCAGGTTGATATCGAACTCCTGAGCCCAAGTGTTCCACCCGCCTCAGTATCCCAGAGTGTTAGGGGTACAAGTGTGAGCCACCACACCGAGCCAAATATTAAAATTTTTTAATAATTTTAAGAAGTAACTCTCTAATTTTTACCAAAGTCTTTTCTTTAGATCCTGTCAAATATGTATAAACCTAAGATATTAATAACCATGTCTTCATTAAGAAATAGAGCTTCTGAGTTAAATGGAAATATCAAAAAAAGAAAGAAAGAAAAGAAAAAAGCCTCATCGTTTTCCTGGGGGGGGGGGGAAGATTTACAATGATCCATACAATTAAATCGTGTATTACACGTATTTGCCACAAAGGACTCTATCTATTCATAGATCAAACTTTAATGTAATTAATGATAAGTTTTGTTACAACTGATTTCTTGAATTTTTAGATCTTTTTACTTGGATTCTTAAAAGTAAGCTAAAAATATTAAATAGGTTTTTCTCAAACTATCCCTCCCCTCACCACATATCCTTTTGTTTTATGTCTTCATATGCCTCACCTTAGTCTTTCCATTTATCTGGATATTGCTCAGGACAATCTTCTTTTGTTTGTTTTGAGTCTCACTCCATCACCGTGGGGTTGAATGCCATGGCATCCTCATAGTTCATGGCAACCTCAAACTTTTTGGGCTCAAGTGATCCTCATGCCTCACGTTTCCTGAGTAGCTGAGACAAAAGGCACCAGCCACAAAGCCTGGCTAATTTTTCTATTTATAGTAGAGACAAGGGTCTCACTCTTGCTCAGATTGGTCTCAAATTCCTGAGCTTGAGCAATCTGTCTCAGCCTCCGAGAGTTCTAGGATTATAGGCATGAGCCACTGCGCCTGACCAACAATATTCTTTTGCTCCAATTACATTCCATATAGTACTCTACATTTTTCAAAATACACTTGTATTTATTCTCTTTTTCCTTCCTTTTTTTGATTTGACAAAACATTTTTGCATTTTTTTTTCCTGCTATCAGTGGATAAGTGTAATTCGATTTAGTATTTTGAAGGGTCACTCATGTGTAGGCTACTACACATGAGAAGATTTTAATATTTTTAAATGTAGACAGGTACTCACCCACAGTCCCTTCTGTGCCATCCGTTTCCTTTGGTATATAATGTGCAGAAAGATCACTCTGAAGGACTTCATCTGATGTGGCTCTGGCTAAAGCAGCAGCCAAAAAGGAAGGGCAATTACTGAAAGAAAAAATTTAAAGGCTACTTTCAGCAAGAGAATAAGGACGTAATATATTTACTATTATTATTAATTAAATATTAATTATAACATTGTTTCAAAACAAAATTATACATTTAAATAATATTCCACAAATACTTAACTACAAATTATGTGGTTAGCACTCTGGGGGACTGGGTATATATTGGCAGACATGGCCCCTGACCTTGTGGGGCTTACAATCCAGTTAGGGAAACAAAAGAAAAACAAGTAAAGAAATAAGATATAACTTAAAAGTGGGGTAAGTTTTATAAAGGAAGTGAACAGGATACAGTGGCAGAAAGAAAGAGAAATAGCATATGTACAGATCTTTTTGAGAGCTTAGTAAATTCAAGGAACTGATGCATAGTGGGTGAGGGGAAATGTGGCAGGGAATCAAGTCAGAAGAATAGGCAAAGGCCAGTTACCATGGTAAGGAATCTGGATTCCAGTCCAAGTGTAATGAGAATTCATGCAAGATTGTGAGAGAGAGGATCACAGTACCACACGACTGCATCCATCTAGAAACAAAGTCCACATACCCCACCCAACTGACACAATAAGACCCACACATACAAATAAAGTCTTTTCCTATAAAATCTACTCCAAAAAATTGGAAGAGCCAACTGTTCCACCAGATGCACAGAAATCAACATCAAACATGAACAAGCAAAGGAACATGATACCTCAAAAAAAAAAAAACACAAAAACTCTCCAGTAACACACTCTAATCATAAGGAAATAAGATACCAAAAACAGAATTCAAAATAATAATTACAATTTCTTTTTTTTTTTTCAAGGCAGAGTTTCAAGCTGTTGCTCTGGGTAGAGTGCTGTGGCACTATAGCTCATAGCAACCTCCAATTCCTGGGCTCTAGCCTTAGTTTTTCTTTTTTTAGTAGAGATGGGGTCTCACTGTTTGTTCAGGCTTATTTTGAACTCCTGAGCTCAAGCTATCCTCCCACCTTGGCCTCCCACAGTGCTTGGATTACAGGCATGAGCCACTGCACCAGGCCAATTAATTCTTTAAAACTTAAGATTGGGTCTTGCTATATGGCCCAGGCTGAAGTGCAGTGGCTGTTCACCGTCACTATCCTACTACTAATAAGCTTGACAGTTTTGAGCTATTCTGTTTCCGACCTAAGCTGTTTCACCCCTCCTTAACCTAGTGGTCCCTCACTACCTGGGGTCACCATAATGATGCCAAACCTAGTGAGGACAGCCAATGGCATAGCACTTATAGCCCAGAACTTCTGGACTCAAGTGAGCCTCCTGTCTCAGCTTCCCAAGCAGCTGAGACTACAGGTACATACCAGCATGCCTGGCTCAAAATAATAATCTTTTTCTTTATTTTTTTTTTTGAGACAGAGCCTCAAGTTGTCACCCTGGGTAGAGTGCCGTAGCATCACAGCTCATAGCAACCTCCAACTCCTGGTCTCAAGTGATTCTCCTGCCTCCACCTCCCAAGTAGCTGGGACTACGGTGCCCGCCACAACACCTGGCTATTTTTTGGTTGCAGCCGTCATTGTTGTTTGGTGGGGCCTGGGCTGGATTCGAACCTGCCAGCTCAGGTGTATGTGGCTGGCACCTTAGCCGCTTGAGCCACAGGCACCAAGCCTCAAAATAATAATCTTAAGGAAATTCAGTGAGATTCAAGAGAATAAAGATAGACAATTCAATAAAAATTGGGAAAACGATTTATGATTTGAATGAGAAATTCAACAAAAAGATAGATACCATAAAAAAGAATCAAACAGAAATCTTACAGCTGGATAATTCAGTGAATGAAATGGAAAATATAACTGAGAGCTTCAACAACAGATTAGACCAAGCAAAAGGAAGAATTTCTGCACAAATATTTTGAAATAACTCACATAGACAAAGAAAGGAAGGGAGGGAAAGAAAGGAAGAAAGAAAAATGAAAAGGAATGAAGAAAGGCTACAGAATTTATGGGATACAATTAAGTCAATAATTATTCACATAATAGTGGTGTTCCAGAAGGAAAAGGAACAGAAAAGTTCCCAAGTCTTAGGAGAAAAAAGGACATCCAGATCCAGGAAGCTCAAAGTACCCAAATAGATTCAATTCAAACAGATCCTCTCTGAGGTACATTATAGTCAAATTGTCAACAGTCAAAATTCTAAAAACAAGAGAAAAGTCTCAAGTCACATATAAAGGAATTTCCATTAGACTAACAGCAGTCTTCTCAGTGGAAACCTTACAGGCCAGGAAAGAATTGGTTGATATATTCAAAGAATGGAAAGAAGAAGAAGAAGAAAAAACACCAATAGCCAAGAATAATATACTTAGCAAAGCTGTTCTTCAGAAGTTTTCAAACAATCAAAAATTAAGGGAATTCACCACCACCGGACCAATCCTGTAAGAAATTATTAAGCAGGCAGTGCCTGTGGCTCAATGGGTAGGCGCTGGCCCCATAGAACGAGGGTGGCAGGTTCGAAGCTGCCCCGGCCAAACTACAACAAAAAATAGCCAGGTGTTGTGCCAGGTGCCTACAGTCCAGCTACTCGGGAGGCTGAGGCAAGAGAAATACCTAAGCCCAAGAGCTGGAGGTTGCTGTGAGCTGTGACGCCACAGCACTCTACTGAGGGCAATAAAGTGAGACCCTCTCTAAAAAAATAAAAAAATTATTAAGGGACTCTTAAATCTTGAAGAAAAAAGAATACAACCACCATAATGAAAACATGCAAGATTATCAAATTCACTAGGAGAGCCAATACACAAAAAAGGAAGAGAAAGGTATCAAACAGTATCACTACAGAAAACCACATTACTATGAAAATAAACAATAAGAAAGGAAGTAAGGAATAAAGAATATATAACACGATCAGAAAACAATCGATAAATGACAGGAGTAAGTCTTCATCTATCAATAACCACCTTGAATATAAATGGATTAAATGCCCCAATTTAAAGACATAGACTAGCTGAATGGATAAAAATACAAGACCCAATTATGAGCTGCATACAAGAAATTACCTCACCCAAATACAGACTGAAAGTGAAGGGAACAGAATGGCTGGGCGCAGTGGCTCACACCTGTACTCCTAGCACTCTGGGAGGCTGAGGCACTCAGGAGGATCCCTTGAGTTCAAGACCAGACTGAGCAAGAGTGAGACCCGGTCTCTAACAAAAAAAGAAAAAATTAGCCAGGTATAGTGGCAGGCACTAGCAGTCCTAGCTACTACTTGGTAGGCTGAGGCAGCAGGATCCCTTGAACCAAGGAGTTTGAGGTTGCTGAGAACTAGGCACTGTAGCCTGGGCAACAGAGTAAGAATCTGCTTCAAAAAAAAAAAAAAAATTAACTGATTATTCCTACAAGATGAAACCTTTATGAAAATCTCTAAAGATGAGGTTTAGGGAGCTTCTGGTTTGGTGAACATATCCATGTGCTGGGAGGGTGGCATACCTCAATATCAACAGAAGCTTTGTGTTTAGGGCTTTTCCCCTTTTGGACCTTACCCTGTATCTCTCTCCATCATGGCTATTCATTTGTATCTTTTTGTATATACTTTCATAAACCAGTAAACATAAGGAAAATATGTCCTTGACTTTTGTGAGCCATTATATCAAATTATTAAATCTAAGGGGATAGGTTATGAGAACCCCTGATTTACAGCCAGTTAGTCACACCTAGACTTGTGATCAGGATCTAAGGTGGGAACAGTCTTTTTTTTTTTTTTTTGAGATAAGAGTCTCCCTCTGTTGCCCAGGCTGGAGCACTGTGTTAGCCTAACTCACAGCAACCTCAGATTCCTGGGTTCAAGTGATCTCCTGCCTCAGCCTCCCAAGGAACTAGGATTACCTGGCACCAGCCACAATGCCCAGCTAATTTTTCTACTTTTTTGTAGAGACAGATCTCACTCTTGCTCAGGCAGGTCTCAAACTCCTAAACTCAAGCAGTCCTCCTACCTCAGCTACTCAGAGTGCTAGGACTACAGGCATGAGCCACCACACCCAGCGTCGGTAGGGATAGTCTTGTGAGACTGAGCCCTTAACGTGTAGGGTCTACTCTAACTCCAAGTAGTTAGTGTCAGAATTGAGGTAAACTGTAAGACACCTAGTTGATGGGTTTTTTTTGTTTGTTTGTTTTTAACGGCGAAAAGTTATATGTTTAGAATTGGCCAGCTGGACTTGGTTTAGATGGATCCCAATTTTGTTGGCAACATCCAAAGCATCATAATCAGCAGCCAGTGGAACATATGCCTTCTTCTCACCATCAGGCCTGATCAGGGTGTCGACCTTGGCCACATCAATGTCATAGAGCTTCTTCACAGCATGTTTGATCTGTGCTTGTTGGCTTTGACATCCACAGTGAACACAAGTGTGTTGTTGTCTTCTCTCTTCTTCACGGCAGACTCAGTGGTCAGGGGGAACTTGATGGCATAGTGGTCAAGCTTGTTTCTCCTGGGGGCGCTCCTCCAAGGATACTTGGGCTGCCTCCAGAGTCTCAGTCTTTGGCCGCCGGAAGGTGGGTGATGTACAGATCTTCTTTTTTTTTTTTTTTTTTTGTGGCTGTGGATGCCTTTTAGCACTGCCTTCTTGGCCTTCAATGCCTTTGCTTTGGCTTCGGCTTTGGGAGGGGCAGGAGCTTCCTTCTTCGCTTTCGACGCCATCTTGTGAAAAGAGCTAGTTGATGTCTTGAGAGAACTGCAGAATTGGTTGGTGGGAAAAATCCCCACCCATTTGGTGTCAGAAGTATGTAATTATATAGAAGGTTTTTCCCCCCCCTTTAATATCATTATTCATTAGGGAAATGCTAATCAAAACCACAAAACCACCCACTAGGATAGCAATAATAAAAAAGACAAGTAGTAATAACAAATTTTGGCAACTATGTGGAGAAATTGAACTCTTGTGTAGAGTGATGTAGATGCTTTGACAGTTTCTTAAAATTTTATTTTTTTCTATTTTTTATTATTTTATTGTAGAGACAAGAGTCTCACTTTATCACCCTCGGTAGAGTACTATGGCATCACAGCTCACAGCAACCTTCAGCTCCTGAGCTCAGGTGATTCTCTTGCCTCAGCCTCCCAAGTAGCTGGGACTACAGGCACCTGCCACACACCTGGCTATTTTTTTGTTGCAGTTTGGCCAGGGCCGGATTTGAACCCACCACCTTTGGTATATGGGGCTGGGACCCCACTCACTGAGCCACAGGTGCTGCCCAGTCTCTTAAAATTTTAAACATAAAGGCTCAGTGCCTGTAGAACAGTGGTTACAGTGCTGGCCACATGCACCGAGGCTGGCGGGTTCGAACCCAGCCCAGGCCAGCTAAACAATGACAACTGCAACAAAAAAGAAAAAATATCCGGGCGTTGTGGCAGGCACCTGTAGTTCCAGCTGTTTGGGAGGCTGAGGCAAGAGAATTGCTTAAGCCCAAGAGTTTGAGGTTGCTGTGAGCTGTTACACCATAGCACTCTACCGAGGGTGACATAGTGAAACTGTCTCAAAACAAAACAAAAAAAAACCACATGTCCACAGAAAAACTTACACAACAGTATGCAGAGCAACATTATTCATAATAGCTGAATAGTAAAACAAGCAAGTGTTTGGCGATGAATAAATGCAGTATATTCATACAATGGATTATTATTCAGCCATAAAAAGGAATGATATGCTTACACATAAAACAATGTGAATGAACCTTAAAAACAAATGCAAAGTAACAGAAGCTGGTCACAAAGCCCACATATTATAGAATTCCATTTATATGAAAAGTCCAGAATAAGAAATGTGGGCGGTGCCTGTGGCTCAAAGGAGGAGAGCGCTGGCCCCATATGCTGGAGGTGGCAGGTTCAAGCCCAGCCCCAGCCAAAAACTGCAAAAAAAAAAGAAAAGTATAGAAGCAGAGAGTATACTAGTAGTAGGAGCTTAGGGCTGTATGGGGAAACTGGGGGAAAATAAGAAGTGACTGCTAATGGGTAGGTGGTTTTTTGGGGGGTGATGAAAATTTTCTAAAACTTAAGATTCTGGTGATGGTTGAACTTTGAATATATTAAAACCATTGAACTGTACACTTTCCTTTTTTTTTTTTTTTGAGACAGATTCTCACTTTGTTGCCCCCAATAGAGTGCTCTGGTGTCATAGCTCACAGCAACCTCAAACTCTTGGGCTCAAGCAATTCTCTTGCCTCGGCCTTCCTGAGTAGTTGGGACTACAGGTACCTGCCAGAACGCCTGGCTATTTTTAGAGATAGGGTCTCGCTCTAACTCAGGCTGGTCTTGAACTCATATCTTCAGGTGATTCACCCACCTTGGCCTCCCAAAGTGCTGGGATTACCGATATGAGCCACCACGCCTGGCCTGTACACTTTTTTTTGTTTTTTTACATATACATGTGTTTATTAGGTTTCCATTTTTTGCCTTCATCACATTAAAGAGGTTTAAAATTTAATAACAATAACAGATCTCTGGCTGGTGGGATCTGCCTATAATCATCCCTTTGAGGATACAGGGAGCCAGCAAGGGACTTCTGGACCCCAATAGGAGGACAAAAACAGTGGAAAACTGGCAAGTGGTTGCGTGTGTTCGATCGACCTAATCACGCCGGCAACCATAAGTACAAGCAGCAGTGTGACTGTAAACCGGAAAGGCCTTACCTGTGAACTGTTTCGGTGTTCTTGGACTTGGCACTCAGTGGAACTGCCTTGGGGAGAGCTTGAGCAAGAGTGTGGAGAACTTTGGGCATTGTCTGGGGCCCCAGACTGAGCCACTCAGCTGGGCGCAGGAAGCCATTGTGAAAGAACTGCCCCAGCAAGCTCTGCCCTCAGGGTCTCAGAGCAAGGATTGGGCGGGTCAAAGTAACCTACTGACTGAGCAGCCTAAAGGCGGGGGCTGAGCTGCCTTACAGCCTTAATCCTTAGGGGCAGAGTGAGACGGTTTTGGCACACTGGAGCCTTGGGCTGTTGCCCTGGGTAGAGGGCCATGACGTCACAGCTCATAGCAACCTCAAACTCCTGTGCTTGGCGCCACCTAGACCTCCATAAGAGCTGTGCAGAGACCCCCGACCGGTGACCCGCACCCACCAGGCCTCCGCATTCCCTGACCAGGAACTGTGGGAGCCATGCAACCCTGCGTCCTCCCTCCTGTGTCCTCCCAGCCTCCACACTAGCCCGTTCATCTGGACAGGGACTCTGGTAACTGCGTGCCCTTTGGAGCCCTCCCTGCCATTGCGCAGAGCTCTTCTCCTGGCCAGAAACTGCTGGAGCCTTGGGCTCTCTGTGCCAAAGTCACTGGGCACCTGGCACTCCCAGAACCATGCGCACCACCCCCAGCCCTGTTGCTGGATCCAGGTGTGTCACAAACCGGAGCTGCTTCCACAACCAAAACTCCCTAGCTAGAGCAGCCCCAGAGGAACTACACAGGGTCACTCCCTACAAAGATCCAGCAACAATAGAGTGATCCCGCTGGGGTCTAATCTTGGAGAGACACCTCCCCAACTCTGAGGACAGCCAGAGGCAATGGTGAAAAACAATCATGAGGTGAAATCAACAGAAAAACTCTGGCAATATGAATAATCAGAGTAGATCAACTCCCCCAAGGATCAATGGGGCAGAAACAGCACAAGACCCCATGCACAAATAAATAGCTGAGATGTCAGAAATTGAATTCAGGATCTGGATAGCAAATAAGATCAAATTAGAATTCCAAAAGTTATCTCAAGAATTCAACGGATTCAAAGACCAAATGACCAAAGAATTTGACACATTGAGACAAGAAGTTGCAGCCCTCAAAGATCTGAGAAACACAGTAGAATCCCTCAGTAACAGAATGGAGCAAGCAGAAGAAAGGATTTCTGACACTGAAGACAAAGCTTTCGAACGCTCCCAAACCCTCAAAGAAGAAGAGAAATGGAGAGCAAAAACAAACCACTCTCTCAGAGAGCTCTCAGATAATCTGAGGAAAACCAATATCCATCTTATAGGGATCCCGAAATTGACAAAGTGGCTTCACAAGGCACAGAGTATCTTCTCCATGAGATTATGAAGGAGAACTTTCCAGACATGCCAAGAGTTTCCGAAATTCAGATAGTAGTTTCAGAACTCCAGCATGACTCAACCCAAATAAGACATCCCCCAGACACATCATAATCAATTTCACTAAAGTTAATATGAAGGAGAAAATTCTGAAAGCTGTCAGACGAAAGAAAACCATTACCTACAAGGGGAAGAATATCAGAATAACTGCAGATCTCTCTGCTGAAACCTTTCAAGCTAGAAGAGGATGGTCATCAACTTTTAATCTCCTAAAACAAAATTAACTTTCAACCCAGGATCCTGTACCCAGCTAAACTGAGCTTCATTTATGACGGAGAAATTAAATACTTCAACGACATTCACATGTTGAAGAAATTTGCCACAACTAAACCAGCTCTCCAGGACATTCTTAGACCTATTCTCCATAAAGACCAGCATAATTCTCCACCACAAAAGTAAACCCACCCAAAAAATTTTTGATCAAATTCCAACTTCCACAGTCGCAAAAGGATTAAAAATGTCCACCGGTCTCTCGAAAGACTTATCAATACTCTCAATTAATGTAAATGGTTTAAATTGTCCTCTAAAGAGGCATAGGTTGGCGGACTGGATACAAAAACTCAAGCCAGATATCTGCTACATCCAAGAATTGCATCTTACATTAAAAGACAGATATAGACTCAAGGTGAAGGGATGGTCATCTGTATTCCAGGCAAATGGAAAGCAGAAAAAAGCAGGTGTTGCAATCCTCTTCGCAGATGCAATAGGCTTTAAACCAACCAAAATAATTAAGGATAAGGATGGACACTTCATATTTGTTAAAGGTAATACTCAATATGATGAGATCTCAATTATTAATATTTATGCACCCAACCACAATGCACCTCAATTTATAAGAGAAACTCTAACAGACATGAGCAACTCGATTTCCTCCACTTCCATAGTAGTTGGAGATTTTAACACCCCTTTAGCAGTCCTGGATAGATCGTCCAAAAAGAAGCTCAGCAAAGAAATTTTAGATTTGGGCGGCGCCTGTGGCTCAGTCGGTAAGGCGCCGGCCCCATATACCGAGGGTGGCGGGTTCAAACTCAGCCCCGGCTGAACTGCAACCAAAAAATAGCCGGGCAATGTGGCAGGCGCCTGTAGTCCCAGGTACTTGGGAGGCTGAGGCAAGAGAACCGCTTAAGCCCAGGAGTTGGAGGTTGCTGTGAGCTGTATGATGCCATGGCACTCTACCAAGGGCCATAAAGTGAAACTCTGTCTCTACCAAAAAAAAAAGAAATTTTAGATTTAAACTCAACCATTCAACATCTGGACTTAACAGACATCTACAGAACATTTCATCCCAAAAAAACTGCATACACATTCTTCTCATCAGCCCACGGACATACTCCAAAATCGACCACATCCTAGGCCATAAACCTAACCTCAGCAAATTAAAAAAAATAGAAATTATTCCTTGCATCTTCTCAGACCATCATGGAATAAAAGCTGAACTAAATAACAACAGGAACCTGCATACCCATACAAAAACATGGAAGCTAAACAACCTTATGCTGAAGGATACATGGGTTATAAACGAGATTAAGAAGGAAATCACCATATTTTTGGAACAAAACAACAATCAAGACACGAATTACCAGAACCTCTGGGATACTGCAAAGGCAGTCCTAAGAGGGAAATTTATAGCACTGCAAGCCTTCCTCAAGAAAACAGAAAGAGAGGAAGTCAATAACTTAATGGAACATCTCAAGCAACTGGAGAAAGACGAACACTTCAACCCCAAACGCAGCAGAAGAAAAGAAATAACCAAAATCAGAGCAGAATTAAATGAAATTGAAAACAAAAGAATTATACAACAGATCAATAAATCCAAAAGCTGGTTTTTTGAAAAGATCAATAAAATAGATAAACCTTTGGCCAAACTAACCAGGAAAAAAAGAGTAAAATCTCTAATTTCATCAATCAGAAATGGTAACGATGAAATGACAACAGACCCCTCAGAAATTAAAAAAATCCTTAACGAATACTACAAGAAACTCTACTCTCACAAATATGAAAATCTGAAGGAAATCGACCAATACCTGAAAGCACGCCACCTACCAAGACTTAGCCAAAACTAAGTGGAAATGTTGAACAGGCCTATATCAAGTTCTGAAATAGCATCAACTATACAAAACCTCCCTAAAAAGAAAAGCCCAGGACCAGATGGCTTTACGTCAGAATTATACCAAACCTTTAAAGAAGAACTAGTACCTATACTACTAAACCTCTTCCAAAATATAGAAAAAGAAGGAATATTACCCAGCACTTCTACAAAGCAAACATCACCTTGATCCCCAAACCAGGGAAAGACCCAACGAGAAAAGAAAATTATAGACCAATATCACTAATGAATATAGATGCTAAAATACTCAATAAGATCCTAACAAACAGAATCCAGCAACACATCAAAAAAATTATACACCATGACCAAGTTGGATTTATCCCAGGGTCTCAAGGCTGGTTCAATATACGTAAATCTATGAATGTAATTCAACACATAAACAAACTTAAAAATAAAGATCATATGATTCTTTCAATTGATGCAGAAAAAGCTTTTGATAATATCCAGCATCCCTTCATGATCAGAACACTTAAGAAAATTGGTATAGAAGGGACATTTCTAAAACTAATAGAGGCCATCTACAGCAAACCCACAGCCAATATCATATTGAATGGAGTTAAATTGAAATCATTTCCACTTAGATCAGGAACTAGGCAAGGTTGCCCATTGTCTCCATTGCTCTTTAACATTGTAATGGAAGTTTTAGCCATTGCAATTAGGGAAGAAAAGGCGATCAAGGGTATCCACATAGGGTCAGAAGAGATTAAACTTTAACTCTTCGCAGATGATATGATCGTATATCTGGAAAACACTAGGAATTCTACTACAAAACTTTTAGAAGTGATCAAGGAATATAGCAATGTCTCAGGCTACAAAATCAACACCCATAAATCTGTAGCCTTTATATATACCAACAATAAGCAAGCTGAACAAATAGTCAAGGACTCTATTCCTTTCACAGTAGTGCCAAATAAGATGAAATATTTGGGAGTATACCTAATAAAGGACGTGAAAGATCTCTACAAAGAGAACTATGAAACTCTAAGAAAAGAAATAGCCGAAGATGTTAACAGATGGAAAAACATACCATGCTCATGGCTGGGAAGAATCAACATTGTTAAAATGTCCATACTGCCCAAAGCAATATATAATTTTAATGCAATTCCTATTAAAGCTCCATTGTCATACTTTAAAGATCTTGAAAAAATAATGCTTCGTTTTATTCAGAAAAAACCTTGAATAGCCAAAACATCACTGAGCAATAAAAACAAAGCAGGAGGAATCACGCTACCAGACCTGAGACTGTATTATAAATCCATAGTGATCAAAACAGCATGGTACTGGCACAAAAGCAGAGAAGTAGATGTCTGGAACAGAATAGAGAACCAAGAGATGGATCTAGCTACTTACGGTTATTTGATCTTTGACAAGCCAATTAAAAACATTCAGTGGGGAAAAGATTCCCTATTTAACAAATGGTGCTGGGTGAACTGGCTGGCAACCTGTAGAAGATTGAAACTGGACCCACACCTTTCACCATTAACTAAGATAGACTCTCACTGGATAAAAGATTTAAACTTAAGACATGAAACTATAAAAATACTTGAAGAAAGTGCAGGGAAAACTCTTGAAGGAATCGGCCTGGGTGAATATTTTATGAGGAGGACTCCCCAGGCAATTGAAGCAGTATCAAAAATACACTACTGGGACCTGATCAAACTAAAAAGCTCCTGCACAGCCAAAAACATAGTAAGTAAAGCAAGCAGACAGCCCTCAGAATGGGAGAAAATATTTGCAGGTTATCCTCTGATAAAGGTCTAATAACCAGAATCCACAGAGAACTCAAACGTATTAATAAGAAAAGAACACGTGACCCCATCTCAGGGTGGGCAAGGGACTTGAGGAGAAACTTCTGTAAAGAAGACCAACGTGCAATCTACAAACACATGAAAAAAAGCTCATCATCCTTAATCATCAGAGAAATGCAAATCAAAACTACTCTGAGATATCACCTAACCCCAGTAAGAGTAGCCCACATAACAAAATCCCAAAACCAGACATGTTGGTGTGGATGTGGAGGAAGGGGCACACTTCTACACTGCTGGTGGGAATGCCCACTAATAACATTCCTTCTGGAAGGATGTTTGGAGAATACTTAGAGACCTAAAAATAGACCTGCCATTCAATCCTATAATTCCTTTACTAGGTTTATACCCAAAAGACCAAAAGTCACAATATAACAAAGACATCTGTACCAGAATGTTTATTGCAGCCCAATTCATAATTGCTAAGTCATGGAAGAAGCCCAAGTGCCCATCGACCCACTAATGGACTAGCATGGAATACTATGCAGCCTTAAAGAAAGATGGAGACTTTACCTCTTTCATGTTTACATGGATGGAGCTGGAACATATTCTTCTTAGCAAAGTTTCTCAGGAATGGAAGAGAAAGTATCCAATGTACTCAGCCCTACTATGAAGCTAAATTATAGCTTTCACATGAAGACTATAACCCAACTATAGCACAAGACTATGGGGAAAGGGCCAAGGAAGGGGAAGGGAGGGGGGAGGTTTTGGTGGAGGGAGGGTAATGGGTCAGGCCACATCTATGGTGCATCTTAGAATGGGTATAGACGATTGCACTAATGTACACAGCTATGATTTAACAATAATAAAAAAATAACAATAACACTGTTTAAGGTAAGGATTAGAAACAAAAACCTCGTAAAGAATGAACGAACATAAATACATTCAGAAAAAATATCTGAGAAGTGCTGCATTGAAATATTAATCCATAATAATAATAATAATGCAAAGAAAGTAACATTCACACTGTCAAATAAGAGTATGTCTATTATAGAATGCTTTGACTCTGAGATTCAGTATGGAGTCATCAGTTAACTTCGTCTTATTTTTTTTTCAGTCTCAAAAAGTAGACAACTAACATTTATAAATAAAAGTAACAGATAATTTCGAAAAACAGATCATGCCAAATCTTACAGACAATAGAAAAAGAAGAAATACTTCAAAAACATTCTACTTGATCTGGGTACACCTGATATTAAAATTGAAGAAAATATATTATAAAGGGGAAATTACAAACATATGTCACTTATAAATGAGGATGCAATATCCCAAACATATTAACAAGTTGAAATAAAAATTAATGTTTAAATAATGTACTTTGGTCAAAATTAAATCCATTATGTGAGAATTAGTCGCTATTCGATTCACAGGGATCAATCCCTCAGTCATTTCTGATTGAGGTTACTAGAGATTTTACTTTTTTATTTCTAGTTAGTCTAGCCAAAGGTTTATCTACTTTATTTTTTCGAAAAACCAACTCCTTGTTTCATTAATTTTCTAAATGTTTCTTTTGTTTTCAATTTCATTAATGTCCGATTTAATTTTGGATATTTCTTTTCTTCTGCTGGGTTTAGGCTTAGATTGTTCTTTTTTCTTTTTTTTTTCTCTTCTTCATAATTTTCTTCTTTTTTCAATTCCATCAGATGGCTTGTGAGTTTGTTGATGTGCTCACTTTCTGTTTTTCAAATGTAGGCTTCTAAAGAGATAAATTTTCCTATCAAGACTGCTTTTGCTGTATCCCATAGGTTTTGGTAACTTGTGTCTTCATTGTTGTTATATTCAAGGAAGTTAATGATTTCTTTTTTTTTCTTCCCGCACCCAACTGTCATTCAGCATAAGGTTGTTTATCTTCCATGCCTTTGTGTGAGGTTGAGCATTTTTGTCGGAGTTGAGTTCCACTTTTAGTGCATTGTGGTCTGAGAAGATGCAAGGTAGAATTTCAATTTTTTTGATTCTGTTGAGGTTTGTTTTGTGTCCTGGGAAATGATCAATTTTGGAGAAAGTTCCATGGGATGATGAGAAGAATGTATATTCTTTATCTTTGGGATGGAGTGTTCTATATACGTCTATTGAGCACAATTGTTCTAGGGTCTCATTTAAATCTCTAACATCTTTGTTTAATTTCTTTTTAGAGGATCTGTCCAGCTCTGAGAGAGGGGTGTTGAAGTCCCCTGTTATTATGGTGTTATAGGATATCATATTGCTCAAACTAAGCAAGATCTGTTACAAGAATCTGGGCACATTTAAATTGGGTGCATAAATATTTAGAATTGAAATGTCTTCTTGTTGTATTTTTCCCTTGACCAATATGAAGTGACCATCATTGTCTTTTTTGACTTTAGTTGCTTTAAATCCACATGTATCTGAAAACAAGATTGCAACCCCTCTTTTCTTCTGAATTCCGTTTACCTGAAAAATTACTTCCAACCTTTAACTCTGAGTTTTAATTTGTCTTTTGACGTGAGGTGTGTTTCCTACAGACAGCAAATAGATGGCTTGTGTTTTTTAATGCAATCAGCCAATCTATGCCTCTTCAGTGGGGAATTTAAGCCATTGACATTTATTGAGATAATTGATAAGTGTGGTAGCGTTCTATTCAGCTTATTTTGTGAAAGTCCGTTACTTAGTTTTGTCTTTTACATCATTGTGGAAACTGGGTTCTGTCCTTTAATTTCTGGGTGTTTACTTTGCTGAAGGTCCATTGTGATGGTCAATGTGTGGAACAGGTTGAAATATTTCCTGTAAAACTGGTCTTGTTGTGGCAAATTTCCTCAATGTTTGCATATCAATAAAAGATTTGATTTCTCTGTCAATTTTGAAGCTTAGCTTAGTAGGATATAGAATTCTGGGCTGGAAGTTGTTCTGTGTAAGTAGATTAAAGACAGATAACCACTGTCTTCTGGCTTGAAAAGTTTCATTAGAGAAGTCCGCAGTCACCCTGATGGATTTACCCCTGTAGTTGGCGCTTACTCCTGACAGCTTGTAAAACCTTTACTTTTATCTTGATTTTAGATAGATTCATCACAATGTGCCTTGGAGAAGCTCTATTTGAATTGAGGCAACCAGGGGACCTATATCCCTGAAAGGAGTATGTCAGAATCTTTGGTGATATTTGGGAAATTTTCATTTATAATATTCTCTAGTATGGCTTCCACTCCTCTGGGGCATTCTTCTTCCCCTTCTGGGATACCTATAACTCATATGTTTGAATGCTTCATAGAGTCCCATAATTCTGTCAGTGAACGTTCTGCTTTCTCTCTCTTCTTTTCTGCCTGTTTAACTATCTGAGTTATCTCAAGAGCTTTATCCTCTATCTCTGATATTCTTTCTTCTGCATCATCTAATCTGTTGTTGATACTTTCTAATGCATCCGTAAGTTCCCAATTGACTGCTTCAGTTCCTTCAGCTCTGCTATATCCTTTCTATATTCTTCATATCATTCATCTCTTATTTGATTCTGTTTTTGGATTTCCTTTTGGTTATTTTCCACTTTCTCAGCAATTTCCTTCATTGTTTTTTGATTGTTTTCCACTTTCTTAGCAATTTCCTTCATTGTTTTCATCATCTGTATTTTAAATTCCCCTTCTGTCATTTCTAACATTTCTTTATAGGAGGAGTCCTCTGCTGTAGTGTGATCCCTAGAAGGGGTTACTCTGGATGGGTATTTTATGTTACCAGGATTTTTCTGCCGATTCTTCATGAGTGCTTCCTTGTATCTGTTTTCTTACCCTAATTATCCTTTCACTTCTTCTTGATCTTTAAAGTCTTAATGAGTTCTTTTAGTACAGGACCAGAAGGATGAGAAAATTGAAAAGCAAGAGGGGAAAAAATATTTAAGAAATAAAGAAAAAAGAGAAAGAAGAGGGGGTGAGTAAAAGGAAATATTGACAAAAAGAAGAAACACTGAACAAAAGAAATAGGAGTAATATAGATGTATAGTAGGGTACTATGACCCAACCTTGAAGACCCCCAACCTCTGGGGGTGCTGAGTTGGCTGATTTCCTTGAGGTCAACAGCTCTTTGCCAGCCATATCAGACACAGTACCTCCACCTCCACCAGGTAGAGAGGAAAGCCAAAAATTCTATAAATCAAATCAGAACAAACAAGCAGAACCCTCATGGGATAACATTGGGGGAAAAAAACAAATAATAGAGGCAGAAACACTGGCAAAAATGAAATTCTAATTGTTAAAAAAGGCAAAAGTAGAAGATTGTATTTAAACTAGAATAGTGGGGGGAGAAAGAAAAGGAAAACAAGAAAAATGCCAAGGAAAAAATGTTGAAATTAAGAAACAAACAAACCAACCCCCCAAAACAAAAAAAAACCCTAAAATCAAAGAACCAAACAGTATATATATATTCAGTATATATACCAAACAGTGTATATATATATATATATATATATATGTGTATGTATGTATATATATGTGTGTATATATATATATATATATATCTTGCTGAATATTGTCCAGGCAACAGGTGATCTTCTGAGGCATAGGATGTTAATCACAATGTTGATACAGCTGTACGAGACGGAGACTGGAGGCCTCTGCTGATCTCTCAGACCCAGCAGGCTTGGGAGCCCAAAAGTCTCCTCAGCCCACTTAAAAGACACACCAAACTATGAACCCTGGCCAAGCAAAAGCTTTCCAAGGAAAGCACTTAACCCTGGGATCTCTCCTGGTGTGGCTGCCTGCTTATCCAGTACACAAGTCCAGACTCCCACTTTGCCCCTGAGGGCCAAGGCTGTTAATCTGCCACACTTGGATCTCCTTACTTCCCCAGCGTCTCAGTCCCTGCCTTAGGGCAGCTCAGTCACTAGATTGCTTGTCCAAGGTCTCCCAGCTGATCTCTGGGCTGCAACACACAGGGGCAGCTTTCCCACAGCAGCCGTGTGGGCAGCTCACAGCTGAACGATATTAGCTTCTTTCCGGCTCAGCAGCTCAGCGGCTCAGACTGGGCCCCCAGACAATGCCAAAGTCTGCACATACCGGCCCAAGATCTCCCAAGGCAGTTCAATCAAGTGCCCAAGTCCAAGAAAACCAAAACAAACAGCCCACAGGTAAGGCTTTTCCTGCTTGCAGTCTCACTGGTGCTATGGGTACAGCTGCAGGCAGCCTCTGACCAAACAAATGCATCTACCACTTGCCGGATTTTCCACCGCTTCTGTCCTCCTCGTGGGGTCCAGAAGTCTCTCACTGGCTTCCTGTGTCACCAAAGGGAAGCCTCTGAGCAAAACCCACCGTCCAGATATGCCTGGAGTCTTCTCTCTCCACTCTCACTGCGCCCGGTTGCACAGAAAATGTTACTTGGCTGCCATCTTTTTTCAGGTGGCTGCTGGAAGTTTTGCACTTTTTTTTTTTTTAAGAAATAGGGTCTCGGGCAGTGCCTGTTGCTCGGTGGGTAGGGCACCAGCCCCATATGCTGAGGGTGGTGGGTTCGAACCCAGCCCCGGCCAAACTGCAACAACAACAACAACAAAATAGCCGGGCGTTGTGACAGGCGCCTGTAGTCCCAGCTACTCGGGAGGCTGAGGCAAGAGAATCGCCTAAGCCCAGGAGTTGGAGGTTGCTGTGAGTAGTGTGACGTCATGGCACTCTACTGAGGGCGATAAAGTGAGACTCTGTCTCTAAGAAAAAAAAAAAGAAAAAAGAAATGGGTCTCGGGCAGCGCCTGTGGCTCAGTGAGTAGGGCACTGGCCCCATATACCTAGGGTGGTGGGTTCAAACCCAGCCCCGGCCAAACTGCAACAAAAAAAAAAAAAAAAAGAAAGAAAGAAAAAGAAATGGAGTCTCACTCTATCGCCCAGGCTGAACTGTGGTGGCCTGATCATAACCCACTTGCAACCTCCAACTCCTGGGTTCAAACAATCCTGCTTCTGCCTCCCAAGTAGCTAAAACTACAGGCATGTGCCACTATGCCCAGGTAACTTTTTTTTTTGGTAGAGACGGTGTCCTGTTACGTTGATCAGACTGGTCTTGAACTCCTGGCCTCAAGTTATCCTCCCACCTGGGCCTCCCAAACTACTGGAATAACTGGCATAAACAACCAACCATACCAGCTCCAAACTGTACATTTTATTTTTTTTTTTTTTTTTTTTTTTTTTTTTGTAGAGACAGAGTCTCACTTTATGGCCCTCGGTAGAGTGCCGTGGCTTCACACAGCTCACAACAACCTCCAACTCCTGGGCTTAAGTGATTCTCTTGCCTCAGCCTCCCAAGTAGCTGGGACTACAGGCGCCCGCCACAACGCCCGGCTACAAACTGTACATTTTAAATGGGTGACTTTTTTTTTTGAGACAGAGTCTCACTTTGTTGCCCTCAGTAGAGAGCTATGGTATCATAGCTCACAGCAACCTCAAAATCTTGGGCTCAAGCGATTCTCTTGCCTCAGCCTCCCAAGTAGCTGGGACCACAGGCGGCCACCACAATGCCTGGCTATTTTTAGAGATGGGGTCTCACTCTTGCTCAGGCTGGTCTTAAACTCATGAGCTCAAGCTTGGCCTCCCAGATTGCTAGGATTACAGCACTCCTGTGAACCAACGTGCCCATCCTTAAATGGGTGACTTTTATGGTCTGTGAAGTGTATCTCAATAAAGATGCTAAAAAAACCACCAATTTTGTCAAGAACCATTGAAAAGTGGAAGTGAAAATCAGACTAGAATGGGTTAATTAGGGAGTAGGAGGCAAGTGGGTTTAGCAGAGGGGAAACAGAGATATGGGGCAGTAACTGATAGGCTTCAGGGGAAAGGGAAAGTAGTGGTGGTTTTAGAAGAGTCTGACTGTATATGAAATGAACTGATCCAATAAAGAGTGTTAGATAATGAGGTGGTGCCTGTGGCTCAAAGGAGTAGGGTGCTGGCCCCACATGCTGGAGGTGGCGGGTTCAAACCCAGCCCTGGCCAAAAACTGCAAAAAAAAAGTGTTAGATAATGCAAGAGTAGAAGAGATGACCTAAGGAGCAATGTTCTTGAGCAGGCAAGAAGAGATGAGACCCAATGTACATGTGGAAATACTTGCCTTTGACAGAATGAAGCACACTTCCTTAGTTGGACAAAGAAGAAAATAGATACAGATACAGATAGGTCTTTAGAGTTGTTAGCAGGAAAAAGGGATGTTCCCATTTAATGATTTGATTCCACAAATATTTGCTGAGGCCTACTATGTGCTGGGCACTGTTCTAGTGTTCAGGACATATATAATATATATGAAAAAAAAAGACAAAACCTCTGCCCTGTCAGACATTGTTAAGAGTTTGTTGGAAGTTTGAGGTAATTTTTGAAAGAAACAAGTTTTTCAAATAGTATGATTTTTTCCTTCTATGCTCAATGTGCTGGCACATGTGTAGATGGAAAGAATTGCCTAGTTCATTAAGATTTGGGGTTTTGCAAGGTAGTACCATAAAGTGAAAGAGAAATCTGGGAATTGACCATTTTTTAAGGATGGGATTATAATGTTGGACCATGGACTCTAAGTTGGCTAAGAAAGAAAGAACAGACTTGAGTTGTAAATCAATGTGGTCTGAATGTAATTAAAGAATTGTAGGTGGGAGTGTTTAGGCACAAAATCTAAGTCAAAACATTATAGTCTAAGAGTAGGATGCCTGTGTACAAGGTTTTGGAGCTGATATAAATTTTGATAACAAGGGCTAGGTAAGACCAAAGAAGTGAGTGGTTCAGAAACAGAAAATGGCATTCTTTTTTTTTTGGCAGTTTTTCGCCAGGGCTAGGTTTGAACCCGCCACCTCCGGCATATGGGGCCGACGCCCTACTCCTTTAAGTCACAAGCGCTGCCCAGAAAATGGCATTCTAAGTCCCCAAAGGAAAAAAAATTTAGAAGATTCTTTTTATATTCATCAGTATTTTTCACATTGCATGTTATAATCCATTAGTGAGTAATGAAATCAATGTATGAATTGTGACCAGAAATTTTAAAAGAAGGAAACCCAATAGGATGTATGAGGCAAGGCTAAGTATATACATACATGTATATGTGTGTGTATGTAACTATATACTAAATCCTAATTATGGTGAAAAAACTTTGTTGAAAGCTACCACTTTTCTTTTTTTTTTTTTGAGATGGAGTCTCACTTTGTCACCCTTGGTAGAGTGCTGTGGCATCATAGCTCACAGCAACCTCAAACTCTTGGGCTCAAGCAATTCTCTTGCCCAGCCTCTCGCGTAGCTGGGACTAGAGGCACCCATGAGCCTGCCTATTTTTAGAGACAGGGTCTCATTCTAGCTCAGGCTGGTCTTTGAACTCACGAGCTCAGGCGATCCACCCGCCTCAGCCTCCCAGAGTGCTAGGATTACAGGCTTGAGCCACTGCGTCAGCCCTTAAATTGACCTAATTTTTATAGACCAGACAGGCACCACATGTACTCAATGGAAATTGCTTATGTTGACCACCTCCGAATGTTGACTCTTGGGTGGGCAACTAGTTATATCATTTACCTAGTTCCTTTGTTTGTTGTTAAATTTACGTTCGCTGGTTTTGTTTGTTGTTAAATTTACACTAAAAAAAATGATCTGAATTCCTTTATTATTTGTTCTGCAGAGTTCACCAAAGGTAAGAATTTGAAAACTTTAGAAAATAAGGAAGAACTATTAGTCTCATTAATGTGTCACCTGCAGTACATTTTTAGTCACAGTTAGTATAATTTTTTACTTTTGTCAGACAGAATGAAAATATTTTCAGTGAAGTAGGGGAGAGGATTAGCTGACTAATAGCTAGATATAAAACATCAAACTAGACGTTTCACCCACATCAGTTATTCTTACATGTCAGAAAGCTATAACACTTAGCATGAATAACTTCTTATGGTTTTGACTCTCAATTGAAAGTGATTATTTCTGAAAAATCAGAATTGCAAATATATTTTAAAGCATAGTCACATCAGAGAATATTTGATACACCTCAAATAAAAGCTTATCATTAACACTTGTCATTTTAAGAGAATTACCAGTACTAACTAACATGGTAACAAGATGGCAAACTGCTTTCTTTCATCATTTCTCTTAAAATGCTTGAAAGATCCTCATATAGAAGATTTTAAAGTTTGGCAAACATAATAAGCATAGCAAATTTGTGTCAGAAGAGGGTCAATACTTGTGGAAGTTTGGAAAACTAGGCTCACAAATGTTATCGTGTTGATAACACTGCTGAAGTACAGAATGATTAGAAATTTTTTAGCTTTTGCAGTATATATCATTTTGGGAGATTGTATCTTTTAAAGTCAAATTAATCTTGTTAGGACCCTTGTTAGTCTAAGAACAATCCTTTGCTTGATATATATAAATAGATATTTGAAGTGTTTTCCATTCTTACCTTCAAGCAATTTACATCCTGAGAACAAAAGGAAAGGTGTTTTCATATACACCAATTTGTTACTTTCTTTGTACAGATTTACGCATCAAAGTACAGATTTTACATATTCATAAAGATAAAATCCTTGTCTTTTTTTACCTAAGTCTTATGGAAATTATAGACATTAATGCTTTTTGAACACTTTAGAGAAGTCATTAATTAGGAGGCAATTTAGTTTTAATTTTTAAGTTTAGTCACATAAGTAAAACATTCCACTTCATTAAAACTATTTATGTTAAGGAATACATGAATGCATATCTGAATTTCTGTGTATGCTTTCTCAATGTTACATATTAAAAAGCTGAAATCCAGGCCCCATTAAATTTTCATAAACTGAGCTCTATCAACAAAGCATGGGGTCTTGTTCTAAGTAACAGTAAGTGTTGTTCAGACACACACACACAAAAACCCCACAAAACTTGTATTCATGAATGTTCTTTGTTTGTTTTTTTTTGAGACAAGTCTCACACTGTTGCCCTCAGTAGAGTGCTGAGGCATCACAGCTCACAGCAACCTCCAGCTCTTGAGCTTATGCGATTCTCTTCCCTCAGCCTCCCAAGTAGCTGGGACTACAGGCACCCACCATAATGCCCCGCTATATTTTTGTTACAGTTTGGCCCGGGTTGGGTTCAAACTCACCACCCAAGGTATATGGAACCGGTGCCCTACTCACTGAGCCACAGGAGCTGCCCAGATTCATGAATGTTCTAATGGCTCTTTCCTGCTACACACATTGGGTAGCATCATCTTGATCCTCCCAATATTTATCTGGGTAGGTCAATCTTGCTTTCTCAATGCCTTTTTTTCTTGAGACAGAGTCTCACTCTGTTGCCTGAGCTAGAATGCAGTGGCATCATCATAGCTCACTGTAACTTCAAACTCCCAGGCTTAAGCAATCCTCCTTGCTTCAGCCTCTGGAGTAGTTGGGGTTACAGAGGCATGCTTCTGCGCCTGGCTAATTTTTCTATTTTTTTGTAGAGATGAAGTCTTACTATGTTGCTCAGGCTGGCCTTAAACTGTCTTTCTAAACTGCCTCCTGAAATGTTAGAATTACAGGCACGAGCCACCATTCCTGCTTCCTCAATTCTATTTCAAAAATAGCCATAGCTAGAAACATGCTTGGTAGAAGATTTTGAATTATAAAAATATAACTATATCCTAATGCTCTTTAACAGTTTATTATATTGGGCAGTGCCCAATGTAATAGCTCAGTGGGTAGGGCACTGGCCACATAACAGAGGCTGGCAGGTTTGATCCCAGCCCCGGCCTGCTAAAACAACAATGACAACTGCAACACAAAAAATAGCCAGGTGTTGTGACGGGCACCTGTAGTCCCAGCTACTTGGGAGGCTGAGGCAAGAGAATTGTTTAAGCCCAGGAGTTTTGAGATTGCTGTGAGCTATAATGCCACGGCACTCTACCCAGGGCTACAACTTGAGACTCTGTCTCAGAAAGAGTCTCAAGGAAAAAAAATAGTTTAGCAATATTATCAATACAAATTATTTTACTTTGTTTTAGTATTTAGGGACCATATTTAAGAAAGAGACAGATACTAAATCATTATAAGAAATACCCAATTGGGCGGCGCCTGTGGCTCAGTCAGTAAGGCGTTGGCCCCATATACCGAGGGTGGTGGGTTCAAACCTGGCCCTGGCCAAACTGCAACCAAAAAACAGCCGGGCGTTGTGGCGGGCGCCTGTAGTCCCAGCTACTTGGGAGGCTGAGGCAAGAGAATCGCTTAAGCCAGGAGTTGGAGGTTGCTGTGAGCTGTGTGAGGCCATTGGCACTCTACCGAGGGCCATAAAGTGAGACTCTGTCTCTACAAAAAAAAAAGAAATACCCAATTATCAGAAATAGTGTATTAGCAGAGAAGTTTACTACTAGACACGATCATTTCTTATGCTCTAGATTAGTATTAATTTATTTAGATTTGGTAATGAGGCCAAGTCACAGGAGAATCCTTAGCATTTTCTTTACAGTGTTTGTAGGAGTTTATTACATATGGATCCTTGTTAAAGGCTGTTATTACTTGCGCATTCATAGATATCTCAGATATTCAGAAATCACTTTAACTTATTTATTTATTTATTTATTTATTTATTTTTGAGATAGAGTCTCACTCTGTCTGTTGCCCAGGCTATAGTGCCTAGGTATCAGCCTAGCTTACCAAAACCTCAAACTCGTGGGTTCAAGTGATCTTCCTGCCTCAGCCTCCTGAGTAACTGGGACTACAGGCGCCTGCCAAAACATCTGGTTAATTTTTCTGGTTGCAGCCATCATTGTTGTTTGGCGGGCCCGGGCTGGATTCGAACCCGCCAGCTCAGGTGTATGTGGCTGGCGCCTTAGCCGCTTGAGCCACAGGCGCCGAGCCCATCTGGTTAATTTTTCTATTTTTAGTAGAAATAGGTCTCACTCTTGCTCAGGCTGGTCTCAAACTCCTGAGCTCAAGCAATCCTCCTGCCTCAGCCTCCCAGACTGCTAGGATTACAGGTGTGAGCTACCACCCTGGCCATTTTAACTTATTATTTAAAATAATTTTTTAGAGACAGGGTTTCACTCTGTTGCCCAAGCTGGAGTGCAATGGCCCAATCATCGCTCACTGCAACCTCAAACTCTTAAGATCATAATTTCTAATTCAGACACTGTGATTTCTCCAAGTTACCACAAAAATAAAAACTATTATGAAGAATAATTATGGATCACTATTGACTTTGGAGCCCAAACATACATGGTTACATGCTAGGAGAAACTTAGAATTTCTGTCAATCATCTCAATGTAATAGATCATGCCTATAATCTCTAGCACTTTGTGAGGCCAAGATGAGAGGATTGCTGAGGCCTGGAGTTCGAGACAAGTCTGAGCAAGAACAATACCACATCTCTACCAAAAACAGAAAAAAATAGCCAGGCACACTGGTATATGCCTGTAGTCCCAGTATTTGGGAGGCTGAGGCAGGAGGATCACTTGAGCCCATGAATTTGAGATTGCAGTGACCTATGATGATGCCACTACACTCCAGCCAAGATCTCATGTCAAAAACAAAACAAAACTCAAAAAACAAAAACAACGAACAAATGTTCTGCCAACTTATTTAATTACTATTCAATTATCTTGTTGGAAATAGGAGGTTATAATAGAAATATAGGCAATAAAAAGGTGGGTTCTAATTCTATCTGGGTAACTGCAGAAAAGATGCTTAAACTCTCTGGGTTTTAGTTTCCTCAACTAGAAAATCAAGAAACTGGGATAAAACAACTCTAAAGTCTCTTTCACATCTAAAAATTCTTTTTTTTTTTTTTTTTGTCTTTCAGTGCCTTTTTTTTTTTTTTTTGGAGACAGAGTCTCATTTTGTCGCCCTCAGTAGAGTGCTGTGGCATCACAGCTCATAGCAATCTCTACCTCCTGGGCTTAGGCGATTCTTTTGCCTCAGCCTCCCGAGTAGCTGGAACTACAGGTGCCTGCCACAACGCCCGGCTATTTTTTTGTTGCAGTTTGGCAGGGGCTGGGTTTGAACACCCGCCACCCTCAGCATATGGGGCTGGCGCCCTACTCACTGAGCCACAGGCGCCATCCAACTTTTTTTTTTTTTTTTTGGCTGGGGCTGGGTTTGAACCCGCCACCTCCGGCATATGGGACCGGTGCCCTACCCACTGAACCACAGGCGCAGCCCTGCCTTTTATTTCACCTAGCATAGTATCTTTTATCCATGTTGTCACAAATGACAGAATATCCTTCTTTTTTTTAATGCTGAATAGTATTATATTTCATTGTATATATGGACTACATTTTCTTTATCCATTCATCTATTGGTGGACACAGGTTTTTTCATATCTCAGCTGTGGTGAATGTGCTACAATGAACATGGAAGTGCAGATATTTATGCTGATTTAAAGTCCTTAGGATAGGCTCAGTGCCTGTACGTAGCTCAGTGAGTAGGGCACCAGCCACATACACTGAGGCTGGCAAGTTCAAGCCTGGCCCAGGCCTGCTAAACAATGACAACTGCAACCAAAAAAAAATAGCTGGGCATTGTGGTGGGTGCCTGTAGTCACAGCTACTCAGGAGGCTGAGGCAAGAGAATCGCTTAAGCTCAAGAGTTAAATAAAATAAAAATAAAAATAATAAATAAATAAAGTCCTTAGGATATATACCCAGAAATGGGATTGTGACATTATCTGGTAAGTGATTAATAGCCAAAACATAAAATCAAATATCTCAATAGGAAAACAAACCTCAAAACAACCTGATTTTTAAAAGGGCATTTCTCAAAAGATGATAAACAAATGACCAACCTGAAAATTATACTTCTATAGTTCTATTCCAAGAAAGATTTTTAATTTCCAAGATGGGACAAAGACAGTTTAAAAGTATAAACAAACACTTCTGATCTAAACAAATGTTTTCACATAGTCAAGTAGAGTGGAAACAAACTATTTTTTTCTGTAAATAATTTAAGAATATTGTTTTGGGCTGCACCTGTGGCTCAAAGGAATAGGACACTGGCCCCATATGCCAGCGTTGGCAGGTTCGAACCCAGCCCCAGCCAAAAACTGCAAAAAAAAAGAATAAAAAAGAATACTCTGTTTTATGTACTAGGTATATCTTAAATATTGGATATTTATTTTGATAAAATACTCAATCCTTGCAGTGAATCCAATAGTTAGGAAAGAATCCTTCAGATTCTGTATAGCTTGTTTTTCTAAGAGTCATGCCTATTCCATAAACTTCATATAAAATAACACTGCTACTGCTTGGCGCGGTGGCTCATGCCTGTAATCCCAGCACTTGGGAGGCTGAGGTGGGTGGATTGCCTGAGCTCAGAGGTTTGAGACCAGCCTGAGCCAGAGCGAGACCCTGTCTCCAAAAACAGCAAGGCATTGTGGTGGGCCAGCTACTCAGGAGACTGAGACAAGAGTGAGGAGTTTGAGTTTGCTGTGAGCTATGACACCATGGCATGCTACCAAGGGTGACAAAGTGAGACTCTGTCTCCAAAAAAAAAAAAAAATTGCTACTAACTAGTTGTGAAATTTTATATTTTAAACAAAACAACACTATTTCCAACCTTTAAAAAAATATTTATTTACTGGGGCGGCGCCTGTGGCTCAGTGAGTAGGGCACCGGCCCCATATACCGAGGGTGGTGGGTTCAAACCCAGCCCTGGCCAAACTGCAACAAAAAAATAGCCGGGCCTTGTGGCGGGCGCCTGTAGTCCCAGCTGCTCTGGAGTCTGAGGCAAGAGAATCACATAAGCCCAAGAGCTGGAAGTTGCTGTGAGCCGTGTGATGCTACGGCACTCTACCGAGGGCAGTAAAGTGAGACTCTGTCTCTACAAAAAAAAATATATATATATTTATTTACAAATGTATTATTCTATCTCCATGCTATAGGCTGACATCAGTCCAATGAATTCTTATTTTCCATTAGAGAAAAGAAAAGGGGTCTGATTGGAATTAAATAATAAAAGTTCGCTTTCTTTCAGTACTGTAAACTGCCATCTTGTATTTATTTTCAGATAACATGGGTAGACAAGTTCTGTTAAATGGACAGGATAGTATTCTAGTTAGATCTTTTTTCTAAATTGATCTGTCAGTATTTTCCACATGCATTTTAAGACAATATACATTTTAAGACTGCAAACTGAATTCATGTTATAAACCAAGCCAGGAAGCATTTTCATTACAATACCAAACCTACACAAATCACTAAAGTCATTATTAGTTAAATTAGAGGTTTAAAAGAACCTCCTTCCTGACACTGGCAATGTGGGTGGCTGCACAGCACCCACAGCTGTGTTTTAGTCTTGGCACAGACTTACTAAGGTAATAAAAAATCTTGAAGGTGGGAAGTTTCCATCAATTAACTTTGAGAGAGATTCGTCTGGAGCAGCCTCATCTCAGCCCACATATTATGATGCTATCTACTCAGTATGCCCGTGCTAGGATGACAGCAGTTAAATGTTGAATTTCTGATCATTCCCCTACCCCAGTTAATCATATGAATTCTAAATCTAGAATAATACATTAAACTAAAAATAAGCCAAATTCTCCATTTGACTTAATATTTGTTCTCTTAGTGGACTAAATGGAGTTATAATCAGGGCTAAATTTTTTCCTCTTTAAGCTGTTTTCATTCTTTCTATAGCAACCTCTAGGAATGTCACCTGGAGTCAATTGCATTGCCCACGCATCACTGGTTCTCTTCATTAGCTTTTGTAAACCTAAATAATGTAACCTCCCAAAGTGGCTAGCTCCTATAGTTCAGGGTTTGGGGTTCTCACAACAGAAATCTCATTCCCTACTGCAGCTATCTTTATAAGCTTACCAACCATTTGAGCACAATGACCAGGCTCACATCCAAGCCAAACCAAACAGAATCCTAAATTTTCATGAATAGCAATCTAGATGTTACAAGTTCGCCAAAGATCAAACTATCACTAGAGTCACAAGATCACAAAACGAAGAGCGCTTAGCAGTAGTTATCTTCCTTATCATCCTTCCTCTATGACCACAAGGAATTAAATACCACATCTTTACTGAAATGGCTCTTGTTAGTATCACCAATGTCATCTTCCTGTTGCCACATCCTGCAGTTTGTCCTCAGGTCCACTTCACTCAGAAATGTTTACCTATTAATCATTCCCTCTTCCGGCTCAGTGCCCATAGCTCAGTAGTTAGGGCACCGGCCACATGCATCAGGGCTAGTGGATTAGAACCCGGCCGCAGCCTGCTAAAACAATAATGACAACAACAACCAAAAAAATAGCCGGGCATTATGGCGGGTGCCTGTAGTCTCAGCTACTTGGAAGGCTGAGGCAAGAAAAACACTTAAGCCCAAGAGTTTGAGGTTGCTGTGAACTGTGACACCACAGCACTCTACCCAGGGTGACAGAGTGAGACTTTGTCTCAAAATAAATAAATAAATAAAATAAATCATTCCCTCTTCCTTGATAAACTTTCTTCTCTGGACTTCTCTCCTGTATCACTCACGGGGCTCTGTCCTCTTAATGTCCTTTGATGGTTCTTCCTTTTCTCCCCACACTTCTAAATCTTATTATATTGTAAGTCTTTTATTTGTTGCATAGCTCTTATCAATTTCTAATACACTATAGACATTTCTTTTTTTTTGTAGAGACAGAGTCTCACTTTATGGCCCTCGGTAGAGTGCCGTGGCCTCACACAGCTCACAGCAACCTCCAACTCCTGGGCTTAAGCGATTCTCTTGCCTCAGCCTCCCGAGTAGCTGGGACTACAGGCGCCCGCCACAATGCCTGGCTATTTTTTTTTGGTTGCAGTTTGGCCAGGGCCGGGTTTGAACCCACCACCCTCAGTATGTGGGGCCAGTGCCTTACTGACTGAGCCACAGGCGCCGCCCGACATTTCTTATTTATTATGTTTATTGCATATCTCTACAGCTCCTCCACTGACTGTAGATATTTTTGTCAGCTTTGGTCCTTGATGCCTGACACATAGGGCTCAATAGGTATTTGTTGAATGAATCAACTATTGTTTTTCTGATTTATATATGCTTAAGCCATTCCCTAACTCCTTAGACTGAATGTTCCCTACAAGTAGAAAAAAAAATGCATACATATAAAATATATGAAAATTATATATTTTTATATATTTAATTTTTATATATTTATATGTAATTTATATTTCATATAAAATCATGCATTTATATATAAATATATATTTACATGTATGTTTACATATAAAGATGTAATTTATGTAAATTTACATGTATGTTTACATATAAATGAATATGTAGTTTATATTTTATATAAAATCATGCATTTATATATAAATAAATACATATTTACACATATTTACATATAAATGAATATGTATTTATTTATATATAAAATTTTTTTTTGGAGATGGAATCTCACTTTGTCACCCTTGGTAGAGTGCTGTGTCATCATAGCGCACAGCAACCTCAAACTCTTGGGCTCAACCGATCCTCTTGTCTCAGCCTCCTGAGTACCTAGGACTATAGGAGCCCACCACAACACTCAGCTATTTTTTAGAGATGAAGTCTGGCTCTTGCTCAGGCTGGTCTCAAACTTGTGAGCTCAGGTGATTAACCCACCTTGGCCTCCTAGAGTGCTAGGATTACAAGCATGAGCCACCGCGCCCAGCCAAGAGTAGAAAATATATTTACGCAAGAGTATCCCATATAACATAATGTTTAGTTGTTACATATAGGCCTTTGGGCTAATACCAGTAAATTGGTGATAACCATTAGCAAACAGCAATTACACTCTTGTTGTCAACTCAAATAATTAGTTTATGCTGAGGCCTCACTTCTATAAGCATCTTTAGTCCTTACCACTAGGAGATAATGTATTTACATTTCAAAAGCATATATAAGAATTTAGTTTTTAAGGCTAAGGCGCCAGCCACATACACCTGAGTTGGCAGGTTCGAATCCAGCCCTGGCCCACCAAACAACGATGGCTGCAACCAAAAAAATAGCCAGGCGTTGTGGCAGGCGCCTGTAGTTCCGGCTACTCAGGAGGCTGAGTCAAGAGAATCACTGAGCCCAGGAGTTGGAGGTTGCTGTGAGCTGTGATGCCACAGTACTCTACCCAGAGTGACAGCTTGAGGCTCTGTCTCAAAAAAAAAAAAACAAAAACAGAATTTAGTTTTAGGGTAGTGCCTGGGCTTGGTGGATAGGGTGCCAGCCCTGTATACCAAGGGGGTTCAAACTCAGCCCCCGCCAAACTGCAACAAAAAATAGCCAGGCGCTGTGGCGGGCACCTGTAGTCCCAGCTACTTGGGAGGCTGAGGCAAGAGAATCACTTAAGCCCAGGAGTTAGAGGTTGCTGTGAGCTGTGACACGGCACTCTACTAAGGGCGATAAAGTGAGACTCTGTCTCTAAAAAAAAAAAAAAAAAAAAAAATTTAGTTTTAGCCAATATTTTGCAATGCTTGTCAATTCTTTTTTTTTAACCTCCAACTCAGGCTCAAACAATCCTCTTGCCTCAGTTTTCCTATTTTTAGTACAAACTTGGTCTTGCTTTTTACTCAGGCTAGTCTCGAACTTCTGAGGTCAAGCAATCCACCCGCCTCAGCCTACCAAAGTTCTAGGATTACAGGCATGAGCCATCGCACCCGCCTTATTGTCGCTTCTTAAGAAAGAAAGGGCCGGCAGCGCCTGTGGCTCAGTCGGTAGGGCGCCGGCCCCATATACCGAGGGTGGCGGGCTCAGACCCGGCCCCGGCCGAACTGTAACAAAAAAATAGCTGGGCATTGTGGCGGGCGCCTGTAGTCCCAGCTACTCGGGAGGCTAAGGCAAGAGAATCGTTTAAGCCCAGGAGTTGGAGGTTCCTGTGAGCTGTGTGAGGCCACGGCACTCTACCGAGGGCCATAAAAAGTGAGACTCTGTCTCTACAAAAAAAAAAGAAAGCAAGGGCCTTACTAAAATGATTCATAATTATCCTTTGAAACACAAATAGACATAGGACTCTAATGACTCTAATAATACATATTACTATTTCTGAATGTTAATTTAGGTCATAAGCTGTAACATACACATTTTGAATACAATATTGATGTAAAAAATCTATGTCTCTATTTTTAGAGATAAGGTCTCCCTTTGGCTCAGGCTGGTCTCAAACTTGTGAGCTCAACCTGCCTCAGCCTCCTAGAATGCTAGGATTATAGGCTTGAGCCACCTCAAATTATTCACATTTTGATAGAGAAAACTGAATTATAAAACATCTGCTAAAAGGGCGACACCTGTGGCTCAGTAAGTAGGGCACCAGCCCCATATACCGAGGGTGGCAGGTTCAAACCCGGCCCTGGCCAAACTACAACAGAAAAATAGCCGTTGTGGCAGGTGCTTGTAGTCCCAGCTACTTGGGAGGCTGAGGCAAGAGAATCGCATAAGCCCAAGAGCTGGAGGTTGCTGTGAGCTATGACGTGAGGATGACAAAGGAGACTCTGTCTCTAAAAAAAAAATCATCTGCTAAAAGTTACATAGTTTGCCAACAACATCATGACTAGAGGGAAACATGTTTCCTGGATCTGAGCTCCTATTTTCCATGAACACAGACTATATATTTATCCATTTATTTTAATTAAAAAGTGGCCAGGCATGGTGGCTCATGCCTGTAATCCTAGCATCTGGGAGGCTGAGGCAGAAGGACTGCTTGAGCTCAAGCCTAAACAAGAGCAAGACTCCACTCTCACTAAAAATAGAAAAATAAACTGGCATTGTGGCAGGTGCCTAAACCTATAGGCCTAGCTACTAGGAAAGTTAGGCAAGGGGATCACTTGAGCCCCAGAGTTTAAGGTTGCTGTGCGCTGTAACACCATGGCACTCTATCCAGGTCAACAGAGTAAGACTCAAAAAATAAATTCAGTAATAAAAAGTAAGGGCCAGCGCGGTGGCTCATGCCTGTAATCCTAGCACCCTTGGAGGTCGAGGTGGGTGGATCGCCTGAGCTAACAAATTTGAGATCAGCCTCATCTCTAAAAATAGCTGGGCATTGTGTAGTAGCTGGCGCCTGTAGTCCAGCTACATGGGAGGCCGAGGCAAAAGGATTGCTTAAGCCCAAGAGTTTGAGGTTGCTGTGAGCTGTAACACTACAGCACTCTACCAGGGGTAAGAAAGTGAGACCCCATCCCCAAAAAGTAGGGAAAAAAAAAAGTAATACATGCCTCATTATTTTATTTTATTTTTTTGAGACAGAGCCTCAAGCTGTCACCTTGGGTAGAGTGCTATGGCATCACAGCTCACAGCAACCTCCAACTGCTGGGCTTAAGCGATTCTCTTGCCTCAGCTTCCCAAGTAGCTGGGACGACAGGCACCCGCCACAATGCTCAGCTATTTTTTGGTTGCGGTTGTCATAGTTTGACAGGCCTAGGCTGGATTCACCAGCTCTGGTGTATGTGGCTAGCGCCTTAGCCACTTGAGCTACAGGCGCCAAGCCCACATTATTGTTGAAAAAAAATCAACAACCTGGGTGAACAGAGTCAAATCCTATCTCTTAAAAAAAGTCAAATTGTGGGCGGCATCTGTGGCTCAGTGAGTAGGGCGCCGACCCCATATACCGAGGGTGGTGGGTTCAAACCCGGCCCCGGCCAAACTGCAACAAAAAATAGCCAGGCGTTGTGGTGGGCGCCTGTAGTCCCAGCTACTGGGGAGGCTGAGGCAAGAGAATCGCCTAAGCCCAGGAGCTGGAGGTTGCTGTGAGCTGTGATGGCACGGCAGTCTACCAAGGGCAATAAAGTGAGACTCTGTCTCTACAAAAAAAAAAAAAAAAAAAAAAAGTCAAATTGTACTAAAGGACTTTCTGTCTTTTCCTCAAAGCTCTAGACTAAACTCTTCCAGCCATTCTTTTGTTTCCATCTTTCTAAATAAAATGTTTATACTGATAGCTCTTAATTTTCCAGTATTAGGCATTAGATGTATTATCTTCCTCCATGGTAGAAAAGATCTTAGTTCTTTTTGAGTTCTTGCTTTATCAATATTAACTATATCTCTTATTGATCTTTCTCATACACATTACTCTCCCCTCACTCAGTTCTCCCAATATTTGGTTAAACCAGTAAGTTTTAAAATATATTATAATTGGCATGGTGTCTGTAGCTCAGTGGTTATGGCGCCGGCCACATGCACCGAGGCTGACAGGTTTGAACCCAGCCGGGGCCAGCTAAAAAAATAAAAAAACAGCAGTGACAACTGCAACAACAACAAAAATAAAATAAAATATGTTATAGTTATATGAATAGCATAAACTGCTAAATAGTATACTAAGACCACAACTCCTTTCTACATGACTACAGTCATGGGTCACTAATAACCAGAATGCATTCTGAGAAATGCATCATTAGGCTATTTCATCATTGTGGAACATCACAGAGTGCACTTATACAAACTTAGATGATACAGTCTACTACACACCTAGGCTATGTGGTATATAGCCTATTGCTCCCAGGCTATAAACCTATACAGCATGTCACTGTTCTGAATACTGTAAACAACCTAATACAACAGTAAGTATTTGTGTATCTAAACATATTTAAAGAAACAGTACAGTAAAAATACAACATAAAAAAGATAAAAATACTACACCTGCATAGGGAATCTCTATTATAATTTTATGAGACCACAATTTTATATGTGATCTGCTATTGACCAAAACATCATGATGGAGTGCATGACTATATTTTGTTTTTCCTACAGTTGATAACTCTTCATGTTTTTCATTGTTTGTTTTCTTGTTGAGACGAGGTCTCCCTATGTTGCCTATGCTGGTTTCAAACTCCTGGGCTCAAAGGATCCTCCCAAGTAGCTGGGACAATAGGCCTACACCACCTTGTCTAGCTGCTTCATTTTTCTCATTTGCTTTGTTTCCAATACACCTATATTTTTTTCCAAATGCTCCAACATTATTATGGCATACTATTCAATGGTAATATTTTTTATATGCACCAATAAAGCAATTCTTTTTTGTTTTTCTTTAGGAAAACTCCCTGGACTAGGCCTAGTGTACAAATGACATCTTGAGACTTCCTTATGGAGCTTTTCAGTGCTGGATCATTTGTGTCCTAGTCCTATTCCTTTTTCTTGTTTTATTAACTGGGTTTTTAGATTTTACTAAGTATATCCTGTTACTTTTACTACCTTCTACTATGTCTTACTCTGTTCTTCCCAATTATTTTGGTACATATACTATATATGCTATCAGAGTATATAACATGTAAATTCCATTCTGGAATAGTAAACAACACAATCCTAGGGAGTCCATGCTCCCATCTGGTCTCTATTTTCTTTATTGCTTGTTTTTTTGGGGTGTGTACTGTAATGGTTTCTCAAGAAGCATCGGAGAAATTATATTTTCTGTTCAAAAATGTCTGTTGCCTTTTAATCTGAACAACAGTCTGACTAGATCTGGGGTCACCCTTTCTTTCCTTGAGGACTTTATATTGCTCCACAGTCTTCCGGCACTGAAATTTTCTGAGAATTCTGAAGTCAATCCAAATCTTTCTCCCTCTCATGTATTCATTCTTTTCTTTGGAGTAATTTTTTAATTTTTGCAGTCTAATAACATTACTAGGTCGTGTCTTGATATAATTATTCTATGTAAATTTTTCCTGACTCATAATGTGCCCTCATAATCTATAGAGTCAAGCCTGCATTTGTTTCTGAATAGTTTCCTTGAAAAATATCTTTAGATTTTATTATATTCTATTGAATTTTATTCTTCAGAGACAACTATTCTATTTTTCCATGTTCCACATCTAACATCGGCTCTCTATCCTTTTTTCTATGAGACAGAATATCACTTTGGTAGAGTGCTATGGTGTCACAGCTCATAGCAACTTCCAACTCATGGGCTTAGGCAATTCTCTTGCCCCATCCTCCCCAGCAGCTAGGACTACAGGCGCCAGGCACAATGCCTGGATATTTTTAGTTACAGTTTGGCTGGGGCCGGGTTCAAACCCTCCACCCTTGGTATATGGGGCCAGCGCCCCACCCACTGAGCCACAGGCACTGCCCAGCTCTCTATTCCTTTTAACACGTGGTTAATTTCCATTTCATTTTGGTTATTTTTCTCAATTTTCTCATGTCCCTTACTATGTTTTTTGGAAATGTCTATTCTCCTTCTGCACTTTCAATATGTCCTTTATTTCACTGACATTTCTTCTCTTCCACTTATTTCCTAACTTCTGTTACCTAAAGCTTTTTCTTCTGCACCAAATCTTCCTCCATTTATCTCTGCTTTCTGTAATAGTTTTATCAAAGTATTTACAAAATAAAGTTCTGGGGCAGCGCCTGTGGCTCAATGAGTAGGGTGCCAGCCCCATATACAGAGGGTGACGGGTTCAAACCCAGCCCCGGCCAAACTGCAACAAAAAACAGCTGAGTGTCGTGGCAGGCACCTTTAGTCCCAGCTGCTCAGGAGGCTGAGGCAAGAGAATCACCTAAACCCAAGAGCTGGAGGTTGCTGTGAGCTGTGACACAACGGCACTCTACCAAGGGCGACAAAGTGAGACTCTCTCTAAAAAGAAATAAATAATAAAGTTTTGCTATTATTCAAGGCAATATATTTTATTGTAACTTTCACCAGCCGTTTTTTCACTATTCAGCAGTTTTTCAATTGGCATTTGCTTTTTTGTTTTGTTCTTTTTGTTTGTTTTTTTGTTTTGTTCTTTTCAACTATTTTATTATAATCTCTTTATATAAATTCCCTGCTGATTCCTTAATAATCTGTTCTTCCTGGGCCAGCTATTTGTTAAGAAGTTCATGTGAAGAAGTGGCAAGACTATGTTTTAGCATAGCAAGAATTCTCCCTAGTTCACAATGACATGCCTTAGGATCCATGGTTGTCTGAGGCAGTTATTTTATTCTTAACTTCTCCCCAGCCAACAAATAATTGGTAACTACAAAGCTGCTCATAATATAGGGCTTCTTTCCTCACAACACCTTTTTTAAATATATGGTGTATTTCTAATTCTTCACTCACTCCTCCTCTCCTCCTCCTTGGTGACTGGCTAGGTATTGAGAAGCTCCCTCTAGTAGCCTCTTACTAGTTCCAAAATTGATGATTTTTGCTCCTCAGCACACACCAACTTCTTTGGAGAATATACTCTATTGGCTTTTACTAAGATGGGCAGATGTAGGCATCTTTTCTCATCCTTTCCTTAAACCCATTTGGGCCAGGCACAGTGGCTCTTGCCTGTAATCCCAGTGCTCTGGGAGGCCGAGGTGGGTGGACTGCCTGAGCTCAAGAGCTAGAGACCAGACTGAGCAAGAGGGAGACCCCAGGGCAGTGCCTGTGGCTCAGTGAGTAGGGCGCCAGCCCCATATAATAAGGGTGGCGGATTGGGGTGGCCTGGCCCTGGCCAAACCGCAACCGAAAAATAGCCGGGTGTTGTGGCAGGCACCTGTAGTCCCAGCTACTCGGGAGGCTGAGGCAAGAGAATTGCCTAAGCCCAAGAGCTGGAGGTTGCTGTGAGCTGCAACACCACAGCACTCTACTGAGGGCAACAAAATGAGACTGTCTCAAAAAAAAAAAAAGAAGAAGAAAAAAGAGACCCATCTCTAAAAGAAAATACCTGGGTGTTGGGAACAATTGAGCCCAAGAGTTTGAGGCTCTGTCTCCAAAAAGACAAAAAACAAAAAACATTTGGCCTTCCTTGTTGCATTTGGCAGCCTTACTCAGTTTTCTGATTTGGTGTTACAGGTATCTCCTACTCTTACTGAAGATGATATTTACATTTTTCTTTCTTCTCCTAATTTTTTATTCTGGTGATTTCTGAGAGGAGTAGACAGTATCATTGTTATTATACCATTTAAATTAAAATCTGTAATGAGCTCATATACATATTTTTTTTTATTGTTGGGGATTCACTGCGGGTACAATAAGCCAGGTTACACTGATTGAGCTCATATTTTTTACTAGAGATTGAACTGGTTTTCAGAGAGACAGTTATAATTACTCTTATAAACACATGTATTAAGTATCTTGATTCTTTCATATAGCAAACAATATAAAACAATATCTTCCTAAAGGAATGCATATTTAGTGAGTTGAATCAAATACATTCAACTATGAAACATAATAAATTAGAGAGAGAAGCAATTCCAGAAGGAAAGCTGGTATGTGAGGAATCAGTAGTTCTATAACTCTATGCTGTTTAATTTATGCTGTGACCTTGTATTAGTCATTTTGTCCTCCACTTGTTCTCCATAAATCTTAAATTTCAATTGTTGTTTAATTTTTAATGGAATTTAGAGATCCTGATTAAGTATAAATTTGTAACAATTGAGTAATAAAGAGTTAATGTCAAATCAACACAATTTATAAAGGATTTATAACTACCTTTCATTTTCCTACCTGCCCTCTAAATTATTCCAATAATCCGGCTCGGTGCCTGTAGCTCAGCAGCTAGGATGCCAGCCACGTACACCAGAGTTGGTGGGTTCTCGAACTCAGGCGGGGCCTGCCAAACACCGACAACTACAACCCAAAAATAGCTGGGTGTTGTGGCAGGTGCCTGTAGTCCTAACTTGGGAGGCTGAGAGGCAAGAGAATCGCTTAAACCCAAGAGTCTGAGGTTGCTGTGAGCTGTGATGCTACGGCATTCTACCAAGGGTGACATAGTGAAGCTCTGTCTCAAAAGAAAAAAAAATTATTCCAATAATCCTAATGATCCCTAAAGCTGGGCAAAATCTGTGGCAAATTAGAGATCGCTTCTTTCTACTGTTGGCGGGGTATTGGGAAAAGTTTTCAATTAGCAATAATCGCGCCTCGGATAAACCTCATTGGCTACGATACTGCCACTGCGCAAAGCTTCTACTCTCAATAACATATGTGTAAAAAACTGCCTTCACCAAAATTTAAGGAAGGGAGGAAAAGTGATTGTAATTTATTTTCCTACTTCATTTTAATCACACATGATTATGCAGAAATTCCAACAAACAGCCTTGCAGGTACTTGATTCTTATAAATTATTATAGAACCTTAAGTAAATTCTCCAAAAAGAGGTGCCCTGTTTCCCCAGACAGTGTCTTATTTTCAGGTGTGCTCCCAAAGATGCACTAGGTCTTATTTTCAGGGGACGTCTTATCTTTCCTGGAAGTAGGTCTTATTTTTGGGGAAACAGGGTAGTAGGCCAAATTTCTGATATTGAAAATAATACAATATATTCCATATTTAAGACTTTCCAGGGTGATACCTGTGGCTCAGTGAGTAGGGCGCTGGCCCCATATGCCGAGGGTGGCGGGTTCAAACCCAGCCCCGGCCAAACTGCAACAAAAAAATAGCCGGGTGTTGTGGCGGGTGCCTGTAGTCCCAGCTGCTTGGGAGGCTGAGGCAAGAGAATCGCGTAAGCCCAAGAATTAGAGGTTGCTGTGAGCCGTGTGACGTCATGGCACTCTACCCGAGGATGGTACAGTGAGACTCTGTCCCTACAAAAAAAAAAGAAAGACTTTCCAAAACTAACAAGATTTTAAATGATGAACTGAGGTTAAACAAACTAACTTCCCAATGGTGTATGTAAAGCCAAATAACATGATAATATAAAGAAACTCAGCAGTGTTTCATATTCTTTCTGTGAAAACTTATATCCAGTCAAAAACATAATAAGCAAGTGACAACTTTCAGAGGTTACTGCTTACTTTGCTTCTCTTCATGGAATAAATAAAAACGGAATTGCTTTTGAGGGTATGAAATGCTTTTTTCCCCTTCTCAGTATTCTATTATCAAAATGTTCAAATGTACAGAAGAACTAAAATATTACAGTAAATATTCACATATCCATCTATTAAATTGTGCCATTAATATAAAATTTTACAAAGAGGTGGTCAACACACAGAGAATATTTTGTAAAATTTTATAATGAGTATTTTACACATAAAAGTACATTTAGCTATAATTTCCCATTTTCCTTATGTATGGTGACTTTATGGGTGACTTTGGGATACCCTGTATATATTCTGTTGCAAAGAGGTGTACAAGATATATTGTTCAGAGGAAGAAGCAGCCAGGCACAGTGGATCACATCTGTACTCCCAACACTTTGGGAGGCCCAGGTGGGAAGATTACATGAGGCCAGAAGTTCCACCAACTTGGTAGGAAAAGTGAGACTCCGTTGCTACAAAAATTAAAAAATTAACCAAGTACCAGATATGGCGGCATGCAACTATAGTCTTAGCTACTTGTGAGGCTGAGGCAGGAGGATTGCTTGAGCTCAGGATTTTGGGGCTGCAATGAGCTATGATCACACTATTGCACTTCAGCCTGGATAGCACAGCAAGATCTTCTCTCAAAAAAAAAGAGAAAGAAGCAAATAACAAAATAGTATTAGCCTTCAAAAAAGGCATTTAGATGGTGACATGTATGTATACTTCTAAATAAACTGATAGCACCCACTTTTCTGTAGTAGGAATGAAAAGCTTGGGTACCTTAAAACTTTGTACTTGTCATTTTTCTGCATTACTTGAATTTTTAATCATGATTTTATGTTATTTTTACGAATATAACAAATAAATTATGTGACCAGGGTCTGACAGCTTTTATTATTTTTATTTATTTATTTTGAGACAGAGTCTCACTATGTCGCTCTCAGTAGAGTGCTGTAGTGTCACAGCTCACAGCAACCTCAAACTCCTGGGCTTAAGTGATTATCTTGCCTCAGCCTCCCGAGTAGCTGGGACCACAGGCACCTGCCACAATACCCAGCTATTTTTTCTTTGCAGTTGTCATTGTTGTTCAGCTGCTGCAGGCTGAGTTCAAATCCACCAGCCTCGGTCTATGTGGCTGGTGCCGTAACCACTGTGCTACGGGTGCCAAGCCTAACAGCTTTTATTATATAAGTGACTTATTTATTTCTTCATCACTTATTTATTTGAGATAGGGTCTCACTCTGTTGCCAGAGCTAAAGAATAGTTGTGTCATTGATAGACTTAGTGGGCCTAGGCTAAGACAGAAAAGTGTCAGGCCTAGGCTATAATGGAAAAATACGAGTTAACTCTTGGCAAATTTCCGGACTGCAAGCTTTAAGAAGAAGAAATGAAATAAGTCTAGTTCACCCCCAAGATAAATGAGAAAATACCAATTGATTTCTTGCTTCTAGTTCATTCCCAGTTTCTTGCTTGGCTAACTCCCTGGGAAACAGACCAGGAAGTACCAACTGTCCCCAGACTGATCTTTAAACACTACCAGGTGGAAAAGTTACTGAAACTAAGATATATGGAGGGAAAGTACTGAAAACAAAAATGTATGACGTATGGCTAACTGCAAAATTCCGCTTCTGTACTATGCTTGATTACTACCCCACCCAAATGCAGCCGGACAGCCTGTGTGCAACTAGGATGCAGACCAAGCCTTAAAAACCTGACCCCTTAAGTACTCAGGGCTGCTCTCAGAAATTCCATGTTGGGACACTAAGGCAGTTGCCAGCCGGCTCTTCAATAAAAGGACTCTACTGTAAATTTGGCTTGATGTGGTCTTTGTGGAACTCCTGAGCACAACATCATCATAGCTCACTTGCAATCTCAAACTCCTGGCCTCAAGCAATCCTCCCACTTTGGCCTCCCAAAGTGCTAGGAAAACAAGGATGAGACACTACCTACATGAACTATTTAGCTGTCTTAGGTAACATGGTGACTGAGATTGAAAATTATCTCCTTTAAGAATCAATCCAATCGGGCGGCGCCTGTGGCTCAGTCGATAAGGCGCCGGCCCCATATAACAAGGGTGGCGGGTTCAAACCCGGCCCTGGCCAAACTGCAACCAAAAATAGCCGGGCGTTGCGGCGGGCGCCTGTAGTCCCAGCTACTCGGGAGGCTGAGGCAAGAGACTCGCTTAAGCCCAGGAGTTGGAGGTTGCTGTGAGCTGTGTGAGGCCACGGCACTCTACCGAGGGCCATAAAGTGAGACTCTCTACCAAAAAAAAAAGAATCAACCCAATCAGGTGGTGCCTGTGGCTCAGTGAGTAGGGTGCTGGTCCCATATACTGAGGGTGGTGAGTTCAAACCCAACCCTTGCCAAACTGCAACAATAAAAAAAATTAAAAAAAAAAAAAAAAAAAGAATCAACCCAATCAATCCAAGTGTAATAGCTTGCCCCTATAATCCTAGCTACTTGGGAGCCTGAGGTAGGAGGATCATTTCAGCCCAGAAGCCAAAGTTTAAGAGCAGCCTAGACAAAATTATGAGATCATATTTCAATTTTAAAAAATCAAAACAAACATGTCCTATATCTAAATCACCATAAGAAGCCACTATCTCCCAAGTAATCCTTTATATCATAGTCTTTCATATCCATTAAGTTCTATATATTCCTTAAACTGATCTAGATCTACATTGCTCCTCCCCAACTCTTCTACTCTGCTCTCTGGAACTCAAGGTCTATCATCAGCAAATCTCTTATCTTCAGCCTCTTCTCTGAACATTTTGTTCCTTCATCTTCTTACATTAATTGATACTTGACTCCTTTTGAAGATACCACTTTCCTTAATTATTGTGTTAAGACATTTATACTCTACACTTAGAAGATTTGACATGTACCCTTGTAAAATGCACCTAAGTGTAGTCCGACCATGTACACAGCTATTCTTTAATAAAAAAAATAAAATAAAGATACCATTTTCCTTGGAGCCCTCGAAGGCAGTGCCGGTTTGCTCTTTCTTTTATTTATTTATTTATTTATAATTTTTTTCTTTTTGACACAGTTTAATTTTGTCACCCTTGGTAGAGTGCCATGGGGTCATAGTTCACAGCAACCTCAAACTCCTGGGTATAAGCAATTCTCTTGCCTCAGCCTTCCAAGTAGCTGGGACTACAGGTGCTCTCTACAATGCCCGGCTATTTTTAGAGACAGGATCTCATTCTGGCTCAAGCTGGTCTTGAACCTGTGAACTTGGGCAATCCACCCACACCAGCCTTCCAAATGCTGAGATTATAGGTGTGAGCCACCATGCATAGCCACCAGTTTGTTCGTTTGTCCCTTAGATTATCCCGCCTTGGGTGGCACCTGTGGCTCAGTGAGTAAGGCACCGGCCCCACATACTGAGGGTGGTGGGTTCGAACCCAACCCTGGCAAACTGCAACAAAAAAATAAACGGGCATTGTGGTGGGTGCCTGTAGTCCCAGCTACATGGAAGGCTGAGGCAGGAGAATTGCTTAAGCCCAAGAGCTGGAGGTTGCTGTAAGCTGTGATGCCACAGCACTCTACCGAAGGTGAGAAAGTGTGACTCTGTCTCTAAAAAAAAAAAAAAAAAAAAAAAAAGATTATCATCTCTTAATGGAGATGAGAGATTATGATAAAAAGGATTACTTGGGAGATAGTGGCTTCTTACAGTGATTTAGATATAGGGCATGATTGTTTTGATTTTTTTTAATTTAGGTGCAAAGCTATTGGTAGGGTAGGTTAGGTGTCTTCCTTGTTCTTTATTATGACCTACAGATCAATGTACCTCTTTTCTTTCTAAAAACCATGTGAAACTCATACTTTTTATTATTCTCTACTCACTACCATTAAAGTCTTCAACAGACTTTCATATCACATGGCTTCTATTCGAATAGTTTAGCACCTACCTTACTATCATTTCCTCTATCACAACTCTTTAAGAGTTTTAGTTATTTCAGTATCTACAGAGATGATCTTTCTAATGCTCAGACATCTCTGTTCCTTGACTTCCTCACCTCCAATGATCTTGCCCACCACCTTAACTTAGCCACCCACTCCCAAGATCATCCCCTAAGCCATGTCTTACTAATGACTAAACTTCCAAAATCTTCATTTAAAGCATTCCACTCTATCCCTACAACTCCTATCTTTCTATCCCACTCCCTATAGTACATGGACTTCAACAATTTTAACTCCATCAGGACCCTGAATCAATTTTCTTTCCCTGAGTTTAGGAGTTTTTTTGTTTCCTTTTTTTGAGACTAAGTGTTGCTCTGTCACCCCAGGTAGTGTGCAGTGGTGTCATAGCTCACTGCAACCTCAACTGTATTGGCTCAAGCAATCCTCCTGGCCTCTGCCTCCCAAGTAACTGGGACTACAAGTACCAACCACAATGCCCAACTAATTTTCCAATTTTTTTGTAGAGAAGCGTTGCTCAGGCTGGTCTCAAACTCCTGAGCTCAGGTGATCCTCCTGCCTTGGCCTCCCAGAGTGCTAGTATTATAGGCATGAGCCATTGCACCCAACCTAAATCCATTTTCTCTTCAATTTTCACTATCTGCCCTCCTTGGCCCATCATTATAACTATTCCTTTGGATAAACTCTCAAATCTCTTGTCTATTTCTCTCCCAAACTTACTTGGTAAAATTCTGGTTAAATCCAACTCTCTTCCTACTTAAGGCAGCATCGAAACAGCTGAACGTGACCAAAGTAAAATTCAAATATAATGACTGGTCTTCTTTTAATTTATAACTACTAACTTTAAGCGAGCCTGTTATTGTTGTTTAACTTACTATAGGTATTTTTTTTTTTTGTAGAGACAGAGTCTCACTTTACTGCCCTCGGTAGAGTGCCGTGGCGTCACATGGCTCACAGCAACCTCCAGCTCTTGGGCTTATGTGATTCTCTTGCCTCAGCCTCCTGAGCAGCTGGGACTACAGGCGCCCACCACAACGCCCGGCTATTTTTTGTTGTTGTTGCAGTTCGGCCGGGGCTGGGTTTGAACCCACCACCCTCGGTATATGGGGCCGGCGCCCTACTCACTGAGCCACAGGCGCCGCCCTACTATAGGTATTTTTAAATTAACTTATTCACTCCTCCTTCCTTCTCATTTTCTTTTTTTTTCTTGAGCCCAAGAGTTTGAGGTTCCTGTGAGTTATAAAACCAGGGGCACTCTGCCCAGGGTGACAGAGTAAGACTCTTTCTCAAATAAAAAATTTTAGGCCTCATAATTGTAGCTCATAAATAATCTCTTATGTTTTATCTAGATTCAGATCTGAAGTTCAAGAAGCAAAGGTTATGTAAAAATAAATGTTTCTTTGTTCAGTTTTTTAGAAGCCTGCATTTTTATTTTTTATTTTTACTTTTTATTTTCTTAAATTTCAGCATATTATGGGGGTACAAATGTTTTGTTTACATGAATTGATTTTGTACAGTTTGAGTTCAAGTTATAAGTATGGCCCTCACCTGGACAGTGTGCATTAGAAGCCCACATTTCTAAAGTATATATTGTTTTAAAAAGTTATTTGGGGTGATTTATGATAGGTAAAAAGTACCCTACTAAAGATCATAACCATTATAAATGAGAATGAAATAGGACAACATTAAATCTAGCCTTATATAAGACAGGATTTTCTTCTGCTTGATACAAATTCCAGTAATCTAAGTAATTTCTACCTGATAAAGGAATATGCCCTTAGGAATTCTACTGGTTAAATAGTTCAGTTTCTGAAGGAACTATTTTTAAATAAGCCTTAAATATACACCAAACCTCCAATACAGCTGGCAGCTTCAGAAAAGCCTAATTACCCACTTACTCTTTTAACTATCCAAAGAAACCAATCCAGTGACTACCATGGTACTTATTACCTGCTGTGAGCACAGTCAAATGGATTCCCCACTGTTAAATTCAGAAAATAAACTAGAATAAGGGGGGAAAACGAAAAAGAAATAGGAATGCTGACAGGAGAAGTAACAAAATACAGCAACCAGGGACAAAATGAGAATCTCAGTTTAGCTTTTGAAACTGAGAAAGATGTGAGAAACTATTTTTAGGAATTCTATGGGAAATATCTAGGAAAATGCTTTCATTCACAGTGGTAAAATAAAATTCAACTAAGAACAGAGCAATTTACTGTGATTTTCTTTAAGGCTACTCCCTAGGGAACCAGAGAAAAAAATTATAGTTTGGTGTTGGAAAAACCTGTTAGAGCACGTAAACGAGAAAAATGATAAAACTCAAAGAAAAAAAGAAAATATGATGGACTATAAAACTTTTAAAATGTAGAACCACAACACAAACGTGTGTGTTATTTTGATATTGAGAAGAAGAAATAGCTGGCAAGTAGCACCAGGCTTCAAAATCATTTTACTTTCCAGCTTTAGCTTCTCTTCTGAATTCACTATAAAATTGGTTCTGTGCTGCTTAAGTTAAACCAAGAGAAGCAGCATCAAGCTGAATAAATATGATTGTAGAGCTACTATCTATTGCAAAATGGTTTTCAGAAAGGTATCTCCCTAATGGAAATGATGAATTATAACCTTAACCATCAAAATATATCTGGGCTTGGGCAGCGCCTGTGGCTCAGTGAGCAGGGCGCCGGCCCCATATACCGAGGGTGGCGGGTTCAAACCCAGCCCCGGCCAAACTGCAACAAAAAAATAGCTGGGCATTGTGGCGGGCGCCTGTAGTCCCAGCTACTCGGGAGGCTGAGGCAGGAGAATCACCTAAGCCCAGGAGTTGGAGGTTGCTGTGAGCTGTGTGATGCTACGGCACTCTACTGAGGGCCATAAAGTGAAACTCTGTCTCTACAAAAAAAAAAAAATATATATATATATATATATATATTTATATCTGGGCTTTGCCTTATTAAAAGTCACGGAGTAAATGGAGTAGAAGAAATAGAAGAATATATACTAACATAAAAAAGTGCTATAATATTCTAGCTAGAAAAACAAATACATAATAATGGCAGTAATTATGATAATAATAAATTCTAAGCCTCACCAGAAAATAAAAACTCAACACATTAGGTGTACTGTTTAATTTCCAATTAATATAGACAGTTCTTAGAGTTATTGAGGGAATCTCTGTTAACTAGATTAGTAGTGGTATATAATATATATTTGGATTGTCCTTTATGTTTACAAAGGATTTTCATATATGTTATCTTGGCTAGCCCACACTGAACGCTATTAGATAAGTATTAAAACAAAATCATAGAATTGGAAGGAACCACAAAAGTCATCTATTCAACATTCAATTTGCAGGGAAGGTTTCTCTGTATAGTAACCCTGACATCTGATTAGTTTCTCTTGTAATTTTTTTTAGTGGCAGGAAATCATGAGCAAAGCCTTATGGAGAATGAAGAAGGCTTAACTGAGTTTTTAAAAAAGGCAAGAGAAAATTCTACTTCTAACAGGTATTGTTTTGTTTTGTTTTGTTTTCTTTTCTCTTTTGAGACAGAGTCTCACTTTTTGGCTCTTGGTAGAGTGCTCTGGCATCATAGCTCACAGCAACCTCAAACTCTTGGACTCTAGCAATTCTCTGCCTTAGCCTTCTGAGGAGCTGGAACTACAGGCGCCCACCATAAATTTTGGCTATTTTTAGAGACGGCAGGGGTCTCGCTCTTGCTCAAGCTGGTCTGGCACCTGTGAGTTTAAGCAATCCATCTGCCTCGGCCTCCCAGAGTGCTAGGATTACAGGCACGAGCCAACCACGTCTGGCTCCAAGTCTTATTTTCTGTTCATGGAAAATTTATTATGGGCCAGACATTGTCTTAATGTACATAATGTCTTTTAAGATTTACAACAACCTGTAAGGAGTAGCTAATAGGTGCTTAATTATTTGGAATATTTTACTTGAAATTATTTTTTCCCCAAATGTTTTAATGACCTTTAAAATCTCATTAAATGGAGAAACTCGAAAAATTCATGTTGAATAGTAGGCATAGCTAAAGATAAGGTATGATGATTATTATTATTATTCCCATTTTACAGTTGAGAAAATTCAGGTACGTGAATTAGCTCTAGTTATACTTAGGATGTAATAGGGAGGAACCAAGAACATACATCTTTAACCTACTACTCCAATATTAATTCCATTCACATTGTAAAGTAGATAAGCTACAATGCATTTTAATAGAGATAAACATTTAAAAATCTCTTAAATTTTCAACAAAAATAAAAACTGGGCTCGGTGCCTGTACCTCAAGAGGCTAAGGCGCCAGCCACATACACCTGAGCTGTCAGGTTAGAATCCAGTCCGGGCCTGCCAAACAACAATGACAACTACAACCAAAAAATGGCCAGGCGTTGTGGGGAGTGCCTGTAGTCCCAGCTACTTGGGAGGTTGAGGCAGGAGAATCGCTTGAGCCCAGGAGTTGGAGGTTGCTGTGAGCTGTGATGCCATGGCACTCTATGTAGACCAGGGCAACAGCTTGAGGCTCTGTCTCAAAAAAACCCAAAAAAGTGGTTTTTGGCTATAATAAGAGAATTTAACACAGCGAACTCTGAGTTGAATCAGAGTTATCAAGATGTAAGATCTACTGACCACATGTGATTCAGCGTAGTCTTTGGTCATTACAACTGTACACCACTACAAAAACAAGCACAAACAGCCATAACTTACTTTCTTTCTCTCTCTCCCTCCCTCCCGTAAGAACACCACCAAATGACAATCTTTGGAACTGGATAATAAATAATTGTGGGAGATAATGAGAAATGTCCAAAATTTAGATTTAAATTAATTTTTCCATAATGTGTAATTTTTAGTGAATTTATGGAAAAATCATAAAGTAAGCAAAGCTTTCTCTAAGATCAGGTCTTATTCACGTTATTTCTTTATCAAAATTTGTTCTTTAGTTAAGGTTTAGTGTTTGCCAGCCAGCTTTCTTCATACCTTTTTTTTTAGATGAGTCAGCCCACACTCAAGGTTGGGTATAGGGTTATAACTCTACCCCTGGATAAGGGCACTTTACCTCTATGGCATTCTTCTTAAAATCCCATCACCAAGTTTAGTCTTTTGGAAAACACTATCAGATAAACCCAAATTGAAAAACATTCCATGAAACATCCAGCCAGAGCACCTTAATACTATTAAGCTCATAGGAAACAAGAACAACTGCCACAGACTACAAAAGTATAGGAAACACGATGACTAAAGGCAATGAAATATCCTGGATGGATCCTGGAACAGAAAAGGATATTAGTGAAAAAAACTGATGAAATAAATTAAGTCTAGAATTTAATTAAAAATAAAGTACCTGGGCAGTGCCTATGGCTCAAGGGGTAGGGCGCCAGCCCCATATGCCAGATGTAGTGGGTTCAAATCCAGCCCCAGCCAAAAATTGCAAAAAAAAGAAAGTACCTGTGCTGGTTGGTTTCTTAGTTTTGTCAAAGGTACCATAATAATGTAAGGTGTTAACATCGGGGGATATGTAAGATTATGATATCTTAGCTTTCCCGTAAACCTAAAATTGCCCATAACTAAAAAGTTTTGTGTTTTTTTAACTCTGCTCAAGACTAGAGGCTTATAAACTCATTCATTACCTTGCTGATTGTAAGACACAGGAAAAACCTTTAACACAATGGCATGTATATGTGTTTAAAAAAAAGAAAAAAGATATAGGAAAAAACAAACCTTTTCCTTTTTTTTTTTTGAGACAGAGCCTCGAGCTGTCACCCTGGGTAGAGTGCATCACAGCTCACAGCAACCTCCAACTCCTGGGCTTAAGCAATTGTCTTGTCTCAGCCTCTCAAGTAGCTGGAACTACAGGCACCTGCCACAATGCCCACCTATTTTTTGGTTGTAGTTGTCATTGTTGTTTGGCAGGCCCGGGCTGGATTCGAACCCGCCAGCTCTGTTATATGTGGCTGGTGCCTTAGCCCCTTGAGCAACAGGTGCCAAGCCCTTTTTCTTAACACATTCTTTTTTTTTTTTTAAAAAAACACCTTACTTCTGACACCAGACATATTGTTTTTTTTCCTCTACGAATCAAGCAATTTTCTAGCAGATGCCAAATGTGTGCTCTATAATTTGATCAATTCTGAACTATCTACCCTTATCCATGTTACAGGGCTCAAGTCCCATAAGACTGCTTCACTTCAGATGCCACTTATAAGTCCAAGGTTGTGAACTATACTTCTGACCAACATGACATAAATTGGGAGGTTCTCATGATACTCTCCTTGGGTTCAGTTAATTGCTAGAGCAGTTTACAGAAATTTGTTACAAAGGATATTTCAAAGAATACAAATGAACATCCAGATGAAAAGACACATAGGGTAAAGTTCAGAATGTTTCCAAGGAATTTCTCTCTCTATGGAGTTGGGGTGCATTACCCTTCTCAGCACAGAAGTATTTTTGTTCACTAACCCAAAAGTTCTATGAATCCAGTCCTTTTCTGGGTTTTTATGGAAGCTTCATTATGTAAGCATGATTGATTAAGTCACTGGCCACTGATGATCTGTTCAACCTTCCTGGGACTCAAAGCACCTACAGTCTGCTTTTGTTTGTTTGTTTGTTTTTTGTTTAGAGAATCTTACTCTGTCCCCTGATTAGTATGCTGTGGCATCATAAACAGTGGTGTCATAGCTCACAGCAACCTCAACCTCCTGGGCTCAACTCATGCTCTTACCTCAGTCTCCCAAGTAGCTGGGACCACAGGCACCTGCCACAACAGCCAGCTAGTTTTTCTATTTTTAGTAGAGACGAGGTCTCGCTCTTGCTCAGACTGGTCTCAACTCCTGAGCTCAAGCAATCCACCTGCCTCAGCCTCCCAGAATGCTAGGATTATGGACCTGAGCCACTGTGCCCATCCTAAGTTCCTACATTATGATCCCATGTTTGGTTCTAGATAGCTCCAAGATGAGGGGTCTGGTTGCCAGGGGCACCAAACACGAGTAAAGGTATCTTAAAATACAACAGAACAGCCTTCAAATAACCCCCTTGATATCATGTGTAGATTATTTCTTATTTCATCTGGTCCTAAAGCCCACGCCTCTTTTTTTTTTTTTTTGTAGAGAGTGTCTCACTTTATCACCCTCGGTAGAGTGCCGTGGCATCACACAGCTCACAGCAACCTCCAACTCCTGGGCTTAGGCGATTCTCTTGCCTCAGCCTCCTGAGTAGCTGGGACTACAGGCACCCACCACAACACCCGGCTATTTTTTTTGTTGCAGTTTGGCCAGGGCTGGGTTTGAACCCGCCACACTCAGTATATGGGACCAGCACCCTACCCACTGAGCCACAGGTGCTGCCCAAGCCCACACCTTTCTTTACTGAGGTCCTCACTATTCTTTAGTACACAGGAAGGTGGTTGAATGTTATTCCCTATTCCTATGTTTCAATGGAATAGAGAAAAAAATATTCAGGGAATTGTTTTTAAAATGGAAGACTTCTACTTGTAAGAAGCTGGGAAATGGCCACTCCATTGTAACAAGTAAAAAGCTGAAGAAGTTGAAAAAAATCAACAACTCTTAGCCAGCACAGTGGCTCACGCCTACAATCCTAGCTTTCTGAGAGGCCAAGGCATGGCATGGTGCCCTCTCCACAATAATGAGTGAGTTCTCGCTTTATCAGTTCATGAGAGAGTTGGTTGTTTTAAAGACAGTCTCCTCTCTCCGTCCAAGAGCTCAAGATTCCTTGAGCTCAGGAGTTGGAGACATGTTTGAGCAAGAGTGAGAACCTGTTTCTACTAAAAATAGAAAAACTAGCCAGGTGTTATGGTAGGCACCTGTAGTCCCAGCTACTCAGGAAGCTACAGTAAGAGGACTGCTTAAACCTAAGAGTTTGAGGTTGCTGTGAGCTATGATGAAGCCACAGCACTCTACCCAGGATGACAGAGTGAGACTCTGACTCAACAAAAAACAACAATAAAAAAGAAAATGAATGGAGATACTCTATGCTAATATTAATCAAGAAAAGGTAGACATAGCTATATTAATTTCAGACAGAGTAGATGTCAAAGCAAGTAAAGTTATCGGGGTAAAGAGGCACATTACATAATAATAAAGGGTTTCTCCACGAAGACATAATAATTTTTAGCATATATATGCCTAACAACAAAATATGTGAGGCAAAAGCTGGTAGAATCTCAAGGAAAAATAGATGAATACCCTCACTATAGTTAGAGACTTTAACACCTCTCTGTCAGAAAGGGATAAAATGCAGCAGGTAGAAAATCAGTAATAACATAGTTGAACTCAACAACAACATCAGGATATAACTGACGTATGTGGATTTCCTAATCCCACATCAGAATACATATTCTTTTCAAGTTCACATGGAGCAACAACAAAATAGACTAAATTCTAGGCCATAAAACATACATTAATAAATTTAAATAAATAGAAATTATACAGTGTTTCCTTTCAGACCACAACAGAATTAAACTAGAAATCAGTAAGAGAAAGATAACTAGAAAATCCTAAAATATATAAAGATTAAGCAACATATTTCTAAATAACATCTGCATCAAAGAAATCTCAAGGGATATTTAAAAATATTTTGAACTAAATGCAAACGAAGGAAGAACTTACCAAAATCTGTGGGATATACAGAAGCAAAAGTAGTAAGAGGAAATTGATAACGTTAAACGCATATATTAGAAAAGAAGTGTGTTAGTCTATTTTGCACTGTAGTAAAGGAAGGCTGGAGGCTGGGTAATTTATAAAGAAAAGAACTATGCTTGGTTCACCAGCATCTGCTTCTGGTGAGTGTTTCAGGGGGCTTCTAAACAAGGTTTAAGGCAAAGGGCAAACAGCTAAGTCACATGGGGAGAGATGGCGCAAACAGAGGGAGGAGACTGTCTTTCAAACAACCAGCTCTCTCATGAACTGATAAAGCAAGAACTCGCTTGTTATTGTGGAGAGGGCACCATGCCATTAATGAGGGATCCACCCTCATGACCCAAATCCTGCCAGGCCCCACCTCCAACACTGGGGATCAAATTTCAATGGGATATTTGGATGAACCAAACATCCAAACCACATCAAAAAGAAAAATTTAAAAACAACCATCTAAGCTTCCAGTTAAGAAACTAGAAAAAGAAGAGCAAATTAAAACCAAGATGAGCAGAAGAAAAGAAATAATAAAAATTAAAACAGGCTTTGCACCTGTAGCTCAGTGGTTAGGGTGCCAGCCACATACACCAGGGCTGTCAGGTTTGAACCTGGCCCAGGCCTGCCAAACAACAATGACAACTACAACAATAACAGCAACAAACAGCCAGATGTCGTGGTGGACGCCTGTACTCCCAGCTACTTGGGAGGCTGAGGCAAGAGAATGGCTTAAGCCCAAGAGTTTGATATTGCTATGAGCTATGACGCCATGGCACTCTACCGAGGGTGACACAATGAGACTGTCTCAAAAAAAATATGTTAAAACAGAAACCAATGAAATTGAAAAGAAATCAATAGAGAAAAAATCAATGAAACCAAAAGCTGGTTCTTTGAAAAGCCCAATAAAATCAGTAAGTCCCTGTCCAGGCTCACTAAGAAAAAAAAAAAGAGAAGACACAAATTATTAATGTCAGAATCAAAAGAAGGTATATCACTATAGATCCTACAGACATTAAAAGTCTAATAAAAGGAATACTCTGAAGAATTCTATCCCTAAAAATTTGATGATCTACGTGAAATGGAACAATTCCTTCAAAGACACCATCTGCCAAAGCTCAAAACAAGAAATTAATCCAAATAGGCCTAGATCTAGTAAATAAATTGAATCAATAATTAAAAATTTCCCACAATATAAAGCACTAGGCCCAGATGAGTTCACTGGGGAATTATACCAAATATTTAAGGAATAAATTATACCAATAATCCACAGTCTCTATCCAAAGATAGAAGTAGAGAGTACTTCCTAACTCATTCTATGAGACCACCATCACTCTCATACCAAAACTAGACAAAAGAATTACAAGAAAACAGACCAGTATCTCTCATAAACATAGATGTAAAAATCTTCAACAAGATGTTAACAAATCAACATTCAGAAATCAATTAATGAAGCAGGCAAAGTGGTTCATGCCTATAATCCTAAGCACTATGAGAGGCCAAGGCAGGAGGATCACTTGAGGCCAAGAGTTCAAGACCAGCCTGAGCAAAATAGTGAGATCCTATCTCTAGAAAAAGTAGTTGGATGTGGTGGCACACATCTGTAGTCTCAACCACTTAGGAGGCCAAGCCAGAAGGATTTCTCAAGCCCAGGAAACTGAGGCTGCAGTGAGCTACCATGACAGAACCACAGATGGATTAAATTTGAAGTTGCAGACAGCTCTGATGACACCATTGTGCTCTAGCCTAGATGACAGACTGAGACCTATCTTAAAACACAAACAACAAAAAATAAAACCATTATCCAAAATATTCAAAGAACTCACAAATCACAACAATAAGAAAACAATGTGATTAAAAAATGAGGCAAATACCTTAAGAAAGACCTCACCTAAGATATACAGACAGCAAATAAAAATATGAAAAGATGATCTACATAATATGTTATCAGAGAAATGCAAATTAAAACAACTGTTACACATCACTATACACCTGTTAGAATGGTAAAAGTCAGAAGAAGGAGCTAAATTGTATGCCCACTCTGGAAGACAGTTTGGCAATTTCTTAAAAAGCTAAATATTATACAATCTAGCAATGAATTGAAAACTTATTCCTACACAAAACTTGTACATGAATGTTCACAGCAGCTTTAGTCAAAATGGCAAAACTTGGAAGTAACTAAGATGTCCTTCAGTAGATGAATGGATAGGTAACTCTGGTGTATCCTGAAAATAAAATATTACTCAGCACTGAAGAGAAATCAGCAATCAAGCTCACTTATTTGATATTACTGAGTAAAAGAAGCCAATGTGAAAATAGCCTGGTGTTGTGGCAGGCGCCTGTAGTCCCAGCTACTCGGGAGGCTGAGGCAAGAGAATTGCCTAAGCCCAAGAGTTTGAGGTTGTTGTGAGCTGTGACACTACAGCACTCTACTGAGGGAGACAAAGTGAAGACTGTCTCTAAAAAGAAAAGCAGCAGCCAATGTGAAAATTCTACGTACTACATGATTCTAACAATGTGACATTCTGGAAAAGGCAAAACTGTGAGAGGACAATAAAAAGAGCAATTGATTGCCAGAGGTTAGAGGGCAGGGAGGGATGAAGAACCAGAGTGCAGAGGATTTTTAGGACAGTGACATGGTCCGTATACTATAATGGTAAACATTTGTCATAAATTTGTCAAAACCCCTAGAATGTATAATACCAAGAGTGAAGCCTGATATAAACTATGGGTTTTGTATGATAATAATGCATCAATGCAGATTCATCAATCGTAACAAATGTACTATTCCTGTGAGATATGTAGATAATAATGGAAGATATGCCTGTGTGAGGGCACTGGATATATGGGATATCTCTGTATCTTTCTCTCAATTTTGCTGTAAACCTAAAGCTGTTCCAAAAAAATAAAGCCTTAGACAAACAAAAAGCAGAAATAAGCAGGAAAAAAATAGAGGGAATTAATATGATCAGAATCAAAGAAGGAAAGTAAAGCCTCATTTTTTAATGTGTATATTATGGAATGGACACCCTCAAATAAACAACTTTAGAATAGTATCACTTTTAAATATGAATGGATGCACATCTAAAATTAATTCTCAGATTTGAGGGCGGCGCCTGTGGCTCAGTTGGTAAGGTGCTGGCCCCATATACCGAGGGTGGCGGGTTCAAACCCGGCCCCGGCTGAACTGCAACCAAAAAATAGCTGGGCGTTGTGGCGGGCGCCTGTAGTCCCAGCTACTCAGGAGGCTGAGGCAAGAGAATCACTTAAGCCCAGGAGTTGGAGGTTGCTGTGAGCTGTGTGATGCCACGGCACTCTACCGAGGGCCATAAAGTGAGACTCTGTCTCTACAAAAAAAAAAAAAAAAAAAATTCTAAGATTTGAAAGGGGCATATGTTATTCAAACAATATAAATGGTGCCAAGTCATATTATACAGTATTCTTTAATTTCCAAGTTTTACTTAGAAGACCAGGGTCTGTGAGTTAGTTTTAGTTCCAATAGTCATATTAATGTCCACGTTTTTCTAAACAATATTGTACAGCATATGGCATGGTATCTCAGCTGTAGCTATAAGCTAAACATCATAAACTGAGAGTGTTCTTACGTCAGCAGGCCAACTGCTTCCACTATATCAGATTTCTACTCTCTGCCAAAGTGTTTATGTATACGTCAAGGCTGCTAAAAATGAAAAATGAACTGAAATGGTTCTCAGAAGCAAAATGTGTTTTATAATTAAAATCCAAGGTATAGCTCAAGTGAACTCAAAGGTATCAATAGAACCAAAATTACTAATAAAGCTATGTCAGCCTACATGTTCTTTCTTTAGGTTATTATAATAGGTGAAAACTCTGATGAATTATTACATTAATTCAACTAATAATTACTATCTCTAAACATATACCAAAGGAAGATCTTTTTCTAACCCAGTGACCAAAGTTATATATAGTCCATTAAGAAAATTAAAACATCATGCTAATGTACAAGTCTTTCTTATATATTTCATTTAGTAGGCTTGGCATATGCTATCATCTTTATTGGTCAGATGAAGAAATTTGAGTTGAAAGAGGTTAAGCATCTTGCTCAATTATAGAGTAAGTAGTGTAGTAGTTTGGTCCTAATCTATAGGAGATCAGAGAAAAGAAAAATTACTTTTAACAAGGGCAGTAATTTTTGTACTACTGGCTGACATTTTAACACTTTAAATCTGATTTACAGGCTTATCCTTCAACAGACTTAATTCTGCCAAAAATTCAAAAGGTCTTTCCATGGGTACACCACTATCCTTTCCCCAAATTATGTGCTTATCTGGAAGATTTTACTAGCTCCAACAGCTTAGTTAAAAGCATTGGCTTTGAATTAAAATCTGCATTCTGGGCTGGGTGCAATGGCCTCTTGTAATCCTACCACTATGATAGGCTGAGACAGGTGGACTGCTTGGAAAAGAGCCTAAGCAAGAGCGAGTCTCTACTAAAAAAAAAAAAAAGAAAAAATAGAAAAACTAGCCAGATGTTGTGGCAGGCAACTATAGTTCCAGCTACTCAGGAAACTGAGGCAAGAGGATCATTTGAGCCTAAAAGTTTGAGGTTGCTATGAGCTGTGACGCAATGGCACTCTAATCAGGGCAACAAGAATAAGACTGTCTCAAAAAACCCCACTGCATTCTGATACCTTCTATCTTTGTTTGAGACAGAGTCTCACTCTGTTTCCCATGCTAGACTACTGTAGTGTTGGCAACACAGCAACTTCAAACTCTTGGGTTCAAGTGATCCTCCTGCCTCAGCCATCCAAGTAGCTACGGGTACCTGACACAACACTCAGCTAATTTTTCTGTTTTTAGTAGAGACAGGGTCTCACTCTTGCTTAGGCTGGTCTCGAACTCCTGAGCTTAAGTGATCCTCTTGCCTTGGCTTCCCAGAGTGCTAGGTTTACAGGTGTGAGCCATCATGGCTGGCTTGTGTGATCTTGAACAAATCAAACTTTATAAACAGGGGGCAAGTTCACTGTCCCTCAGACCATTAGAAGGCCAGACTATAGTTTAAAAAAAAAAACCTATGAACAAATTCCTATGCACACTGTACATATCTTATTTTGAACTAAAAAAACAAAACAGGAACAAATATAATCACACCACCTCATGTGGCCTGCGGGCTGTAGTTTGAGGACCCCTGATTTTCTTTCTCTTTTTTTTTTTTTAACATGTGATGATTAGTGTGATTATTCTTTGTTTTGTTTTGAAATCTCCAACTAAGGTGAACGTTCCTCAGAAGTGAAGGCCATGTCTTATCCTGAAGTTTCTTGGTGCTGTCTTTTTATAAGGTTAGATGGTCAGGTGATGGATCCTCAGGGAGAAGGATGGCATCATAGGCAGACTCACATCCCCTGAGAGGATTCCACACAAGTTCCGGAGACTGTGAATCTGCTGAGATACCAAACCCACAGATATCTTGCCCCAAAGGGACTACACAGATGGAATTAAGGTTACTAATCAGGTACTTTAAGATAGAGAGATTATCTTGGATCATCTGGGTGAACCCAGTGTAATCACACAAGCCATTAAAAGCAGAGAAGTAAGAGGAAGTCCAAGACTCTCAAAGGGCAAGAACCACTCAACACAATGTGCTGGGAACTTTTCTTTTTGTTTGTTTTTTTTGTTTGTTTTTTTGAGACAAAGTCTCACTATGTTGCCCTCAGTAGAGTGCCATGGTGTCACAGCTCACAGGAACCTCAAACTCTTAACCGGATGAGAGTTTTGTTTTTTGGGTTTTTTTTGTAGAGACAGAGTTTCACTTTATGGCCCTTGGTAGAGTGCCATGGCATCATACAGCTCACAGAAACCTCCAACTCCTGGGCTTAAGTGATTCTCTTATCTCAGCCTCCCGAGTAGCTGGGACTACAGGCGCCCACCACAACGCCTGGCTATTTTTTGGTTGCAGTTCAGCCGGGGCCGGGTTTGAACCTGCCACCCTTGGTATATGGGCCGACGCCTTACCAACTGAGCCACAGGCGCCGCCCAACAACCTCAAACTCTTGAGCTCAAGTGATTCTCTTGTCTCAGCCTCCTGAGTAGCTGGGACTATAGGCTCCTGCCACAGCGTCCAGCTATTTTTAGAGATGGGGTCTCACTCTTGCTCAGGCTGTTCTCAAACCTGTGATCTCAGGCAATCCATTTGCCTAGCCTTGAACTTTTCATTCATCTGTAAAATAAGCCTAATATCTACCTTTCAGGAATGGTTGTAAGAATTGAAAGACATAATTAACACATGGTACTTAATATACAGAGTGACAGTATTTAGTATTGTGCCTGGTTTATAGTAATTCAATAAAAATGATCATATTATTTTCTTTTTTTATAGTGGTAACTGTGTGGGATTATATTCTTTATCAACTATAATTCATCCTTTTTCTTTTTATCCTCTATACTAGTTAAGAATATTTTTGAGGATCTGTTTTATGCTCTGCTAACCCATCAATCCTACCCTGACTCCTGGTCTTTTATCAAAACATATAATCATATTATTTATTTTGGTTTATTATCTGGTTTCTTCCTTTAGAATGCAAACATAATGAAAGCAGGAACATTATTTTATTTTACTTTATTTTGAGACAAAGTCTCACCTTGTCACTCTCGTAGAGTGCTGTGACGTCATAGTTCACAGCAACCTCAAACTCTTGGGCTCAAGTGATTCTCTTTTCTTAGCCTCCCAAGTAGGTGGGACTACAGGTACCCACCACAACACCTGGCTTTTTTTAGGGATGTGGTCTCACTCTGGCTCACGCTGGTCTCCAATTCGTGAGCTCATGCAATCGACCCGCCTCAGCCTCCCAGAGTGCTAGGATTACGGGCGTATGTCTCTGCACCTGGCCACGGACTTTATTTTTTTACTCACTGCTTATCTCTAGTGTCTGGCAAATGGCAATCCTGAAATATTTGTTGATTATCTGACTAAATGACTGACTAAATAAACGAATAGGACATGGTCTTTTCTCTTGATGATCCAAGACTTTTATTGGGAGGATACACTAGTTAAACAGATAATCTGAATATAAAATGTAAGACAGATTTATAATTGGATGCTATAGAAACACAATAGATGGCCGGAAAGTTTCCTAAAAGAGATGATGTCTCTTAGCTCTTTAAATACATTTTGCTTTGATTCTTAAGTTCTGCTTGTTAGTTTTCTCCAATGCAAATGCAAAAACAAAAACAAAACAGGCCAACTAACATTTATTCAAACTTTATAATGTTTCAGACACTATTTTAGTGATTTTCATTTAATAACTTCTTTAATCTACAAAACAGTTCTATGAGATAGATACTATTTATATAGTGAGGAAACTAGCACAGAAACCATAGTAACTTGTCAGAGGTTACATGATTCAATATCAGGCATTTTGCTCTTAGTCATTCCAATGAATTATCTCTCAAAATTAATCAAAATGCTTCTTTTAAGTGAAAGAAAATACAATTGGCATTAGAAGGAGGCTTTCTTCTATAAGCGAGGAATTTAGATTAAGAACTTAGCTACAGGCCAGGCATAATGGCTCACAATTGTAATCCTAGCATTCTGGAAGGCCAAGGCCAGTGGATTGCTTGACCTCAGGAGTTTGAGATCGGCCTGAGTAAGAGCAAGACCCTGTCTCTACCAAAAATGGAAAAAACTATCCAAGCAGTGTGGTGGGCACCTGTACTTCCAGCTACTTGGAAAGCTTAGGCAAGAGTATCACTTAATCCCAGGAGTTTGAGGTTACTGTCTCAAAAAAAAAAAGACCCTAGCAACAAGTTACTCATTTTCTAGAGTGGTAAATTCTCACCCAATGCATTTTTCATACTATAATAATTTTTCAATACAAATGTCCTATAGCATTATTCTTTTTTTTTTTTTTTGAGACAGAGTCTCAGTATGTCACCCTCAGTAGAGTGCCGTGGTGTCAGCTCACAGCAACCTCAAACTCTTGGGCTTAAGGATTCTCTTGCCTCAGCCTCCCAAGTAACTGGGACTACAAGTGCCTGCCACAATGCCTGGCTATTTTTTTTTTTTTGAGACAGAGCCTCAAGCTGTCATCCTGGGTAGAGTGCTGTGGCATCACAGCTCACAGCAACCTCCAACTCCTGGGCTCAAGCGATTCTCCTGCCTCCGCCTCCCAAGTAGCTGGGACTACAGGCACCTGTCACAACACCTGGCTATTTTTTGGTTGCAGCTGTCATAGTTGTTTGGCGGGCCTGGGCTGGATTCAAACCCGCTAGCTCAGGTGTATGTGGCTGGCAACTTAGCTGTTGAGCCACAGGTGCCGAGCCAAAAAAAAAAAAGGCGGCCAGGCCTTGTGGCTCAAGCCTATAATCCCAGCACTCTGGGAGGCCAAGACAGTAGATTGCTTGAGCTCACGAGTTCAAGACCAGCCTGAGCAAGAACCAGACCCTGTCTCTAAAAAAAAGCCAGGCTTTTATTTATTTATTTATTTTTAGAAACAAGAGTCTCACTTTATTGCCCTCAGTAATAGAGGACAGTGCCGGTAGAGTGCTCTAGCATCACAGCTCACAGCAACCTTCAACTCCTGGGCTTAGGTGATTCTCTTGCCTCAGCCTCCCAAGTAGCTGGGGCTATAGCCGCCTGCCACAATGCCCAGCTATTTTTTGTTGCAGTTTGGCCGGGGCTGTGTTCAAACCCACCATCCTCGGTATATGGGGCCAGCGCCCTACCCAATGAGCCATAGGCGCCACCCTCAGGCTTTTTTTTTTTTTTTTTTTAAATATCCGGGCTTTGTAGTGGCCGCCTATAGTCCCAGCTACTCAGGAGGCTGAAGCAAGAGAATCACTTGAGCCCAAGAGTTTGAGATTGCTGTGAGCTATGATTTCATTGCACTCTACAGAGGGCAACAATGTGAGACTCTGTCTTACAAAAAAAGAAAAAAAAAACCCTAAAACTAAGTTTTTTTTTTTTTTTTGTAGAGACAGAGTCTCACTTTATCACCCTTGGTAGAGTGCCGTGGCGTCACACAGCTCACAGCAACCTCCAACTCCTAGGCTTAGGCGATTCTCTTGCCTCAGCCTCCCAAGTAGCTGGGATTACAGGCGCCCGCCACAACGCCCGGCTATTTTTTTGTTGCAGTTTGGCCGGGGCCGGGTTTGAACCCACCACCCTCGGCATGTGGGGCCGGCGCCCTACCCGCTGAGCCACAGGCGCCGCCCACTAAAACTAAGTTTTTAAAATAGTGTTTCTGCCTAACAATCATGCCCTATGGGGACTGAATCTAGAACATGTTTGCTGCTACCTATAAGGAAGAAGGGACGGCAATTAGCTGTTGACAGCATCTTCCCCACACCTGTAACGTACAGAGTGTCATGCCAGCTGTAGTCCATTCCCTCTATAGCCCAACCTTGAAGACTAATTTCTTCAAGTTGTGAAATGGACATAATATAAGGAAGACAAATTAAATGACTTGCCTAAACTTACTCAGGTGGGAAGGGTTGGATGAGAATTTCATATGAAATTCATGCTCTTTTTTTTTTTTAGAGACAGAGTCTCACTTTGTTGCCCTCAGTAGAGTGTTGTGGCATCACAGCTCATAACAACCTCCAGCTCTTGGGCTTACGCGATTCTCTTGCCTCAGCCTCCCGAGTAGCTGGGACTATAGGCACCCACCACAATGCCCGGCTATTTTTTTGTTGCAGTTTGGCTGGGGCTGGGTTCAAACCCGCCACCCTTAGTATATGGGGCCGGTGTCCTACCCACTGAGCCACAGGGGCTGCCCGAATTTTTTTTTTTTTTTTTTTTTTTTGAGACTGAGTCTCAAGCTGTCACCCTGGGTAGAATGTTGTGACGTCACAGCTCACAGCAACCTCAATCTCTTAGGCTTAAGCGATTCTGTTGTCTCAGCCTCCCAAGTAGCTGGGACTACAGGTGCCGGCCACGACACCTGGCTATTTTTATGTTGCAGTTGTCATTGTTGCTTTAAGTGGCTTGGGTTGGGTTCAAACCTACCAGCCTAGGTGTATGCGGCTGGTGCCCTGCTAACTGAGCTAAGGGCGCCGCCAGTGTGGTAGATTTTGACAACTGGTTATTTCTTTTTTTTTTTCCTAAAACAAACCTGGGTTACATTTATGTTTTAAACCAGTGGTTCTCAACCTTCCTAACGCCACATCCCTTTAATACAGTTCCTCATGTTGTGGTGACCCCCACCATAAAATTATTTTTGTTGCTACCTCATAACTGTAATTTTGCTACTGTTATGAATTGTAATGTATATTTGATAACTGTAATTTTGCTACTGTTATGAATCGTAATGTATATTTGATATGCAGGATGTATTTTCATTGTTACAAAGGGGTTGCGACCCACAGGTTGAGAACCATTGTTTTAAACAATCCTTTAATATTTAACTTTTTATGTGCTAGGTAGAAATCTAATCATTAAATAACATAAATCTCCAAATCTTGTCTCCTTTCAGCAAAAAAAAAGATTAAAAAAAAAGAATATCCTGGGCGGCGCCTGTGGCTCAGTGAGTAGGGTGCCGGCCCCATATGCCGAGGGTGGCGGGTTCAAACCCAGCCCCGGCCAAACTGCAACAAAAAAATAGCCGGGCATTGTGGCGGGCGCCTGTAGTCCCAGCTGCTCGGGAGGCTGAGGCAAGAGAATCGCATAAGCCCAAGAGTTAGAGGTTGCTGTGAGCCGTGTGACGCCACGGCACTCTACCCGAGGGCGGTACAGTGAGACTCTGTCTCTACAAAAAAAAAAAAAAAAAGAATATCCTTATTTTTAGAGATGAAGTATGTGATACCTGTAACTTACTTGCAAATGGTTTAGCACAAATAGGCAGGTAGGCTTGGCACCACATACACTGAGGGTGGCAGGTTCGAACCCGGCCCAGGCCAGCTAAACCACAATGGCAACCGCAACAAAAAATAGCCAGACATTTGTGGTAGGTGCCTGTAGTCCCAGCTACTTGGGAGGCTAAGGCAAGAGAATCGCTTAAGCCCAAGAGTTGGAAGTTACTGTGAGACTGTGATGTCATAGCACTCCACCAAGGGCGATATAGAGAGACTCTGTCTCAAAAAAAAAAAAAAAAGGCAGATAGATAAATATAACAAGGCAAAAATGTTAATGATGTTGAAATTAAGAGTGGGCAACGGACACTCACTGTACTATTTTTTCGACTTTTTCAAACATTTGGAAATTTTCATAATAAAAAAATTAGGAAGAAAAATGTGAGTCAAATTATGTCTCTCTCGTGCTCGCTTCGGCAGCACATATACTAAAATTGGAACGATACAGAGAAGATTAGCATGGCCCCTGCACAAGGATGACACGCAAATTCGTGAAGCGTTCCATATTTTTTTGCAGCCCAATTCATAATTGCTAAGTCATGGAAGAAGCCCAAGTGCCCATCAACCCACAAATGGACTAGTAAATTGTGGTACATGTATACCATGGAATACTATGCAGCCTTAAAGAAAGATGGAGACTTTACCTCTTTCATGTTTACATGGATGGAGCTGGAACATACTCTTCTTAGCAAAGTATCTCAGGAATGGAAGAAAAAGTATCCAATGTACTCAGTCCTACTATGAAGCTAAATTATAGCTTTCACATGAAGACTATAACCCAGCTATAGCACAAGACTATGGGGAAAGGGCCAAGGAAGGGGAAGGGAGGGGGGAGGTTTTGGTGGGGGGAGGGTAATCGGTGGGGCCACATCTATGGTACATCTTAGAATGGGTACAGGCGATTGCACTAATGTACACAGCTATGATTTAACAATAAAAATAAATAAATTTTAAAAAAAAAAGAAAATTATGTCTCTCTCAAAAGCAAAGTTCCAACAATGGTCTATGAGGCCCTAAATAATCCAGTTATTCTCTCTACTCCCCAACTCTTAGCCCTAACTATCCCCATCACTCACGTCTTTATAAGCACACTGCCACTGTTTCTCAAACCTACCAGGCACTCAAGAGCTAAGCGTTGCCATTTCTTGGCCAGCATCACTCTTCCGCGATCCACTTGGGCTCTGAATATCAATGCTAGGATACCTTCTCACATGGATACCCTCTTCACATAATTCAAGCTCTGTTTTTATGCTAAGAAGATGCTCCCATGTGGATATCTTCCTCACCTCATTTAGGCTCTGACATCCCACAAAAGGATAGAACTGCTGCTTCCGTAACCTCACACAAACATCTTTCTATCCATGCCAGGCCACCCTCTTACACAGATGCTTTCCTCATTCCATTTGGGCCACCTTACTACATAGATAATCTCCCACACAGACATTCTCAACATCCTACATCAAATTACCCTTCTACATGGATACTCCCTTCACCAACACCCTGTGCCTCACTGCTCCCTCTCTGTTCAGACTCCAAATGATTCTGGGTCACCACCCTATCCCACACCTATGGGAGGATGCCCAATTTGTTTGGCCTTACTTAATGGCTTTTGGTTTGAGCTCTTCAAGAAAGGGGAACAAAGAAAGTGAGGAAAGGGGGGAAAAGAAGAGCTTAAAGTTTTTTTTTAAAAGTTTTCGTTGTGACAGACGAGATTACTTCTTGCTCATTTATCGAATTTATGTTGGACTGATGACAATGCAATTCATAGGAGGTAATGTATATTTAAAGTGTCACTATGTTTGCGTGTTTATATAATATTTATAATAGGGATCCAGTTTCACAGATGTCTGTTAACAAGAATGGGAGAAGAGAATTTTAAATAAATGTTAGCAAATTCGGCATATTTTTATATTGGTAGAGCCTAGGAGGTTGAGACTGTAGTGAGCTATACTCATGCCACTGATTGCCTTGGCATTATTGTTGAGTGCCTGGGAAGGTTAATCTGTATGTTAAGTATAGTTAAGCAATAACATTTCTACAAAGACAACTTCAAGTTGATTTGTAAATACGTACCAAGCAAGTCAATAGCATGCAATATGTTACAGTAAGCTGATGTAAAAAGGAGAAATAGGCTGGGCATGGTGGCTCACACCTGTAATCCTAGCACTCTGGGAGGCCCAGCTGGGTGGATTGCTTGAGCTGAGGAGTTTGAGACCAGCCTGAGCATGAGTGAGATCTGGTGTCTACTAAAAGTAACAAAAAATAGACGGGCATTGTGAAGGGAGCCTATAGTCCCAGCTACTCAGGGACTTGAACTCAGGAGTTTGAGGTTGCTGTGAGCTAAGCTGACGCCAAGGCACTCTAGTCTAGGGCAATAGAATGAGGCTATGTCTCAAAAAAAAAATTTTTTTTTTAATTTTTATTATCCTGAGTTTTATTTTTAAAAAATTGCTCCTGAGTATCAATGAATCATATCCCTATATGTATGAACAAGTTGTTTCAAATATACTACAGCACCCAAGATATACTGGTATTTATTAGGCTATAGAATGCATTATTATCTGTAATATAGTAAATAAAAGGTAGGCTGTAAAGAAACTGTACGTGAAAGCTACCGTACCAAAATGTAGTTACTATGTCAAACCCCTACCGAAATGGAGTCCCAAGACCATAAAGGGGAGCACTCATGCAAAAGTACCTGTACCAGGTCTTATCACAAGACATTCCTGCACATAGACCAGTAAAAGGACTTATTGCAAAAACTTCCTCAAAATTTCAGTGTTCCAGGGAGGCTGCCTACACAGGAATGCTTACCTAGGAATGGCTATCTCCACCAATGAACAAATGCCAACTCCTACAATGAGCTTTTGTGATCTACAGACTTTGTTTCAAAGCAAGATGTGTGGATTTTTTTCTCTTTGTCTTAAAAATCTCCCTTTTGCCCCAACACACCCCTCTGATATGCCTAAGATCCATCATAGCACACATAACCAGGATTACAGTCTCCTGCTATTCCCAAATAAACTGTTTGCTTTGGAGAGTCATTCTGTAACTTATTGTAGGTTGACATAGCTAACTAGAGAAAAGTTTTAACAAGTGGTTAGGGCAGAATAATTCCTCAAAAATAATTTTCAAGGGCGGCACCTGTGTCTAAGTGGGTAGGGCACTGGCCCCATATACTGAGGGTGGCAGGTTCAAACCCGGCCCCGGCTGAACTGCAACAAAAAAATAGCTGGGTGTTGTGGCAGGTGCCTGAAGTCCCAGCTATTCGGGAGGCGAGGCAAGAGGAGTTGGAGGTTGCAGTGAGCTCTGTGACGCCACGGCACTCTACCAAGGGCGATAAAGTGAGACTCTGTCTCTACCAAAAAAACAAATAAATAAAAATAATTCTCAAGTATACACATAAATTTTGTCATTTTTATAGTATGACAATAAAAAATATATACATCCCACATGGTCTAACAGGTGGGATAAAAAAATAAAATAAAAAACATATACAGTAGAATCTCTGTAAATTGACCACCCAAGGGACTGTAACAAAATGCTCAATAGACAGAGGTGATCAACATAAAGAACTAGGCCTACTTTATTGCTAGGTACATGTGGTGCAAGTCTGGTCTATTAATTAGGTCAACTTAAGGAGGGGATCAGTATAGGGGGGTGGTCAACTATGGAGGTTCTACTGTATATAGTTTCTTTGGTTTGTTTGTTTAGCCAGAATGTGTTTATTTAATATATATCACAATGGTTCAACCAGAGACTTAATTTAAAAAACAGAAACAAAACAAAAATAATACCATAGTTAAAGACAGGAGGCTGAATAGTCTGGGTCAGGGCTTGGGCTGGATACCTGGTTTGAGCAGGTTTCTTGCAGGTACTTATTAAAAGCTGTGGGGTTTTTACAGAGCTGTGCAGCATGTGTGTTCAAAAGCTGTGATGTTGGGTTCTGGCTGTAAAGCAAGGTGGTCCTGACACCATATAGGGCAGACCACTTGTTCTTCAGGATGTCCAGGCAGATATTACCCTGGGTGTCCACACTTGGGTGTAGCAGGGCATGAGGAACTTCACTGTGGGGAACTCTATGGAGAGCTTATACTTCGGGTCCTCATATAATGTGCCAGCTGCTCCATGGATGGTCCCTACCCATTTGAAAAGGTTGTCTGATTCAAGGAGGGCATTTGTCACTAGACAATATGAGGGTCATTAGCTCATGCTGTATACAGCCTTTTGCCCATGGGGTCCCAAGCGGCACCCCTGCTGGGCTTGGCTCCTTTATGGGCCACTGTGATGTTGGCATCAGCTGGGTTGAGGTTTGGGAAGGCTATCGGGGCAGGTCTGGTAGGGAGATAAGAACTCTGGAAAATAGGGCCACAACTGCAAATGTATGTGGTTTCTGCCATTTGCTGGCCCACAGCTCTTAAAACCTTTGGTATCTCTAAGGTGATTTTTGAATGAATGAATGACTGGAGCCTGGGGCATCCTAATTAGCCTAGGGATAGGCTAATTATTCCCTGATTGCCAGGTGAAACAACCAAGTGAGTAGAGTGTTGGAACTTTTAGCCACTAATAGCCAGCAGTTTAGTCAAACCTATGAACATAAAGAAGCCTCCATAAAAACCCAAACAACAAAATTCAAAGAGCTTTTGGATTGCTGAATACACCAAGGTATTGAGAGGTTGGTGTACCCAAAGAGGGTGTGGAAGCTCTGTACCCTTTCCTCATACCTTGTACTATACCTCTCTTCCATCTGGCTGCTCCTGAGTTATTAATATATTCTTTTAAAAGAGCTAAAATAGACCTTTCATTTGATCCCACAATCCCACTACTAGGTATCTACCCAGAAGAAAAAAAAAATATTTTACCATAAGGACATTTGTACTAGAATGTTTATTCAGCTCAATTCACAATTGCCAAGATGTGGAAACAACCTATGATTAATAAATTATGGTATATGTATACCATGGAATACTATTCAGCCATTAAGAAAAATGGAGACTTTACATCTTCTGTATTTACCTGGAAGAATTTAGAGAACTGTCTTTTAAATAAAGTATCACAAGAATGGAAAAGCAAGCATTCAATATACTTGATACTAATACAAAACTAGTAGATGAAAAACTATACACCTACATGAGAGAAAAATACAATCAAATTCAAGAGCAAAGGAGGTGGGGAGTTTGGTAACCTCTCACCTAATGGGTACAATGTAGGAGTATACGGCAAACCTTCTGGGTGAAGGGCTTAACTACAACTTGGACTTTACCTAACAAATACAAACAACGTAACCTGATTGTTATGTACCCTTATATTAATCTGAAATTTAAAAATACATATATATACACTTTTAGAATAAACTGGCAAGACAGTATGTATACTGTTTTCCTGGTTCTGTTGAGCTACTCTAGCAAATTATCAAACTCTAGAAGAGGGTATTAAGAACCTTCAATTTGTAGCCTAGTCAGACAGAAATTGTCGGTAACGTAGGGATCTACTACTTAAAACTGGCATCTGAAGTGGGGGCAGTCTGTGGGACTGAGTCTGTACTAATTCTGGTTAGTGTCAGAATTAAATTACAGGACACCCAGTGGGTGTCTGTAGAGAATTGGAGAACTGCTTTGTGTGGGAGAAACCCCTAACATATCTGGTGTTAAAAGTGAAGTACTAAGAATAGTACTTAGTACTATTAAGGCAGGGCAGCGCCTGTGGCTCAAAGGAGTAGGGCGCCAGACCCATATGCAGGAGGTTGTGGGTTCAAACCCAGCCCTGGCCAAAAACTGCAAAAAAAAAAAGAATAGTAGAGGAAAAAGTTTGTTTTTTCTTTCTTTCTTTTTACTCCTTGAGCCACAGGTGCCGCCCAAAAGTTGTTTTTTTCTAGGCACATAGTGTAGGTTTATAATTAATCTTGTTTATTATTTCAATAAAAATCATTCTTTTAACTGCCTTTCATCACTCTTTTCTCTCTTTCCATGAGTAACACCACCATTATTTCAATTACTTAATAATACATATGCCAAGAGAATCGCATAAGCCCAAAAGTTAGAGGTTGCTGTGAGCCGTGTGACGCCACGGCACTCTACCCGAGGGCGGTCAGTGAGACCCTGTCTCTACAAAAAAAAAAAAAATAATAATAATACATATGCCAGTATTAATGCACTGGAACTGAATTACATATAATAAAAAGTAATATACAATTAGTAACAAGATAAAATATCAAAGTCACTATTACTTGGGTATCATTATGGTACTAAGAGATATTTTCTCCGTGGGACAGCACTATAGGAACTTACAATTAACCATATAAAAGTTAAGGTAAACTTAACAAAGTAGTAAAGGGAAGGGTCTGGGTGTGGTGGCTCATGCGTGTAGTCCTAGCACTCTGGGAGGTCAAGGCTAGTGGATTGCCTGAGCTCAGGAGTTTGAGACCAGCCTGAGCAAGAGACTCTGTCTCTAAAAATAGTTGGGTATCGTGGCAGGGCCTGTAGTCCCAGCTACCAGCCTGACCAATAGTGAGACCCTGTATAAAAATAGTTGTGTGTTGTGGCAGATGTCTGTAATCTACTACTTGGCAGGCTGAGGCAAGAGGATCTCTTGAGCCCAGGAGTTTGAGGTTATTGTGAGCTATGATGCCATGCTACGGTACTCTACTGAGGGTGACGAAGTGAGACTCTGTCTCAAAAAAAAAAAAAAAAAAAAAGTAGTAAAGGGAAGGATTATAATAAAGTTTTTCCAGGTTTTATTTCTCTAGAGTCTTCAATGGTGAAATTGTTGGAACGAAGAGCAAAAGATCCCCAAACACCTTAACTTAGCTATCTGGCCCATGCTGTCTTTCTGCCTTCAACTCATTCTTCTAGACACCCTTTGCTCCAGCCATCTGCATTTACACTGTAAAGATAGACATGATATATGTTATTTTGTTTTAATACAACCTCACAGATGCCATTTCCTCAGCTTTAACATCCCTATTTTCTTTTCTAGTTAAGTCAACAACCCTTACTGGGCTCTAAAATACTCAGTTACAGCATTACCTTCTTCAGGAAGACTTCTTTGACTTCTTTCCATCCACTTATACGTATTTACAGTATCTCTTTTATTTATTATACTATAATTCTTTTTTTTTTTTTTTTTTTGTAGAGACACAGTCTCACTTTATGGCCCTTGGTAGAGTGCCGTGGCCTCACACAGCTCACAGCAACCTCCAACTCCTGGGCTTAGGCGATTCTCTTACCTCAGCCTCCCGAGTAGCTGGGACTACAGGCGCCCGCCACAACGCCCGGCTATTTTTTTGGTTGCAGTTTGGCCAGGGCGGGGTTTGAACCTGCCACCCTCGGTATATGGGGCCGGTGCCTTACTGACTGAGCCACAGGCGCCGCCCTATAATTCTTAATTTAGTCATTTCTACCTGCACGATCCTTTACAGAAGCGGTTCTCAACCTGTGGGTCGCAACCCACAGGAACTGTATTAAAGGGCCAAGGCATTAGGAAAGTTGAGAAACACTGTTTTAAGGTAAGGACATTATCATATTTAATTTTTTTCTCTATCTCAGCTTTTAGAATAGTATATACCTTAATAATGATTGAGTGTTCTTAAAATTATTTTAAATTCAAGTAAAAGTCATGCTAATACTACCAGATTTGGGTTTTATGATTCATAGATCTGTGTTACTTGCTATTCTTTAATGTCTATTGAAAGTCCCCTATAATGATATTTTTTATTTGGAAAATATTAATTTTTTAATAATTGGCAGGGCTGGGAAGAACAATGCTTTAGTCTGGCTTTCATAGCAAGTGAGAAATGAATATAATATCCAAGTCGTTCATTTTATTATTTAGGTCTCCATTATTCCGAAACAGAGATTACTCTAAGATTCATCTATAATAATCTAAAGCCTGCTCTTGGCAATGCCCATAGTTCAGGGGTTAGGGCGCCGGACACACAGGGGCTGGCAGCTTCAAACCCAATCCGGCTCTGCTAAACAACAATGACAACTACAAAAAAAAAATAGCCAGGTATTGTGGTGGGTGCCTGTAGTCCCAGCTACTTGGGAGGCTGAGGCAAGAGAATTGCTTAAGCTGAGGAGTTTGAAGTTGCTGTGAGCTGTGATGCCACAGCACTCTACCCAGGGTGACATAGTGAGACTATCTTAAATAAAAAAATAAATAAAGCCTGCTCCTACGAGTGCTCGATAAAAACAGAACAACTCAGAAGTTAAAACAAGGCAGAAAGAAAGAAGTGCATGTTTATTTCTGTGGGTGTACATGTCTGTTTGTGGCAGGGCAACTTATTAAGATTTTTATTTCCATTGTGGTCTCCATTTATTTTTCCTTTTCCTCATTCTAAAGGCATAACCATGTCTTCAGGCTTCATAATTTATGGAAGATTTGAGTTACTGAGTGGAAAGCACAAATTATTTATAGAGAATCTGCCCTTTAACCTTTTTTTTCTGGAAGCTTGAAATAAAGGCAAAGGCTCTGAGAACAGTACGGAAGACTGGGAAAGAGCCTCTTAAACCCAACTTGCCCAAATTAGAAAGAATAGGGCAATACCAGGGATACTAGTGACCTGAATCTTATTCCCTGGCTCTGCTCTAAAGAAATGGCAAGATCTCAAAGGAGAATGGCTACACTGAGCACTTTGGGAAGCTAGACTCCACGTACTGGGGGCTCAAATTCAGCACAACTCTCATGCCCAAGCTTGATCAAAAATCAGTAGCATCATCTGACTTTAAGGACGTACAGGGACTTCAATAAGGATATTGATTATGACCATGATAAACTCTAGATAAGTGAGCTCATCCCCTTGTATTCTTTCCTTCTGAGAGTTGCTTAGACGCTTGTGCTACTCTTTGGATGGAGAAGACAAAGGAAGGAAAGGAAAGGAGATGCATTCTAGGGACTGATATGAATCTCCATCTTACCAGGCAGGACACTTCAAAGTCAGATGTAATTTAATTTATAGGAAATAAAATGTTAATAATTTTATACTTCTTATGTATATGAATTATGGTATTATCCAACTAAACATGACAATATGGACTTATGTTTCTAATATACTTTAATAAACATTTCCATTGCTCATTATTTATATTTTTTGTGCCTCCCAATACCTAAAAGTAGAATGATTAAAATGGTTGCATTTTGAGGGTGGTGCCTGTAAGCTCCGTGGGTAGGGCGCCGGCCTATATACCGAGGGTGGCAGGTTCAAACCCGGCCCCTGCCAATCTGCAACAAAAAAAATAGCTGGGCATTGTGGCAGGCGACTGTAGTGCCAGCTACTTGGAAGGCTGAGGCAAGAGAATCACCTAAGCCCAGGAGTTGGAGGTTGCTATGAGCTGTGATGCCATAGCACTCTATCGAGGGCGATAAAGTGAGATTCTGTCTCTAAAAAAATAAATAAATAAAATGGTTGCATTTTGAAAGTCTAAAATGTTTTTCTTTTCTTTTTTTTTTTTTTTTGTGGAGACAGAGTTTCACTTTATGGCCCTCAGTAGAGTGCCGTGGCCTCACACAGCTCACAGCAACCTCCAACTCCTGGGCTCAAGCGATTCTCTTGCCTCAGCCTCCCGAGTAGCTGGGACTACAGGCGCACGCCACAACGCCCGGCTATTTTTTTTTTGGTTGCAGTTTGGCCGGGGCTGGGTTTGAACCCGCCACCCTCGGTATGTGGGGCCGGCGCCCTACCAACTGAGCCACAGGCGCTGCCCTAAAATGTTTTTCTTTGAAATCAAAACAATGATGACTTTATAGGCAGAGTTGATTGTTGCTGCCAATAAGTTCATCATCATAGGAAGTATAATATTCCAGGATAAATTTATAATTTAGATTTAGGGACTAAAAACAAAATATCTGATGGAGTCAGGAGAAAAAGCAATTTCATTAAGTGTTCCCTAGGAAAGCCTATCCATAGACAGAGATTGATGACTCCTTTGGGAAATGCTTCACATCCCACATGTTAGACTAAATGTAGATACTTAATTGGTATATTTTATTTAAAAAACAAAACAAAAGGCTAAAGGATTCCTAACATTCTAAATCCATATAACACAGCATTGCTGGTTTAGTTGAAAAGCTTACAGAAAGAAAAAAATTGTCATTCATCATCTTTTTCTCCCACAAACATCTCTGTAACAAACTAATTTGACTGCCACTATCTTACCAGTGAGAAGGGAAAAATTCTTACACTTACAGCAAAGTCCGAGATTTCAGACCATCATTAAACTATGTATATAAATGAACAACTACATTTATAACTGTATGTACATAGTATTTTCTCATTTTTTCTCCATCCTTTCTCACCTTCTACAATTTGGAAAAGTATTTTAATGTCCATTATGGCACAATATAATTAGTTGCCTGAAATATTACGCTATATTCCAAAACAGGAATAATTTGCAGTTATTAAAAATGAGATTTCAGATTCATTTTTAAATTTTTTATAGAAAACCTTCAGTAGTTACATTATAAACAAATACAATGTAATTTGTTCAAAAAGGGATAAACATTGGTAGTTTGGTTTCTTGATTCATTAATTAATGCCATGGTGGTGGCTCCTGTTGATCATAATTGTAGGGGTTTTTAGTTTAGTTTTTTTTTTTGTGGTTTTTGGCCGGGGCTGGGTTTGAACCCGCCACCTCCGGCATATGGAACCGGCGCCCTACTCCTTGAGCCACAGGTGCCGCCCCCTTTTTTTTTTTTTTGAGACAGTCTCAATCAGTAGCCCTGGGTACAGTGCTGTCATGTCACAGCTCACAGCAACCCCAAACTTGGGCTCAAGCGATCCTCTTGCCTCAGCCTCCATGAGTAGCTGGGACTACAGGTACCTGCCACCATACCTGGCTAATTTTTCTATTTTTAGTAGAGATGGGGTCTTGATCTTGCTCAGGCTGGTCTCTAACTCCTGAGCTCAGGAGATCCACCCACTTTGGCCTCCTAGAAGGCTAGGATTACAGGTGTAAGCCACCATATCCAGCCGGTATTTGTGCTTTTTTTTTTTGAGACAGAGTCTCACTATGTTGCCCTTGTGTCGTGGCATCATAGCTCACAGCAACCTCCAACTCTTGCACTTAAGTGATTCTCTTGCGTCAGCCTCCCAAGTATGTGGGACTACAGGTGCCCACCAAAATGCCCAGCTATTTTTTTTTTTTTGGCTGTTGCAGTTGTCATTGTTGTTTAACTGACCCGGGCCAGGTTCAAACCCACCACCCTCAGTGCATGTGGCCGGCCCCATAACCACTGTGCTATACGCTATATTTGTGTTTTTGATGATGATAATATTTCCTTTTTTTTCTTTTTTTTTGGTTTTTGGCTGGGGCTAGGTTTGAACCCGCCACCTCCGGCATATGGGACCGGCGCCCTACTCCTTGAGCCACAGGCACCACCCGATAATATTTCTAGTGAAAAATTTTCCCTTTGATTAAACCATATCAAACTTTGAGAAAGAACCAAGAATCAAAGACATTAATTAGATGAAAACATGGCAGAAAAATTTATGCATTTATAAACAAGATATAAAGAAGTGGCATAATGTGGTGGTGAATTTTGGAATCAAATGACTGGCTATGTGACCTTGGGCAGGTCCCTGAATCTAGTCTCATTCTCCTCATTTGTAACATAGAGAAAATAATATTTACCTCATCGGGTACTTGTGAGATATATACTGCATTTCTGTTTATATTTATATTAAGAGCTTAGAATAATGCCTGGTACACTGTATGCCCTATATAATAAAGTTGAAATAAGCATAATCTAGAAAAAGCAATCTCAGTCTGGCTCAGGCTGGTCTCAAACCCATGAGCTCAGGCAATCCACCCACCTCAGCTTCCCACCCAAAATGCTAGGATTACAGGCATGAGCCATCACACCCGGCCTTTCTTGCCTTGATGTTGATGGCTTCCGACTGATCAAGCTGGTGACTGCAAAAGGTTGAGGTAACTGGCAAGTTCTTAAAATAAGACAACAATGAAGTCTGCCACATCTACTGACTCTTCCTTTCACAAAAGATTTCCCTGTACCAGGCAATGCTGTTTGGTAGCATTTTATCTGCAGAACTTCTTTCTTTTTTTTTTTTTTTTGTAGAGACAGAGTCTCACTGTACCGCCCTCGGGTAGAGTGCCATGGCGTCACACGGCTCACAGCAACCTCTAACTCTTGGGCTTACGCGATTCTGTTGCCTCAGCCTCCCGAGCAGCTGGGACTACAGGCGCCCGCCACAACGCCCGGCTATTTTTTTGTTGCAGTTTGGCCGGGGCTGGGTTTGAACCCGCCACCCTTGACATATGGGGCCGGCGCCCTACTCACTGAGCCACAGGCGCCTCCCTGCAGAACTTCTTTCAATATTGGAGTCAATCCTCTCAAACTCTGCTGTTTTATCAATTAAGATTACCTAATATTCTAAATTCTCTGTCCTCATTTCTATAATGTTCACATCCTCTTTACCAGGAGCAGATTCCACCTCAAGAAACCACTTTCTTTGCTCATCCATAAGAAGCAACTCCTTATCTGTTGAAGTTTTATCATGCGGTTACAGCAATTCAGTCATATCTTCAGGTTACACTTTTTTTTTTTTTTTTTGTAGAGACAGAGTCTCACTTTATGGCCCTTGGTAGAGTGCTGTGGCATCACACAGCTCACAGCAACCTCCAGCTCCTGGGCTTAAGCAATTCTCTTGCCTCAGCCTCCCGAGTAGCTGGGACTACAGGCGCCCGCCACAGCGCCCAGCTATTTTTTTGTTGCAGTTTGGCCGGGGCTGGGTTTGAACCTGCTACCCTCGGCATATGGGGCCGGCGCCCTACTCACTGAGCCACAGGCGCCGCCCACTTTTTTTTTTAAGACAGAGTTTCATCTCACTATGTCGCCCTCGGTAGAGTGCCACAGTGTCATAGCTCACAACAACCCCAAACTCTTGGGCTTAAGTAATTCTCTTGCCTCAGCTCCCAAGTAGCAAGGACTACACGTGCCCACCACAACACTGGCTACCTTTTGGTGGTAGTTGTCATTGTTGTTTAGCAGGCCTGGTCGGGTTCAAACCCACCAGCTCTGGTGTATGTGGCTGGTGCCCTAGCCGCTGAGCTACAAGCGCCAAGCCAGTTTCTACTTTTAATTCTAGTTCTCTTGCTATTTCTATCACATCTGTGGTTACTTCTTCCATTTAAGTCTTGAATCTTTCAAAGTCATCCATGAGGGTTACAATCAACTTCTTCCAAACTTCTGTTAATGTTGCTATTTTGACCTTCTCCTATGAATCACAATTTTTTTTTTAGAAAGTGAACCTAAGTTTTATTTGTTAATTACTTGCATTTGAAGTTTTTTTTTTTTTAGACAGAGTCTCACTGTGTCACCCTGGCATTATCATAGCTCACTGCAACCTCAAATTCTTGGACTCAAGCAATCCTCTTGCTTCAGCCTCCCAAGTAGCTAGGACTACAGGCAGAAGCCACAATGCCTGGCTAAATTTTTTATTTTTAATAAAAACAGATCTTGCTTTTGTTCGGGCTGGTCTCAAACTCCTGAGTTTCAGCAATCCATCCACCTGGGCCTCCCCAAGGGCTAGGATTATAGGTGTGAACGACTGCACCTGGCCTCATCTTCAATAGACTATTTTTTAGAAAAGTTTTAGGTTCACAGCAAAATTGAGTGGGAAGTATAGAGTTCCCACATACTATGCCCACACACATGCACAGCCTCTTCTACCATCAGCTATCTTAGCCCCAGACAACCACTAACTTGCTTTCTGTCTCCAAATATTTGCCTTTTCTGAACATTTCATGTACATAAGTTTATAAATATGTAACCTTTTGCATTTGGCTTCTTTCACTTAACACGATGTTTGTTCATAGATATTGAAGCACATATCAATAGTATGTTCTTTTTTTATTACTTAACAGTAATTCATTGTATGGATACTTAGAGTCTGCCAAGGTGGGGCCTTATATTTCTTCTGTGTCAGAGAAGAAGAATCCTTAAGAATGCCAATAATTAGAGGTAGTAAAGGGAAAAGGGAGGGGGATGAAATTATGGAGAATAAAATCTGTTCCTAACAATGACAGAAAAAGTCAAGTTCAGCAAATTAACTATAGGTAGAGGAACTGGTCCTGATTATGGGAATTCAAACTCTTTCTATTGGATCCTCTGACCTGCAGGGTGATACTGGCAGCCAGATGCTGTATCTATATGAAGAAATCTGGACTATTTTTTCGAGGTGTACAAGGGGTTGCCAGTACGTTACATAATTAAATAGTATAGCTAAGTATAAAGTATTTTTAAATAACATTCATCTTAAGACTTCTGGCAAAAAAATTATTAAAATTTAGCATATGCATTTATTCCTTCCCTTTACAAAATGATAGCAAAGTAATTTAAAAGGTTTAAATTCTCAAGGACAAACCAAACAGAAAAGAGAGAACATGGTATGTGGATAAAATGTATCAATACATTTTTGGAAAAGGGAGAACAGAGGAATGGTATCTGATTTATCAGGGTGGAGAAAGCTATAATCTTAGGGAACTGCAAAGGTGAACACTGATGATAAGAAAGTCAATTCACTCCCAAAGAATCTGGGAAAGGCTCAGAACTTGTAAGTACCAAGTGGATGAAGAAGAAGCACAAAGTGAAGAACAGGATAAGAGTCTACATGAATCATTGACTGCCTTCCCTATTACTAGGCATACAATGCCAGCCGTTAAGTGCACATAGCCCAGCCCTGGTGGGAGAACAGTCATTTTTTTTTTCTAAAGAAACTGAAAAGGCATGTTCTAAACTTAAGGATAGAGAGTAGAGGTGGGACAGAGAGTAGAGGTAAGATAGACTGAAAACAAGGGATTCTGTGAAATACCAAATGATGGGACTTTAATTCCTCTAACCACTCTTCTACCCCATCCCACCACCAACACAGAACACTTGCACTTTATTGTTTAGGCAAGAAATAGGATAAGTCGGGCCAGACATGGTGGCTCACACTTGTAATCCTAGCACTCTGGGAGGCCAAGGTGGGAGGATTGCTTGAGGTCAGGAGTTTGAGACCACCTTGAGTAAGAATGAGACTCCCATCTCTACAAAAAATAGAAAATGTAGCCAGGCGTGGTGGTACATGCCTGTAGTCCCAGCTACTTGGGACGCTAAAGGAGGAGGATCACTGTGCCCAGGAGTTTGAAGTTGCAGTGAGCTATGATGATACCACTGCACTCTTGCCAAAGCAACGGAGCAAGACTGTCTCAAAAGAAAAAAGAAAAAGAAAGAAAACAAAAGAAATTGGATAAGTCTTCTTTTTCTAGTTCAACTTTATTTTTTTTGAGACACAGTCTCATTTTGTTGCCCTGGGTAGAGTGCATCATAGCTCACAGCAACCTCAACCTCCTGGACTCAAGCAATTCTCTTGCCTCAGCCTCCCAAGTAGCTGGGACTACAGGAGCCCACCACAATGCCCAACTATTTTTAGAGATAGGGTCTCACTCCTCTTCAGGATGGTCTCAAACCCATGAGCTCAGGCCATCTGTCCACCTCAGCCTCCCAGAGTGCTGGGATTATAGGCATTCAACTGTATTTTTTTGTTTTTTGAGACAGAGCCTCAAGCTGTCGCCCTGGGTAGAGTGCTGTGGCATCACAGCTCACAGCAACCTCCAACTCCTAGGCTCAAGCGATTCTCCTGTCTCCACCTCCCAAGTAGCTGGGACTACAGGTGCACATGGCAACGCCCAGTCATTTTTTTTTTCCCCCAGCCATCATTGTTTGGTGGGCCCAGGCTGTATTCGAACCTGCCAGCTCAGGTGTATGTGGCTGACGCCTTAGCCACTTGAGCCACAGGCGCTGAGCCGGCGTTCAACTTTTAATTTTAATAAAATCAGAATATGCATAGCACACACAATACTAGCATGTAAACTAAAAAAATAAGCAATTACTAAAGCTAAATTGAGTTAAGATTCAACCTAAGAGATTGGTTAAGTCTTTCTGAAGTCAATGCATAATCCTAGAGAAAAGTTTTCCTCATAATGATATATGGCCACGTCTGCAACCTAACAAGCAAAAGTGAGGCTTACTCACAGTAAGTTTTATTCCTCCAAACAACAGTTGCTGGTGTGGATGTGGAGAGAAAGGAACTATACCCTATTGGTGGGAATGCATACTAGTAAACCTCTCTGGAAAGTTGTATGGGGATACCTCAAAGAATTAAAAGTAGATCCACCACTTGCACCCAAATGTTTATAACAGAACAATTCACAATTGCAAAGATGTGGGAACAACCCAAGTGCCATCAATACATGAGTGGATTAATAAAATGTGCCATATGTGTACCACGGAATATTAGTCAGCCACAAAAAAATAGTGAACTAATAACCTTTTATAACAACCTGGATGAAACTGGAGACCATCCTCCTAGATGCAGTATCACTAGAATGGAAAAAAAAAAACCCACATGTGTTAACTTTTAAACTAAATGATTAACAAACATGTGTACATATAGTTGTACAAATTTAACGGAAATCAAGCAGGTGGAAGGAGGGAGGAGGGTGCTGGTAAATTCACACCTAACAGGTACAATGTACTCTCTCTGGGGGACAGACACAGTTATAACCTTGACTCAAACTACACAAAAGTAATGCATGTAACCAAAACATTTGTACCCATGTAACATTCTGAAATGAAAAATTAAAATGAAAAAAGTTTTATTCCTAAGATCTCTTAATCAGTTTAAAATGAAGATATACAGTAGAGACTACTAAAAGTCATGAGATATGAGAAAATTCCTCAACAGGAAAGAATAAAACCATATGTCAAAAGAGCTATCTGATAATAAGCTTGCTAAACAAGATTGCTAAAATAAGGCATTCAGAGGTTACAAAAATCCCCAGGAGGATAGTAGACATGCTGGCTCATACCTGTAATCCCAGAACTTTAGGAGGCTCAAATACTTGAGACCAGGAGTTCAAGACCAGCCTGAGTAACATAAAGAGACTCTGTTTCCACAACAAAAAACTAAAAACAAACAAATACCAAAAAGACAGCTGGGCATGGTGACCTATGCCTATAGTCCCAGCTACTTGGGAGGCTGAAGCTTAAGCCCGCAGTTCAAGGTGACTGTAAGCTATGCTCTAGCCACTGCACTTCAGCCTGGTGACAGAATGAGACATTTTCTTCAAAAAAAAAAAAAAAAAAAAAATCCCATGAAAGTAGAACTACACTTGCGATATAAAATAGGAAAGAAAAGATACTTCTAAACCAGCTCGGCGCCTGTAGCTCAAGTGGCTAAAGCGCCAGGCACATACATCAGAACTGGTAGGTTCGAATCCAGCCTGGACCTGCCAAACAACAATGACAACTATAACCAAAAAATAGCTGGCCGTTGTGGTGGGCACCTGTAGTCCCAGCTACTTAGGAGGCTCAGGCAAGAAAATAGCTTAAGCCCAGGAGTTGGGAGGCTGCTGTGAGCTGTGATGCCATGGCACTTTACCCAGGGCGACAGCTTGAGGCTCTGTCTTAAAAAAAAAAAGATACTTCTAAAATCATTCTAAGGAAATTAACATTTGACTAATAGTTTTAGAACAGCAAAGAGAGGGAAGTAAGTATTATCATCACCATTTTACAGATGAGGAAAATTAGCAATATAGATGTTACTACTTTTTTTTGTTGTTGTTTTTTTTTGGCCAGGGCCGTGTTTGAACCCTCCACCTCTGGTATATGGGGCCGGTGCCCTACTCCTTGATCCATAGGTGCCGCCCCAGCAATATAGATGTTAATGTAACACCTAATAAGTGACAGAGCCAGAGTTCAAATCTAAGCAGTCTGGTGTCCTAATTCACACTTTCAACTATTATGTACTGCTGTCTCTCTACCAAAAAATATAAGAGACTTCACAAGTAAGAGGGTAGATCTTTAGGCTGGGCATGGTAGCTTGGTTTGTTCAAAATGACAAGAAGTAGTTCATGCCTGTAATCCTAGCACTCTGCGAGGCCAAGGCAGGAGGACTGCTTGATCTCAGGAATTCAAGACCAGCCTGAGCAAGAGTGAGACCCCTATATCTACAAAAAATAGAAAAATTAGCCAGGCGTCATGGCGTGTCTATACTCCCAGTTTCTTGGGAGGCTGAGGCAGGAGGATCACCCAGGAGTTTGAGGTTATAATGAGCTATGGTGACCCCACTGCACTCCACCCAAAGTTCAGAGCAGAAACCTTACTAAAACAACAGTTAAGGCAAATTTAAAAATACATAACCCCATAGGGTAAGAAGGAAAACAGAAGAAGGAAAAAAAAAAACAACAACAGATTTTTATAAATCAGAAAGTAGATGACAGAGTGGTAACCAACTTAAGAGAATAGAGAAAGCCAAGTCCTAAACTGGCAGTGAGGCAAACAGAGAGAACCAAGTCCTAAACTGGCAGTGAGAAAAGCAATATATACCACAGAATCCTCTAAAGGCATGAGAACTGCCAAGATGAAATACCTGTAGAACTGGTGGTAAGTGGAGAATGGGAAGGATAAAATAAGAAAAATTGAATGAAAGCTATTTCAGAAGATGTTATATCCCTAGATCCCCTTCTTCCACATGACCATCTCTCCCTAACTCCCCAATGCTAACAGAAGTCTGTAGTTTATTTCCTTCAGAGGATAAAACAGGTAGTCTCTTTATTAGGGGATACCAGGCACAGTTGAGGACACAGGTATGATCCTGAAAACCAAGAAGACTAAATGACCCTATGGGGTCTTTCTTTTGTTATTTTGCAGCATCTTTTTTATTTCAGATTAATATGAGAGTAAAATGATTAGGTTACAATGTTAGCTTTTTTTTTTGAGACAGAGTCTCACTCTGTCCCCCTTGGTAGAGTGCCATGTTGTCATAGCTCACAGCAACCTTCAACTCTTGGGCTGAAGTGATTTTCTTGCCTCAGCCTCCCAAGTGGCTGGAAGTACAGGCTCTGGCCACAATGACCAGCTATTTTTAGAGACAAGGTCTCACTCAGGCTCAGGCTGGTCTCTAACCTGTGAGCTCAGGCAATCCACCTGCCTTGGCTTCCCCAAGTGCTAGGATTACAGGTGTGAGCCACTGCACCCAACCCAGTGTTGGTGTTTGTTAGGTAAAGTGCTTGTTGTAGTTGTGCTCCTCTAAATGACCCTATGTATAGGTGAACACTGAATTCTAACATTAGCAGCCTTCTTCCCCTACTCTATTGAGCCAGAAGATTAGAAAACTTATTGGTGAATCTGGGTTAGCATCAGAAGGTTCCCTAAAAAAATGGCCTAACCAGGTCATCCTACAATAAAACTCAAAATCAACAACTTCCATCCGTGTGTTTAGGCCTTCCAATTGGCTTTTAAATTCAACTATTCTTTCCTCAGAACACATAGCTCCACCCTGAGCAAGAGCAAGATGCCCATCTTTATTAAAAGTAGAAAAACCAGTTCAGGGGCCAGAATTTGCCCCTGAAGTATGAGAATTCCCCTTTTGGCTGAATTTCCTTGGGGCTAGAGAGTTAGGGACAGGATTATGGAGTCAGTTTATTATTGAGGCCAGGAGTTCAAGACTAGGAGGTCTCGAAAAATAGAAAAACTAGCTGGACATTGTGGAGGTTGCCAGGAGTTTCAGATCCCAGCTATGTAATACAATCTAAGACTCAGTTTTCTCCTCTGTAAACTGGGTTGATAATACAAGTATATGCACATGTGCTGTAATTTCCTTATTGACAAAGAGACTCTGGCCAGAAGAATCTATGCAGAGTCTCATCCGTCTTCTCACCATCTCACTTCCTTGGCTTGTAATTGCCCTCTCTGGGTCCTGACCCCGTCCACCAGCCTCTCCTCTGGAAGCCTCCTTCCCTGCCATGCCAGGCATCTGAGTTTCTGCTCCAACAATAGTTCTGTCTTTCCTCTGACTAAACCGTGCTTTTATCCAAAAAAAAAAACAAAAACAAAAACAAACAAACAAAAAAAACACCTTGGAGACTTTACATCTTTTATATTAACCTGTATGGAGTTGAAACACATTCTTCTTAGTGAAGTATCCCAAGAATGGAAAAGCACAAAAATCCGATGTACTCAATACTAGTATGAAGCCAGTAGACGATCATTTAATACACACCCACATAAGAGGAAAAAATCAATACAAGGCAGAAGGTAGGGGAACAAGAGAATGGGGAGTGGGGAGAGGGGAGGAGGGAGGTGGATGGGTGTGTTCCCACTTAATGGGCACAATGTTAGGGTATATGGCATACCTCTTAGGGGTGGGAAATAAATATAAGAGGGACTCTACCTAACAAATGCAAACATTGTAACCTAATTCTTTGTACCCTCAAATCAACCTGAAACAATAATATAAATAAATAATTATAAGTAAAAATAGAAAAACTAGCTGGACATTGTGGAAGTTGCCCGTAGTTCTAGCTCCCTGGGAGGCTGAGGCAGCAAGATCACTAGAACCCACGAGTTTGAAGTTGCTGTGATCTGTGACGTCACAGTACTCACCTAGTGCCACAGAGTGAGACTCTGTCTTAAAAAAAAAAAAAAAAAAACCCACACAGCTAAGAATTAAACACCAAAAGAAAGTCTAAATATGGAAGACAGAGACCAAAATTAACAAAAGAAAAAGACAAAAATAAAAATAAAAAGAAAAGAAAAAGAAAGCAATCTGATAAAAAGAAACAATGAGAGAAGAAAAATTTTAACAAAAAATTATTTCTAAAAGATACCTTAAACAAAATAATAAAAACAATTCAGAACACAAAAAAGAACTTTCGTAAATTAAAAATGTAATAACAAAAATGAAAATCTTAAGAGAAGGGTAAAGTGGAGGAAATCTTGGAAATAATAGAGCAAAGAAAGAAAATGAAAATAGCAAAAGAAAAAACTCTGAGAATTTTGTTGACAAAACAAACAACAAAATGTTCAATGTCCATCAATACAGTATGGTTAAATAAACCTCTGTGGGACACTATGAAGTTGTTAAAGCAGTACTGTCTGGAAAGATTTCTATAATAAACCATTAATTGAAAAATGATTCAAGTTGCTAAAAGCACAGGCAGTATGACCCCATTTACACAAAAAGCAGGAAAAGTACTCCCCAAACATGTTTCTTTATATAAAAACAGTATGTAAATACATAGGAAAAGATTTCTAAGGAAACTCATCAAAGTGGTGATTTCTAGAGGAAAGGAGAGATGGAGAAGGAAAGAGAACAAGGAACATTTTGTTATTATATACATGGTGGCCACAAAGTTCATGTACAATTTTAAATTGCACGCTATTTTATATTCTATATATTTATACTGTTTGGGAAATTTTTGCAATGTAAGTATTTTCATGTATTATACCTCTTTAAGTTTTAAAAGAGAGAAAGAAAATGGAAATAAAGGGAAAAAGTGAAAAGGAAAATAAAAAGGATCAGTATAATTTCTGGATACACTATCCTTTATTAAGATCTCAAAAACAGGGTGGCACCTGTGGCTCAATGAGTAGGGCGCGAGTCCCATATGCCGAGGGTGGTGGGTTCAGACCCAGCCCCGGCCAAACTGCAACAAAAAAAAGCCGGGCATTGTGGCGGGCACCTGTAGTCACAGCTGCTCGGGAGGCTGAGGCAAGAGAATCGCGTAAGCCCAAGAGTTAGAGGTTGCTGTGAGCCGTGTGACGCCAGGGCACTGTACCCGAGGGCGGTACGGTGAGACTCTGTCTCTACAAAAAAAAAAAAAAAAAAAAATCTCAAAAACAAAGGAAGATTAAACAAAACAAAACAATGATTTTACTTGCTGCATAACAGTACACTTGTTGAGTACACTAAAGTAACCTCCAGAAAACTTAAGACACAATGAAAGCTACAGGAAAGGAAAACTTTATGTTGCTTATTATATATATAGGGTGTCCATAAAGTTCACATGTAATATTTTAAATTGCACACAAACTTTATGGACAACCTGTATATATTTTGTATATATTTATATATATATATATATATACACATACATACATACATACATATCAAAAAAACTTAAGGCATCACAAATGGTAGACCATCATAGGCTTAAAAAACCTCTTTCACAACACAATCAGAAGACACATTTTCTCCTTTCACTTATAATATTATTATTTTTTTTGTAGAGACAGTCTCACTTTATCGCCCTCGGCAGAGTGCTGTGGCGTCTGACAGCTCACTGCAACCTCCAGCTCCTGGGCTTAGGCAATTCTCTTGCCTCAGCCTCCCAAGTAGCTGGGACTACAGGTGCCCACCATGATACCCAGCTATTTTTTTGTTGCAGTTTGGCCAGGGCTGGGTTTGAACCCGTCACCCTTGGTATGTGGGGCCGGTGCCCTACTCACTGAGCCACAGGTGCCACCCTATACTATTTTTTTTTTAATGCTAACTTTATTTTATTTTTATTTATTTATTTTTTCTTGAGACAGAAGTCTCACTATGTTGCCCTCAGTGGCATGCTGTATCATCACAGCTCACAGCAACCTCAAACTCTTGGGCTTAAGTGATTCTCTTGCCTCAGCCTTCCAAGTAGCTGGGACTACAAGCACCTGCCACAATGCCTGGCTATTTTTTGTTGTAGTTGTCATTGTTGTTTAGCAGGCCTGGGCCAGGTTTGAACCCACCAGCCCTGGTGTATGTGGCCAGGACCATAACCACAGAGCTCCAGGGACTGAGCCTCAATTATACTTTTAAGAAGTCTGTGATTCTAGCCAAAAGATTACATGTATGTTTAGAATATTATCACTGCATTTTCCCTAAAAGATTGTTATAGACTTTCCCTGCTCTATTATGGTAAAATTCTTTTTTTTTTCTGAGACAGAGTCTTAAGCTGTTGCCCTGGGTAGAGTGCCATGGCGTCATAGATCACAGCAACCTCCAACTCTTGGGCTCAAGCGATCCTCTCACCTCAGTTTTTTTCTTTTTTTGTAGAGACAGGGTCTTGCTTTTACTCAGGCTGTCTCAAACTTGTGAGCTCAAGCTATCCACCTGCCTCGGCCACCAAGAGTGCTAGGATTACAGGCGTGAGCCACACTGCACCTGGCCTATGATGGTAAAATTCTTAAGTTTATGTATCTTTGATGTGAAATTCTGCAGGAAACTTCATATTCCTGATCCTTTCAATTAGAAAAGCACTAACCTTCCATTTAAGCTGAAGGAGCTAAAAATATACCACTCTGACATACTATTTTGAATTAAAGGGCCTTGAAAAACAGCAGGTGCAAAAAGGGAGGGGAGGGGAGGGGAGGGGAGGGGAGGGAAGGGAAGGGAAGGGAAGGGAAGGGAAGGGAAGGGAAGGGAAGGGAGAAAAGAAAAGAAAAGAAAGAAAGAAATGTGTTCCTAATACTTTATGTTACATATATAATAAATATCAAAAAACTTAAGGCATCACAAGTGGTAGACCATCACTAGCTTAAAAAAAGCTCTTTCACAACACAATCAGAAGAGACATTTTCTCCTTACAATTTATACTTTAAAGAAGTCTACAATTCTAGCCAAAAGATTACATATATGTTTAGGATATATGGCTAGATTTAGCACATTTTTGCAAAAAAATCAGAATAGGGAGAAATTATTCTATTAAAAATTCTTTTTTTTTTTTTCTTTAATTGTTGGGGATTCATTGAGGGTACAAGAAACCAGGTTACACTGATTGCATTTGTTAGGTAAAGTCCTCTTAAACAATTGTGTCTTGTCCCCAAAAGGTGTGGCACACACCAAGGCCCCCCCACTTCCCTCTCTCTGCTCTTCCTTTCCTCACCCCTCCCTCCTCCTTTCTCTCCCTGCTCTCTACTCTATTAAAAATTCTATTCATACAGAGTAAACTAAGTAAAGGCTAAAATGCCTCCCAGTTGCCAAATTCCAATGTCTAGATGATTGAGGAGACATCCTGTTCTCATCTCTAACAAGAGTTCTGCAGGACAAAAGGAAGAAAATATGTTGCAAGCTTGTGAAAATAAAATCATTACAGTATGGCACCTTTTTTGAATAAATCATTAATTTCATTTTATCATTTGTTAATTTAGTAACAACATTCAACAAAAGTACTAAAAAGAAGAAATGAATATCCTCCTTTATTTTGGACCCCAAATTAGAATGGCAAAAGTCAGTTTTCTGAAGAATTTTATAGGCCATATATATATATGTTTTGTTTTTTGAGACAGTCTCACTATGTTGCCCTCAGTAGAGTGCCATGGTGTCATAGCTCACAGCAACCTCAAACTCCTGGGCTCGAGTGATTCTCTTGCCTTAGTCTCCCAAGTAGCTGGGACTACAGGCACCCAATACAACGCCTACCTATTTTTTGTTGCCATTGTCATTGTTATTTAGCGGGCCTGGGCCGGGTTTGAAACCACCAGTCTCTGTGTATGTGACTGGTGCTGTAACCACTGTGCTTTGGGTGCCGAACCAATATAGGCCATATTTTATAACTCTCTAAGCTGATCTAATTCATACAATTGCCTTAGCTTTAAAGTAATCATCTATTCTATATTTGCCATTTTTCCCCCCTAGCTGGCAATGAAGGTCTTTTATTGAACGTAGTAAACTGATGGATTTCTTAACATATTTATCATGAAAAATATTAAAACCTATCTAAAGCCACACCTTAATTAGAAGTTTAGCCACAGACATATACTAACCTTTGTATTTTTCACTTTTTAGATAACAGCTTCACTGATATAATTCACATAAGAAATTCTCACTACTTATGTATCCTCTTACCATAATCTCTCTTTCAACCATCACCTAACTACCCAAACCCACCAACTACTCTCTTCCATTGTTCCATCTATGAGCTGTGAACCTTAAGAGTAGCAGCATAGGGGCGGCACCTGTGGCTCAAAGGAGTAGGGTGCCAGCCCTATGTACCAGAGGTGGTGGGTTCAAACCCAGCCCTGGCCAAAAAGTGCAAAATAAATAAATAAATAAAAGAGTAGCAGCATAGTAGCAAAAGATGGTTGAGAGTTTTGACCAAAAGTTAGACATAGTTTCTATGAAAGTTTCTTTCAAAGTACCCCAAAATTCTCTTCAGAATTTCTACAGAAATTTCCTTATTCTATGATTCAAACAATCTGCTCTTCTTAAATTGCCAGCATTAAATTCAATATAGAATCTTTAAAACAAATCTTTATTCCATACTACTTTATGGGTTAAAAATCCTTTTGTGGGCTAGCCTAGAAATCTATCATTTATAGCATTTTGTATGGAAAAATACATCAAAAATTCTAAAATTTTAAAAGAAATGTTTAGAATACAATTTTTTTTTTAAATTGAGGTTTCCATTAATGTAGTCTGAAAAACTCACAGCAATGTATAAACTATTGTAAAGGTGCATATGTCTTTTTGGTGGGGAATTGATCAGTTTAGAAACATAATATTTAAGCCAGCTTTCTATTATTTGAAAAATAGAAATTAAATGAGAGAATTTTAAGTGCAATATTTTTTTAATTATTTTTTATTTTTTGAGATAGGTTCTTACTCTGTCGCCCAGGCTATCGTGCAATGGCATCATCATAGCTTACTACAACCTCAAACTCCTGGGCTCAAGATATCTTCCTGCCTCAGCCTCCAACTAGCCACAACTACAGGTGTGCACCACCATGACAGCTAATTTATCTATTTTTTCTTAAATTTTTCTATTTTTTGGAAAGACAGGGTCTCATCATGTTGCTCAGGCTGCCTTAACTTCTGGCCTCAAGTTATCTTCCTACTTCAGCCTCCCAAAGTGCTAAGATTATAGGCATGCGCCACTAGGCCCAATCTACTTTTATTTTTTTGTAATGAATAAATTGTCCTAATAGAAAAAGCAGTATCTTGGCTGGTCACAGTGGCTCATACCTGTAATCCTAGCACTCTGGGAGGCCAAGGCTGGTGGATCATCTGAGCTCACAGGTTTGAAAACAGACTGAGCCAGAGTGAGACCTCCCAGTAGCCCAGCACTGTGGCAGGCACCTATAGTCCCAGCTACTCAGGAGGCTGAGGCCAAAGAATCGCTTGAGCCCAAGAGTTTGAGGCTGCTGTGAGCTATGATCCATGGCACTCTACCGAGGGCGACAAAGTAAAACTGTCTCAAAAAAAAAAAAAGAAAGAAAATATTTTCTTTTTCCTCCCATTAAGAGAACCTTATTCTTTTCCTTAATAATGAGAAAAAAACTCTAATTCACCTAATGATGTACCAAGGCTACATGTGCTGGCTATGTAAATAGTTTCACTATATTGTCAAAATTTAACAGCAAAACATTTTATGTCTATTTAAAATGTCATCTTAAATTCAATTACCATACATTTTAGAAATAATAAGCAGCCATTAAATTCAATATGCACATTTCCATCCGGCAAGTGTATTTTAATCAACTACTTCCTGAAGGCATCTAATAATAATTTTATAAATTCTTCATCTCTTTTCCCAACATTTACTTCAGTATTCTGATTTACTATCAGTTTCTGACTTATCATTCTATAAATAAAAGTTTAAATTTTAATCCCTTTCATTTAAGGAAGAGGATTTGAAATAAGAAAGGGGGCAATATGGCTGAGTAGAGGCAGCTTTTGCCAGAAGCTCTAGCCCAGAAGGAGAAAAACTGAACTAAAGTAAACTCAGAGAAGTTGAAATTGGTGGGCTGAACACAAGAAGAAATAAAGACAAACTGTGAGGACAAGTAAGAGGAAGGAAAAGAACATAGATCATGTACGAAGGGACTAAACTAAAGATACCTGGTGCCAAAGCATAAGGGAGACCCCCCTCACCCAGGGTGCTTGCCAGAGGCTTTCTCTGAGCAGGGAACACCTCACCCCATGGGAGAGAGCCATGAAGTCCCAGTTCTCCTGCACCTGGGAATTTCCACCTCTGGATCCCCATGCTGCCTGGCACAAAAGTTCAAATTTCTACTGTTGTTATTCTGTTACAACTGTTCCCCCTTTTCACTTCTGATTGAGGTTATTAGAGATCTTACGTTTCTACTTCTGGTAAGTCTGGCCAAGGGTTTACTGATTTTATTAAGTTTTTCAAAGAACTAACTTTTTGTTTCGCTGATTTTCTTTTTTTTTTTTTTTTATTGTTGGGGATGTTTCGCTGATTTTCTAAATGATTCTTATGTTCTCAATTTCATGTATTTCTCCTCTAATTTTGTTTATTTTTCTTTTTTTATTATTAAATCATAGCTGTGTACATTGATATAATCATGGGGTGTTTATTTCTTTTCTTCTGCTAGGGTTGGGATTGGATTGCTCTCCCTTTTTCAGCTCCTTGAGATAGTCCATTAGGTTGCTAACTTGTGCTCTTTCTATTTTCTGGATGTGGGCATCTAATGCTGTAAAATTCTCGCTTAGGACTACCTTTGCAGTATCCCATAGGTTTTGATACTTGTGGCTTCACTGTCATTTTGTTTGAGAAATCTAATGATTTCCTTCTTTATCTCCTTCTTCACCCAGCTGTTGTTCAGCATAAGGTTGTTCAGTATCCATGACTTCATGTGGGTGGGAAGATTTCTGGTGGAGTCAAGTTCTACTTTTATTCCTTGATGGTCCAAGAAGATACAGGTATAGTTTCCATTCTTTTAAATTTGTTGAGGTTTGATTTGTACCCTAAGATATGATCTACTTTGAAGGATGATTCATGGGCTGATGAGAAGAATGTATACTTAATTTTATTAGGACGAAATGTTCTTAAAGTCTGTTAAGCCCATTTGTTTTAAGTCCATTGATTCTTTGTTTAATTTCTGCTTGGAGGATCTGTCCAGTTCTGTCAGAGGGGTGTTGACATCCTCAGCTATTATGGAGTTGCAGGATATGGCATTGTTCGGGTCAGTTAGGATTCATTTTATATATATCTGGGAGCAATGAAGTTGGCTGAATAGATGTTCAGGATTGAAATCTCTTCTTGTTGTATCATTCTCTCCACTAGCATATAGTTTCCATCTTTGTCTTTTGTCATTTTTGTTGATTTAAATCCAATTGTATCTTCAAATAAGCTGTCAACCCCTGCTTGCTTCTGATTTCCATTTACCTGAAATATTGTCCTTAGAGGTTAGATGGGTTTCCTGAAGACAACATATATTTAGCTTGTGTTTTTTTTTTGTCCAGTCAGCCAGCCTGTGCCTCTTTAGTGGGGAATTCAAGCCGTTCACATTTATGAAATAATTGATAAGTAAAGTGGTGTTCTGGGCGGTGCCTGTGGCTCAATCGGTGGGGTGCCGGCCCCATATACCGAGGGTGGCAGGTTCAAACCCGGCCCCAGCCAAACTGCAACAACAACAACAACAACAAAAAAAAGTAAAGTGGTGTTCTGTTCATGGAGGTCTGTAGATTAATTTTATCCCTTGGGCTATTGTGGAAGCCACGTTTGTTCTTTAATTTCTGAGTGTGTTTACTTTGTTAGTGGTCTACTGTGTTGGTGAGCATGAAGAAGAGGTCTAAGTACTTCCTGCAAAGCTGGTCTAGTTGTGGCAAATTTCCACGGTGTTTGCATGTCAGTAAAATGTTTGATTTCTCTGTCAAAAATGCAATTTAGTTTAGCAGAATATAGAACTCCTGAGCTCAAGGGATCTGACCACCTCAGCCTCCCAGAGTGCTAGGATTACAGGCGTGAGCCTCTGCACCCAGCCCATAACTCATGTTTAAATACTTTTAAATCACAAAACATAGTGCTCATCATGTAGTCAATGTCATAAGATATAACATTCAGACATCTCTTTATCCTTCGAAAAGATGTAAATTCATTGGTACTCCACAAAGTCATCCTCTTCAGATGAATTTTTGAGACAAATCTCACTCTCTTGCCTTCGGTAGAGTGCTGTGGCATCATAGCTAACAGCAACCTCAAACTCCTGGGCTCAATCAATTCTCTTCCTTCAGCCTCCCAAGTAGCTGGGACTATAGATGCCCACCACGATGCCCAGCTATTTTTTTTTTTTTTTTTTTTTTAGACACAGGGTCCATTCTTCCTCAGGCTGATCTCAAACCTATGAGCTCAGGCAATCCACCAACCTCAGCCTCACAGAGTGCTAGAATTACAGGCATGAGCCACCATGCCAGGCAAAGTTTTTATACTAGATCTCTCATTAATAATAGTCCAGATGTGCTGACATCCTTGGGATTTTCACTGTGGTTAAATTAGCTGTATCACATCTCATGGGTTTCTTTTCTGATGAGCTACATTTTCCTCCTTCCTGTATTACCCAGTGTTAGTAATGATTAGAACTAACACAGACTTAATTACAGGACATTTCAAATGAGGTACTAAATATAGTTCTTAATTCAGTCAACTGTGATTGTCCATGAATCATAGGAATGTTTAAAACAAGACACATAGAATTCTATTAAATTATGTTCCAGGAACTAAGTATAACGGTATAATCCTCCTTTTTCTTTCCTCAAGAGACCTAGGTGCCTGCTGCTAATTAGACAAATTAATATTGATATATAGATAATATGTAATTTAACACAGAATAACAGCTATTTGGTGTGGAGCCTAAAGACACTCCATCTTAGATCCTAATCTGCCATGTTGACTTCTGATTAACCACAGTCCCGGGAATGGTCCAAATTTTCTATTTTATTTACTGTTCTTTGTATAATCCAAGATGACCTTGATGCTATCATAAATACATATTATAAATCTTCCCCTTAGGCATGTTTTATTGTTATTGTTTTGTTTTCATTTTTTTTGAGACAGAGTCTCACTATGTCACCCTTGGTAGAGTGCTGTGGTGCCACAGCTCACAGCAACCTCCAACACTTGAGCGATTCTCTTGCCTCAGCCTCCCAAGTAGCTGGGACTACAGGTGCCCACCACAATATCCGGCTATTTTTTGTTGTTGTTGTTGTTGCAGTTGTCATTGTTGTTTAGCTAGCCGAGGCTGGGTTCAAACCCTCCAGCCTGGTATATATGGCCAGGCGTAACCACTGTACTATGGGTGCTGAGCCTCCCCTTAGGCATGTTAAAGGCTATGATCTACGTAGCATTTTTGCCTTTCCCTGAATGGTTTACTTAACTGTCCTACAAATTCCTTCTGGAGCACACATATACTTTCCTTGTGCTATGTAAGCCCAGGGTGTGGGAGGAAGTTAGCAGTAAGGAGGTCTACCTAACTTGTTGCTATCCAATACCACACTTTGTCTGTAAATTCGCTAACAAATCACCTTTTATGACAAATTGGATTTGTCTGCCTCATTATTTGGTTTCTTAGCTCCTTCTGCTTTTGGGGTTTGCTTTGTACAAATGGCCCTTTCATGAAACACTTAGTTGTTGAATGACTTGGAAATAATGTTCTGTTTCTCAGGTTCATCATCATATGTTAATTTACTAATCTAAAATAATCTAGAGTGCAGTCTTTCAAATCAGAATTAGCCACATAAAGGCAATTACATTGTTTTTAGAAAGAATCATTTTATAAGTTAGAAGGATACACATCAAATTCATAAGAAAAGTTGCTTTATGGGAAGAGAGAAGAATGAGGTAGGTGGTGGGATGGGAGATGGGGAGGATAAAGGGTACTGTAACAGGGGAAATGATCTGAAAAGAGTAAAACTGTTTTCTTTGTTACCCCTACTCTTTTTGGAAATTAAAATCTTCATTCATGCCTCAGGCCTGTGGTTGAGAGGGATAGGGGTGTGCTCTTTGTTCTTTGTGTCTCAGGATAGGCTTAAGAGAATTGTCCAGGCAGAGGTCAGGAGATTGTCTTAGCCAAAGATGGGATGAATGAGAACCCTCAACTCTGATTAAACAGCAATCGTCTAAAGCTGAAAACCTCCCCTTTATTATTATATTATTTTTTGAGAGTCTTTTTCCTTTTTTTTTTTTTTTAAGAGCACTTCCAAAGAGAATTGGAAATGGATCTCTCTCATGGAGAAGAAAAGGTGAGAGAGAGACCTTTTTTGAGAGTCTTACTCTGTTGCCCAAGTTAGAGTGCCGTGGTTTCAGCCTAACTCACAGCAACCTCAAATACCTGAGTTCAAGCAATCTTTCTCCCTCAGCCTCCCAAGTAACTGGGACTACAGGCCACCTGCCACATGCCCAGCTAGTTTTTTCTATTTTTTTTTTTTTTTTTTTTTTTAGTAGAGATGGGGTCTTACTCTTATTCAGGCTGGTCTCCAACTCCTGAGCTCAAGTGATGCTTCTACCTCAGCCTCCCAGAGTGCTAGGATTGCAGGTATGAGCCACCTCAACCAGCCAAAACCTCCGTGTTTTTTTTTTTGAGATAGTCTCACTATATCACACTCAGTAGAGTGTTGTGGTGTTACAGCTCACAGCAACCTCAAACTCTTGAGCTTAAGCGATTCTCTTGCCTCAGCCTCCCATGTAGCTGGGACTACAGGCGCCACCACACCACCCATCTATTAAAACCTCTGCCTTAAGAGCTCTGGTCAGGCACAACTCAGCTTTAGGATATTTCTGGGTCCCCTGGGGTAAGAAAAGGTCCAGTCAGTTGAGGCACTTAAGATTTTATATTAGTTCAGAAAAGAGCCCAGAGAGAACATCTTATCATTCAGACTGAAACCGCTCTTACAAACTGATGCAGGGTACAAGGCAAGACCTAAGTGCCCCCAGAACACCTTAAAGGAGAGGTTTTGCTCAAATAATGATGATGATCAGCCAGTGCCCACTTGCTTGATAATAATCACTGTTCCTTCTGTTTGCTTCTTTAAACTGGAGTCATTCATAGCTGTCTCTAACAGAACACCACCTGTTTGGAACTTAGAGGTAGTTTTTGAGATATCTTTCAGGTCAGCATTCAGCAGAATTGACTCAGTTTGGACTGAACCCTCCACCTAAGGTCCAGCATTCCAGTATCCAAACGAGATAGTAGCTCATACCAAAGGACTGATGGCTCCACATGGAAACCAGACAATTAGCAGACTTTATCTAATCTTCTGTCCCCCAAACTGTCTTTAAACCCTGTCCCCCCAATTCTTGGGGAAGCTGATTTGAGAAATTTCTCCCATCTCCCTGCTTAGTGCACTGCAGAATTAAACTCTTTCTCTGTTGCAAACCTTGCTATCTCTAGATACTGGCTTTCTCTTGGGCAGCAGGAGATGAACCTGACTGGTGACACAAAGAACCGTTAAGGTAGTCAGAAAGGGCACCACATATCCCCTTTTTGGGGAGGTCATCTGTTTTCTGTGTGGAAAGAGTCTCAAGTGTCATGAACAGACTCCTCTCAGGTATAAAACTTTTTTTTAAATCATGTTTCCTCTTTTGCTTCTGAGACTACCAGAAATTACTACTTTCTATTATAAGAAAATGTGACTTTGGTGTGGGTAGCAGCTAGGCAAAAATGACAATGTTAGAGGTAGCTGACTATATACTATAGGGGGCTTCTCATTTCTCTGCACATTGTATAAGAAAGAGTGAGGCTTAGACTCTTAGAAAATGTCTTTGTAACGAAATACACTGTGAAATCCAAGATGCAACATTCTGATATTTAACTGCTTAACTTACAGGGATGGCTGAATTTTCTCTTAGCTTATCTATATGTCTCCTTGTAAAATCCCATGGCAAATTCCTAAGATTTTATGTTATTTTGATATCCATTTTTAATCTTTGTCTAACAACCAAACTCCTTGAAGAAAAAAAAAAAGCTCAGACCTTCCTTCTCTCCCTGCTTTGAGTTGTAAATGTTTAGGGATGGAAGGAGGGTTACAGGGAGATGGGAGAGAAATATGGCCTTCTGGACAAGAAAGTTAGAAAGGGCCCTGAAACAGGGTGGCGCCTGTGGCTCACTCGGTAAGGCGCCGGCCCCATATACTGAGGGTGGCGGGTTCAAACCCGGCCCCGGCCAAACTGCAACCAAAAAATAGCTGGGCGTTGTGGCGGGCGCCTATAGTCCCAGCTACTCGGGAGGCTGAGGCAAGAGAATCGCTTAAGCCCAGGAGTTGGAGGTTGCTGTGAGCTGTGTGAGGCCACGGCACTCTACCGAGGGCCATAAAGTGAGACTCTGTCTCTACAAAAAAAAAAAAGAAAGGGCCCTGAAACAAAACAATACATTTGGGGTGGGTGTGACCTTGTTAATCAAGTATGTGCTGCTCCTACAAAATGTAATATCTACCCAGTGACCTCTAGCTCATGAATTCCCCCAACAAAACAAATATAAGGATCACCGTCACAAAACAATGCACACTATGATCACCACAAACATAACGAGACTAACAAAATGCCACATTATCACTAAGTTAAAATTATCATAAGTTAAATATTACTGATGTAGAATAAAGAAAACTTGATTTACATGACAACTAGGGTACACCACAACCAGGACAGCGTGCTTGAAGGCCTAAGGGGAACCAATGGGAATTCTTATAGATGAATGTAGAAGGATTTGGGACAAAAGTACTTATACTGGTGTATTGCCTTTGTGTGGTGTCTCCTTTCACTTGCAAGAGGGGCCCTTTTCCACTCTCTAGAAAAGGCTGTGTTTATCTTTGCTTTTCCGTAAATACAGTATCCTCTCTTTCTTTACTTTAAATAAAAACTTCTTTGGCTTCCCTTTTTTTTTTTTTTAAGAGACAGAGTTTCACTCCATTGCCCTCCATAGAGTGCTGTAATGTCACAGCTCACAGCAACCTCCAGCTCTTAGGCGATTCTCTTGCCTCAGCCTCCCAGTAGCTGGGACTGCAGGCGCCCGCCACAGCACTCAGCTTTTTTTTTTTTTTGCAGTTTTTGGCCAGGGCTGGGTTTGAACCTGCCACCCTTGATATATGGGGCCCAGCGCTCTATTCACTGAGCCACAGGCACCACCCATAAAAACTTATTTGACGTTTAGATTCTTAGCTACCTCATTTTCCCCTCGGCTAGTTTCTTCCTTTCCCTTTCATTCAGCTGAACTTGCTAGTTCTGAACTAAACCAGGACCATTTAACAGCTCACAGGTGAAATCTCACCTCTACAGCAAATTTGCTACTCGTTTTCTCTAAAACTCAAGGGCTTCTCCAGCTCTATACATGGTTTAAAAAAATAAAAATAAACTATGAAGTATTTGTGTGTAACATGCAAGTGTATGTTTTATCCATAGATGTCCAAAGATGCATATGTCTGTATATATTTTTATATATTATCTACACATAGTACCACTTTGACTCTATAAAAAAGAGTACCCATAAATATGCCTAAATACTTTTCAAGTTCACGCGACTAGTAATCTTTAGTAAAACAGTTTTTAAATTATTACTATTATTATTATATTTTTTTGAGACAGAGTCTCACTATGTCACCCTCAGTAGAGTGCTGTGGTGTCACAGCAACCTCAAACTCTTGGGCTTAAGCGATTCTCTTGCCTCAGTCTCCCAAGCTGGGACTATAGGCACCTGCCATAATGCCGGCTTTTTTGTTGTAGTTGTCATTGTTGTTTAGCTGGCCTGGGCCAGGTTCAAACCTGACAGCCTGGGTATATGTGGCTAGTGCCCTATCCACTGAGCTATGTATGGGTGCCACCCAGTATTTAAATTATTAATAAAATATTAGGTTGTTATAATTTCCCTTTAAAAAAGAAAAGAGTAAATTATCAATAAAATAAAAACATCTTCAATATTTAATTTAGACTGAGACTACTGATCAAGCAGGTTTCAGGCAATTTCTGCTAGATTTTTTTTTTCTTTTTTTGAGACAGAGTCTCACTTTGTCACCCTTGGTAGAGTACTGTGCTGTCACAGCTCACAGCAACCTCAAACTTCTGGGCTGAAGCTATTCTCTTGCCTCAGCCTCCCAAGTAGCTGGGACTACAGTCACCTGCCACAATGTCCGGCTATTTTTTTGTTGTTGCAGTTGCCATTGTTGTTCAGCTGTCCCAGACCGGGTTCAAACCTGCTACCCACAGTGTATGTGGCTGGCGCCCCCCACCACTGTGCTATGGTCGCCAAGCCTTTGCTAGATGTTTTCAGTCATAAAACTATTAACTTCTGTGGTTAATAATTGATAATTGTTTGACTGCTCAATGAGCTTACATCTTAGATCCATTAGATTTGTAGCCTCCAAACAAATGGCCATGGTAAATAAAGCATGGAGACATATGGAATTCTCGCGGGTCCAGTTGTGCCTCCTGGCTATACTGAGAAGAGTTAAATGTCATCCCCACAGCTTTGTTCTCAGTCCTGAACTTTATAGAGGCAGTTCCTGGGTTATGAATGAGATGGGTTCCATAGATTTGTTCTTAAGTTGAATTTTAAGTAAGTTGGACCAGGTACATTTACCAATTATCTGTAATAGCCTCCATTTCTGAGAGTTATATGTCAGTCAGATGGTTGTGACTTGGGTACTTACTGTAATAGCTTCCTTTCATAAGTGTGAGTTGTATGTAAGATGGATGTTTGTGACTTAGGGACTGCCTATACTTGACATATAAACTCAAGACCCAGAAAGGTCCTGTCCCTCACAGCCATCTTGGGACTCACATGGCTACTTTTACCCTGGGTATATGAAAAGGGCGTTAGGGTGAGTACCTGTGCCATAGCTTCAAAATTCTATTCAGTAATTTAAAATCTTTAATTTGTTTTGTGTTAACTTAAAAAATAGATCATAAAATATCTGAGTCATCTCTATATAAATTAAAATACTAAAATAATTATTATACATAAGTATAAATTTGCATACCTTGTCATCTTATTTTTATATGGTATAAAAAGGCAAATGTATTTAATTTTTTTATAAAAAATGAGGGACTAGGACGGCACCTGTGCCTCAAAGGGGTAGTGCTCCATATGCCAGAGGTGGCGGGTTCAAATCCAGCCCTGGCCAAAAACTGCAAAAAAAAAAAAAAAAAAAAAAAGAGGGACTGATGAAACAGTTCAAAACTACTTCCTAAATTTTTCACTAAATGTAAGAGTAAGAACAGTTAACACTGTAATTATTACATGTAATTAAAACTACTAGTGATAAAAAATTCTATATACAAAATGTATATAAGATATAGGGTTTTGGTGGAGATGAAAAGGGTTATACGAAAATATAGGAATGTGGCTTTTATTAAAGGGAAGTAATTTTTCCTAGATTAGAGGTTTTAGGTTTGTTTTAAATTAAAGAAATAGGCATGGCGTGTAATATCAGCTCTTTGGGAGGCTACAGTGAAGAATCACTTGATAGGAGTTGGAGAACAGCCTGGGCAACTAAAAAACAGAACATGAGCCAGGCCTAGTGGTGCGCAGGAAGCTGAGGAAGCTGAGGAAACCTGCATGAGCCCAGGAATTTGAGGTTGCAGTGAGCTATGGTTGTGCTACTGTACTCCACCCTGAGTAAAAAAATAATTAAAGAAATAAAAAGAATGATGAATAAAGCTAAATGTATGCAGAGAGTCACAAAAGACTCTGGGAAGCTGAGGTGTAAGGATCACTTGAGATCATGAGTTCAAGAACAGCCTGAGCAAGGGCAAGAGGGCTCCACTAAAAATAGAAAAATTATAGCAGGACATGTCAGCAGGCACCTGTAGTCCCAGCCATTCGGGAGGCTGAGCAGAAGGATTGCGTGAGCCCAAGAATTTCAGGTTGCTGTGAGCTATGATGCCATGGTTCTCTATTGAGGATGACAAGGAAAAAAAAAAAGAAAAAGAAAAAGAAAAAAGAAAGAAAATGGTTTAAAAAAAAGGTAAAATGTTATAAGAGGTTTATAAAAATCTTGTGGTCAAACTAATTCAATTAGGTGGGTTTGTTTATAAGGTTTTATTAATAGTAGCTTTAGCATTAATAATTATAATGCAAACATAAAATTTGATTTTTTTCTTTTGAACATTTTCATGTACTATTGCGATAGTAAAAGATTTGTTTACCTTTTGAATAAACTGCAAAAAAAGGGGGAAGAGTGAGAGACAGACTTTGCTTCAGGGTATTTTTATTAAGTCTTAGGATTATTTATGAAACTGAATTTCATCTCTATCAAAAGTGAAGGTTTTTGTTTTGACTAGATGAATAAGTATCATTTTACAATGATCTGTGATAATAAATGTCTTTAACCTTTGATATTTGACAAACTTTCCAAAACCAAAATTCTAAATTTTGTCTTGTGGACCTCCAACTAGCTTTTTGAATAGTAGAACCACTAAAAGCCCAAGAGAGACATATTTAGTTTATTTGGTATATTAAAACACATAGGAAGCATTGTCAAATAAGAAATGGTATTTAGGCCAGGCACAATGGCTCACGCCTATAATCCTAGCATTCTCAGAGGCTGAGGCAGGTGGATTGCTTGAGCTTACAAGCTCAAGACCAGCCTGAGCAAAAGCAAGACCCTGTCTCTACTAAAAATAGAAAAACTGAGGCAAGAGGATCACTTGAGCCCAGGAGTTGGAGGTTGCTGTGATCTATGACACCACAGCACTCAAGCTAGGGCGAAAGCTTGAGACGCTGTACAAAAAAAAAGAAAGAAAAAGAAATGGTATTTAACTTTCTTTGGGTTATATTTGTATAAACATGTTATTAATAGATGTTCCAAAATTTTATGAGATTCCTAAAATTCTGATATATCTTGGTAAATGTTTTCTGTAATAATTATGACTATTATGTGAAACTATTGCATGCCACAGAAATAACCAAATTTCCAGCCAGGCACAGTGGCTCATACCTATAATTATAGCACTGCAGGAGGCCCAGGTGAGAGGACCACTTGAGCTCTAGAGCAGTCAGAGCAAGAACGAGACCCCAACTCTAAAAAAATAGCCAAGAGTGGTGGCATGTGCCTACAGTCTCAGCTACTCAGAAAGCTGAGGCAGGTGGATCAATTGAGTCCAGGAGTTTGAGGTTGCTGTGAGCTTGGCTGAAGCCATGGCATTCTATAGCCTAGGTGACAGAATGAGACTCTGTCGCAAGAAAACAAAAAAAAAAAAAAAAAGAAGAAGGGTGGCACCTGTGGCTCAAGGAGTAGGGCACTGGCCCCATATACCAGGGTTGGTGGGTTCAAGCCTGGCCCTAAGCAAAACTGCAAAAAAAAAAAAAAAAAATTCTATATACAAAATCCAAATAAGGTCTATAGGATTGTATCAATGTTAGCTTTCTGGTTTTGTAATTATACTATATTTATATTTCACTGGGGCAGCTAGGTGTAGAGTATATATGAACTCTACTAGTTTTGCAATTTCCATCTAAGTCTAAAATTATTTCAAAACTGAAGTTTAAAAATCCCTATTACCTTATGCAGAACAACTTAATTCTCAACCAACACCCCAGATTATCTTTTCGAAAACCATAACAATCGTTCTAATTTAAAAACAAAACAAAACAAAATCAATGTATGTTTCGTGTCCTTATAAATATATACATAAAGCACCAGTGGAAGCTTTTCTTCAATTTCAAGCAGACACAATTCTGAAGTAGACTCCTTCCTTCACAGAACAAATCAGGAATCCTGGGTTTATTTATTTTTTATCCCATTACAAATATAATAACCATATTTCAAAAGAAGATGAGACTAATTTGTTCTAGTCTGTGCAGGATAGAGCCTGCCTAGAATATTGCTGTCAATGCTAGGTATCATTTTTTAGAAACAGTTCAGAGTGAGTGACCATGATAGAGAAGAAATCTGAAACAGTGTTTTCTGAAAAGCAAATAGAGGAACTAGGTTATATTTATTCTAGAGAAGAAGAGACAATGAAATTCTAATAATTGTCTTCATACTACAAAAGGTTATCAGAAAGGTAGATTTTATTTGGAACAATCTAAGGCAGTATTTCTGGACCTTTTTTTTTTTTTATCTCCTAGAATGATTGATCCTATAATTAAACTTCCATGGCACACTTAAATTATATTGATCAAAAAAAAGATTAGAGGGCGGTACCTGTGGCTCAGCAGGTAGGGCGCCGGCCCCATATATGGAAGGTGGCGGGTTCAAACCCAGCCCCGGCCAGCTAAAACATCAGTGGCAACTGCAACAACAAAAAAAATAGCTGGGTGTTGTGGCAGGCACCTGTAGTCCCAGCAACTCAAGAGGCTAAGGCAAGAGAATCACTTCAGCCCAAGAGTTGGAGATGGCTGTGAGCTGTGACGCCACAGCACTCTACCGAGGCTGACAGAGTGAGAGGCTCACAGCAACCTCTAACTCTTGGGCTTACGCGATTCTCTTGCCTCAGCCTCCCGAGCAGCTGGGACTATATCACCACTACTTTTCAACATGGTGCTGGAAGTTTTAGCCCATGCAATCAAACATTAGAAAGATGTTAAATGTATCCAACTGGAAACAGAGATGGTCAAATTATCACTCTTTGCAGATATGACCTTATACTTAAAAAACCCCAAGGACTCAAATCCAAGATTCCTCTAAGTAACCAAGAAATATAGCAATGTTTCCGCTTATAAAATCAATGTATGCAATCATTTCTGGGCCTTTTGGCTAAGATCAAGTGTAAAATCAATGCACACTGATCAGAAGCCTTCATATACAATAACAATAGTCAAGCTGAGAATCAAATCAAAGATACAATACTCTTCACAGAAGCATCAAACAAAATGCAATGCTTCAGAATATACTCAACAATGAATACAAAGGATTTCTACAGAGAGAATTATGAATCACTGAGAAAAGAAATAGCAGAGGATGTTAACAGACGGAAGTGCATATCATGTTCATGGCTTAGAAGAATCAATTTTGTTAAAATGTCTATATTATCCAAAGCAACCTATAGATTTAATGCAATCCCTATTAAAATACCGATGTCTTACCTTAAAGATCTTGAAAAAATAATTCTATATTTTGTATGGAACCAGAAAAAAAAAAAAAAACTTGATTAGCCAACACAATTCTACAAGATAGTGTGAAAAAAAAAACTCTTGACCTTCTCGGCCTAGGAGAAGAATTTGTGAAGAAGACCCCACTAGCAACTGCAGCAACAACAAAAAATAAACAAATGGGACATGATTAAGTTAAAAAGATTGTGTACAGTTAAGGATACAATCTACAAAGCAAAAAGACAACCTTTATTTCATTTATTTATTTATTTATTATTTATTTATTTATTTTGAGAAAGAATCTCAAGCTATCACCCTGGGTTGAATGCCCATAGCTCACAGCAACCTCCAACTCCTGGGCTCAAGAGATCCCCTTGCCTCAGTTTTTCTATTGTTAGTAGAGACAGGGTCTCACTTTTTGCTCAGGCTGGTCTCGAACTCGTGAGCTCAAGCTATCCACCTGCCTCAGCCTCCCAGAGTCCTAGGATTACAGGGTGAGCCTCCACGCCTGGCTTCAAAAAGACAACCTTTAGAAGGAGGGAAGATATTTGCATGCAATGAATCTGACAAAGGACTAATCACCAGAATCTACAATAAACTCAAGCATATCAACAATAGCAAACGACTACCATTAAAAACTGGACAAGAGACATGAATAGAAACTTTTCTCAAAAGGAAAGAAGACTGGCCAATAAACACATGAAAAAATGCTCATCATCTCTAATTATCAGAGAAATGCAAATCAAAACCACTTTGAGATATCACCTGCCCCCAGTAAGAACGATCAATCATGAGGTCCCAAAGCAACAGTTGCTCATGTGGGTGCTGAGAGAACACTCATACACTATTGGTGGGACTCCAAACTAGAACAGCCTTTGTGGAAAGAAGTATGGATATTCCTCAAATTAAATCTAGATCTACCAAATTACCCTGCAATTTCACTACTAGGCATTCAGTCAAACAAAAAAACACTTTACCACGGAGACTTGGCACTAGAATATTCATAGCTACTTAGTTCACAATCACAAAGATGTGGAAACAGCCAAGTGTCAACACATGAATGAATTAATAAATCACAGTATATGTATACCATGGAATTTTATTCATCCCTAGAAAAGGATGGAAATTTTGCATTCTTTGTAACAACCTGGATGGATGTAAAGAACATTCTCCTAAATATGGCAAGATTGGAAAAACAGAATCACATGTACTCAATAACAACTTGAAATTAGATTAACAATCATAAACCCACAGGACAAAAACCCTCATACTCAAGAAGGGAGGAGGAGGGCGGCGCCTGTGGCTCAGTCGGTAGGGCGCCGGCCCCATATACTGAGGGTGGCGGGTTCAAACCCGGCCCCGGCCAAACTGCAACCAAAAAATAGCCAGGCATTGTGGCGGGGCCTGTAGTCCCAGCTGCTCGGGAGGCTGAGGCAGGAGAATTGCCTAATCCCAGGAGTTGGAGGCTGCTGTGAGCTGTGTGATGCCACGGCGCTCTACCGAGGGCCATAAAGTGAGACTCTGTCTCTACAGCAAAAAAAAAGAAGGGAGGAGGAAAGGGGATTCAGTAGCTTTTCACCTAATGGGTACAATGCATAGATATATGGCATTCTCCTTAGCTCTAGGGCCCAACTACATCTCTGATTTTTGCTTGTCATGTGTAAATCATATAACCTAATGGTTTGTACATTTCACATTAATCTGAAATTTTAAAAATTATGGAAAAAAGAAAGAAAATGTAAACATAGTCTATGATAGTTCAACTGTGAAAAGTATTTCCATAATTTGAACAATATAAAGATTATTTTGCACAAGGTTGTGGTATGATTACATAGGGAGTATAAGGTAATTGGTAGCAGGAGCTGTATAAGATTGTTAAATCTTTATATTGCAGAGTAGAAAATTAAGAATTGATGTCTGTAATTGAGAAATGAGGAAACAAAATTAGAAATACTCACTTTTTTTCTTTTTTTACTTAATGACTATCTCGCTCTGTCACCCAGGCTGGAGTGCTGTGGGGTAATCATAGCTCACTGTAGCCTTAAACTCCAGTGCTTAAGTGATCCTCCTGACTCAGCCTCCCAAATAGCTGGGACTACAGGTATTTGCCACCAGTCCCAGCTAATTTTTCTGTTTTTGTAAAGAATGGGTCTATTTGCCCAGAACTCCTGGACTCACCTGATTTTCTTGTCTCAGCCTCATAGAGTGCAGGATGACAGGCGTAAGCCAATACACTCAGCCTATTAGAAACATTCTTTAGAGACAGGTCAATTTCAGAAGAAATAATTTAATGAATTAAAAATAGTTGCCTTCTTTGCTGTTGCTATCCCAATGTAAAGGAAAAAATACATAAAAATAGTTGTTCCATGGAGGACTTGGAGATAAAGAATAGACTTTAGAATATAAAAGGAGACTATTCTTTTTATAATAAGCTTTGCAGTATATTATGCTTTATAGAAAATTGTACATGTATTACATTGAATTAAAGTTATTTTTTAAATTTTATTTATTTATTTATTATTTTTTTTTAACTTTTTTTTTTTTTTTTTTAGAGACAGAGTTTCACTTTATGGCCCTGGGTAGAGTGCCGTGGCGTCACACAGCTCACAGCAACCTCCAACTCCTGGGCTTAAGCAATTCTCTTGCCTCAGCCTCCCAAGCAGCTGGGACTACAGGCGCCCGCCACAACGCCCGGCTATTTTTTGGTTGCAGTTCGGCCGGGGCCGGGCTTGAACCCGCCACCCTCAGTATATAGGGCCGTCGCCCTACTGACTGAGCCACAGGTGCCGCCCAAATTAAAGTTATTTTTTAAATCTACAGATTCTAGTGTCCCACTTCCAAACTCACTGTGTAACAGAGTATCTGAATAGATCTACTTAAATGGCCTTAAAGATTGCAACTGGAAGTTCAGTTGGGTAAAACATAAGTGTAAGATCATCGACTTAGAACCCAATGGAGGCTTTGCCATGTATTTCATGGAATCAAAAAGGTGCCCTCAATCCTAGTCAACAGATTTAAACAAATAGCAACTCTTATGAAGAAGACCATGAAAGAGATTTTAAATGGGTTAGCACAATCCATTACTGCTATAAGAAAACCTTCTCAATAAAAAAAAAAAAAAAAATAGAAAACCTTCTCAAAAGGATGAAATATAAGACCACTGTGGTGGCTGTACCTGTAGTCCCAACTACTTGGAAGGCTGAGGCTGGAGGATCTCTTGAGACCAAAAGTTCTAGACTGCAGTGAGCTATCTGGCCTGAGTAATAAAATGAGACCGTATCTCTTTCAAAAAAAAGAAAGAAAGAAAGAAAACTTACATTAATAAGTTAAAACTAATTTACATTAAATTACATTAACAAGTTAAAACTAATTTCTCTCTCACAATAATTTTTATTGTATAATTGGATTAAATGTACCTTTAATGTATTTCATCCTTCAATACAGCTTATCTTTGAGGTGTTGTTGAATTTCAGTTGCCCTAACAACCTAAGTAAACCCTTTATTGCTGTACATATCTGTAGCTATTTATAAATGCAACAGCTGGTTCTGTCCAGCTAAATTTCTTTTATGAAAACACCAAACCAGTTTTCATTTGCTCTGAATAAACTTGGGGAAAATGTCAGAGACCATTATAACTAAAATTTCTTTCTTTTCTTTTTTTTTTTTTGTAGAGACAGAGTTTCACTTTATGGCCCTCGGTAGAGTGCCGTGGCATCACACAGCTCACAGCAACCTCCAACTCCTGGGCTTAGGCGATTCTCCTGCCTCAGCCTCCCGAGTAGCTGGGACTACAGGCGCCCACCACAACGCCCGGCTTTATAACTAAAATTTCTATAGTTGTATCTTAAACATTAAAATGTACTGTAAATTATATACAATAAGGCAGAGAATGGAAAAATAATGCATTTTCATTTTATTGATTCCTGAAGAAATAACAATGGTAACATAAAACTTTCTAAACTGTCAACTTTTTTCTGAATTGAAATATGCTTAGTTTTTTGTTTTTGTTATAGACAGCATCTCCGTATATGTGCCAGGCTAGTCACGAATTCATGAGTTCAAATGATCCTCCTGTCCTGGCCTCCCAAGTAGCTGAAACTATAGGTATACATCACTAAGCCCCACATACAGATATTTGAAGTGAATTTCTTCTCTCCATAATGACACAATATATGGCAAAACATAAAGAAGCAAACATTGGCATTTATATAAAGCAACATTTACCAGCAACTAAGGTAAACTAAATTCATTAAAAACAGAATATTTTACAACTGAATCCTTTCTCTTTTCAAAATGATTCTTTTGGGGGCAGCACCTGTGGCTCAGTGAGTAGGGTGCCAGCCCCGTATACTGAGGGTGGTGGGTTTGAACACGGCCCCGGCCAAACTGCAACCAAAAAATAGCCGGGCGTCGTGGCAGGCACCTGTAGTCCCAGCTACTTGGAAGGCTGGGGCAAGAGAATCACCTAAGCCCAAGAGCTGGAGGTTGCTGTGAGCTGTGCTGCCACAGCACTCTACTGAGTGTGACAAAGTGAGACTCCGTCTCAAAAAAAAAAAAATGATTATTGTGTTTCCATTAAAAAAACTGATAATAATTAAAGAAATACCTGTCTTCACTGGGGTTTTTCTCACACAATATATGATTCAATGACTTTCTGAGTACATGAGTTTATAAAAATAAAAAGTTTATTATGTAACATATAGAAGTTGATTAGCAGCTTCTCGGATAGGATCTGTGCCTATGTAGAATATCTCAGAAAGGGTTGGTTCAATAGATCATTCAGATTAAAACTGCTATATTTAGGATAACATACAGTTTTTTCCCACAGGAAAACAGTTTAAAATTATGTATAAATTTACTGAATAATTGTTACTTTTTTTACCTTGGATTGAGATTTTCATCTTTGTGCTCCTTTCAAACACTTTCTCCAACTATAACTTATGTTTTAGAAGCGTAAGTTACAGCCTTTACATCAATATATTTGGGAAATAATCTATTAATTTGTATGAAAATTAAATCTCATTCCTTTAAAAAAAAAAAAATCCTCACTTAATCTAATCAGTGAGATATATATATATATATATGTATGTATATGTATTTTTTTTTAACTTTTTTTTTTTTTGAGACAGTCTCACTTTGTTGCCCTTGGTAGAGTGCCATGGCGTCATAGCTCACAGCAACCTCAAACTCTTGGGTTCAAGCGATTCTCTTGCCTCAGCTTCCCCAGTAGCTGGGACCACAGGCATTTACCACAATGCCTGGCTATTTTTAGAGACAAGGTCTCGATCTTGCTCAGGCTGGTCTTGAACTCATAAGCTCAGGCAATCCACCCGCCTTGGCCTCCCAAAGTGTTAGGATTACAGGCGTGAGCCACCATGCCCAGCCTAATTTTACATATCTTTTACAATAATAAAAGAGTGTATAAAAAAATTTCCTAAGGGGGGGGGAAGAACTAAACATTAGACAATCCAGATAGCAGCCAGCAATGTTATTTTCAAATTTTAAATAACTACAGATGCATAAAACCCATTCTCCTATATTTATTACTATTGTATTTTGACATATCTAATCTTTAAATGAGGTCTTTGCCCTTTCACTTAAATTTTTTTTTTAGAGAATAGCATAATTACAATCCTAAGAAACCATTCCAATGCCTGGTATTTCAAGTAAGTCTGTATTTCATGCAAATACCCACATGACTTTTTCCCCATTACTTTCACAGTTCCTTTCCTGCCCTTCCATCACTTGAACAACTTACCACAAGTGCTTACATGACAGAAATATGTCCATTTCAGCTTCTCTTAAACTAGATACAATTCTTTGTAGGTGACAAAAATGAGGATAAGACCATATTTTTATATTTTTCCTTTAAGTTTAAAAAGTATTCACACATATCCATTATCCTCACAATAAGGCTTCTAGATGGGTAAAATATTATTACTCTTAGTAGAAAATGTTGAAAACTTAAGCTTAGAAAGCTTTGTCTTGGATAAAACAAAAAGTCCAATAATAATCAGAAGTCAGCTCTCCCGATACATCCTTTCATAATGCTCTACTGCCTCAGTATTTTATAAGTGACAAGGAGGAGAGAGTGGGGCAACTGACTTTGACAGCCACCACTGACTCTGAATAACAGAATCAATTATAATCTATTCTCTCCAACAGCAAAGTCTGGCAGTATAGTAGACTGGACTGATACCACAATTTTAATTACCAACTAGATGCTTATACTTTTGCTTGTTATAATAGAATTTCCCCCACAGAAGGCCGGGCACAGTGGCTCAGACCTGTAATGCTTAGCACTCTGGGATGCTGAGGTGGGTGGATTGCTTGAGCTGAGGAGTTTGAGACCAGGCCTATCTCTACTAAAAATAGAAAAACTAGCTGGGTATTACTGCAGTCACCTGTAGTCCCAGCTGCTCAGGAGGCTGAGGCAAGAGGATAGCTTGAGCTCAAGAGTTTGAGGTTGCTATGATCTATGATGATGCCACTTCACTCTACCCAGGGGGCATCAGAGACTAGTAAATCCAAATCTTTCTTTGCGGCAGGGTTGGGGGCAGGAGAAATGTCTGAAATCTTCACATTTTCTATTCATGGTCAGCTAGTGTTTAAAACATAAATTATCTTAATCAAAGAGCAAGTTTACAAATGCCTATGGGCTATACCTTTAGGAATGTGAACATACTCTATCACATTTTTAGTAAATACTTAACTCTAGTGTAGGGCCAGAACAGAAAGGAATAGAAACTAGTTCCACCTTTGACAGACTTCCTACCAACTAAAAATAAAGCAAACACCTATAATTATCAGCAAAACCCCAAACAGAATCAGAAGCAGGGTCATACTCCCTTTTGCTCTGGAGAAAGAAAAAGATATTTGGGACTTCAAAAAATCAGCAATTTCTTCTAAGTTAACAACCTGTGCTCATGTTTTATTATAATCCCTGCTCCTATTCACACATTTATTTATCTCATTCAGCACTGTTTCAGTGCCTCTTTTTCTTTGGTCTCTCTCTCTTTTTTTTTTTTTTTTGCTGTTGTTACTTGCCTAACTCCTTTATTATATTCTTTCCATCTCTCTTTTTGGTAATCCTCATCTTTATTTGCACTGTCTTCTTCCTGCCAAATACTTTCCTGAGGCTGCCACTTCTACTCCCACTTAAAGCCTTGCCTTCATCAACAACTTATGCTTTAAAATGATCTCTTAATTTTTCCTTGATCTTCATTCAAAATCTCATTACCTTGATGGATCTCAGTTTTTAGAACAGCCAGATGATTAAAGGAACATAACAGCTGAATAGTGGCATTTTACATAGGATGAGGGAGAAATTTGGGAAAGGACAGTTATTCACACCTTCAGCCCACTCTTCCCCCGCCTTCAGAAAAGAGTAACGGAGTTGCAAAACCAGGAAAACCCTTTCCTCAACTCCCTAGAGTCCCAAAATAATTTCCCTTCATTGTTGAAGAAGGCTTTAATTACTATTCTATTTCCATCTCTTCTGCTAGTTTCCCAAAGGCCTTGCTATCCAGTATTTGCTCCTCAATGAAGGGAATTATTTCTATTACATGGGATACGTTCCTACCCTGCCTTAAGCTAAATTAAATCAAACACTCAATGTGTGTCTATAATCAGAGGATGTGCAACTATTCTGGTTTCTGAGTGGCATATTGAAAGAGGTTTTAGTGTAGGAATCTTCATATCGAAATCAGTTTTCTTTTTCTAGTGACTCTTTTCCTCTCACCAGATGATCATAAAAATGCAAAGTTTAGATGAAGATCTATAATATTAAATACATAATATAATCACTGACATGAACTACTGATCGCTTATACTTTAAACATCATACATTATAATTATTAACAGAACCACACCATTAAATGTTTCAGATTGTTATGTTTTATTTGATTATAACACAGAATTTGGTATTTATTCAATCCTCCATAGTTTGTTGTTCATACAACATGGTAATCTATTTATCTAAAATTAGTAGGACCATTGCTACTATAGTCCTTAATTATGACTCATTCCCACAAGTAATTCCTTTATTCCTCATATACCTTACATATATTTTTAAATATATTTTTACATATCTAAGAAAGATAACAACACATAGATAATTCTATTGAGCTTCTAGTATAATTTGGACACTACGGTGAAATAATAATCACTCATGTGTAGTCAGTCTCTAGTGTATTCATTTTAAATTATTCATATAGTCTGTCAGTGTTTTAAAGTAATTTATGTACATAAATACATATTTGTAGTCTAATAACCACATTCTTTATATATTTTTTTTTCTTTTTTTTTTTTTGAGACAGAGCCTCAAGCTGTCGCCCTAGGTAGAGTGCTGTGGCATCACAGCTCACAGCAACCTCCAACTCCTCGGTTCAAGCAATTCTCCTGCCTCCACCTCCCAAGTAGCTGGGACTACAGGCACCTGCCACAATGCCTGGCCATTTTTTGGTTGTAGCCATCATTGTTGTTTAACAGGCCCAGGCTGGATTCGAACCCACCAGCTCAAGGTGTATATGGCTGGTGCCTTAGCCACTTGCACCACAGGCACCAAGCCAATAACCACATTCTTTTAGGGCTTTTGATCATGTCTTTTACAGTTGAATTCCAAGTAATTTGAAACAGAAAAAGAAAACATTTATTGAAACTAACGGTTCCTGCACCTAGTTTAGCATATCACATGTATTTATCTTCTTTAATCCTTCCAGCAGTCCTGTGAAGTAGTACTACATATTAACAAACCGCATGTTTCTGAGGAGAAACTTTTAGTTTGAGAGGCTTAGTATGTTGCCTAAAGTCACATAATTAGTAAAGGGAAGCCAGGACTGATTCCAGATCTCTATGACACCAAAATCCCATCATATATTCAAAAAAAAAAAAAAACGGAGGCTGGGTGTGGTGGCTTGTACCTGTAATCCTAGCACTCAGGGAGGCCGAGGCAGGTGGATCCATGAGAAGGTGTGAGCTCCAGAGTTTGAGATCAGCCTGAGCAAGAATGAGACCCTACCCCTACTAAAAACAAAAAAATTCGCTGGGTGGGGTGGCAAGCCTATAGTCCCAGCTGCTCAGGAGGTTGAGGCAAGAGGACTGCTTAAGGCCAAGAGTTTGAGGTTGCTGTGAGCTAAAATGATGCCATGGCACTCTACTCAGGGCAACAGACAGACTGTCTCAGAAAAACAAAATATATACATATAAACACACACATATATATTTTATATATAGAAACATATATATTGTATATATGTGTATACATATATACATATGTATGTAATCAGAAGTATGGCTATGGAAAACTGGGAGGCAGAGATCAACCATAACAATTATAGTACTAGATTGCATCATCTTATTTGATAAAGATTTATAAAGAAAAAACAAAATATTTACTCATCAATTTAGTTCATTTTATTTTATTTTATTTTATTTGAGACAGAGTTTTACTACGTTGCCCAGGCTGGAATGCAGTGGCTATTCTATCTCAATGAGAATTCACTACAGTCTTGAACTCCAGGCCTTAAGCTATTCTCCTGATACAACCTCCTAAGTAGCTAGGACTAAAGGCCCATGCCACTGCTACTGGCTATTCATCAAATATTTATTGAGAACTTATTATGTACCAGGCACTGTTCTTATGGAGCTTACCCAAAGAGATTTTTTCCTAGAAAGCAAGAAAATTTCAAGGAAGCAGGAGAGAGGCACTATAAAACAATAAACAACGAAAAGGAAGTTGTGTCAGTAATAAATTTTACTCAGGATCTAGGTGATCTAATTATCATTGGCTTATATACAGGTTGCTAGTACCTGAAATATCAAGAAAATATTGAACTTGTGGTCTATACTTAAAGCTTACATTACTTAAAGCATGCATATAAGAATAAGTAGCCTTCAAATCTCTATAATAATTAAAGTCCTTTTATTAGCTGCATCTTCCAACAGTAATATTAAGTGTCTTGGGCTCGTCTTTCTTATAAACTCCTAAGATAGGATTAAAGATCAATTTGTTATCTTCATTAGTGCCAACATGTGGTCACTAAACTATATTTGTACATGAAGATAAAGATGTTCTGAATTAAATGCAAACCTATTACTTGTTACTTGTGTGACCACGGGCAACTTATTTAACCTGTCTATGTGCCTTAAATTTCTCAGCAATAAGAGTTGCTCCTCAACATGGAGTGTTGTGAGGGTTAAATTAGATAATGTGTGTGTGCATATGTTTTTTCTCAGGGTAACAAAGAGAGTTTTTTTTGTTTGTTTTGAGACATAGTCTCACTATGTGGCCCTCGGTAAAGTGCGGTGGTGTCACAGCTCACAGCAACCTCAAACTCTTGGGCTTAAGCGATTGTCTTGCCTCAGCCTCCCATGTAGCTGGGACCACAGGTGCCTGCCACAACACCTGGCTATTTTTTGTTGTTGTTGCAGTTGTCATTGTTGTTTAGCTGGCCCACGCTGGGTTTAAACCCACCAGCCTGGGTATATGTGGCCAATGCCCTACCCACTGAGCTACGGGTGCCGCCACAAAGAAAGGTTTTTAAGAAGAATGAGAAGAAAGTTTAGAGCACTTCCAAAGTGGAAGTGGGCCCATCTCATGGAGGAGAAAAGGTAAAAGAGACCTAGATAATGTGTTTAAAATACTTAGCTCAGGTCTGGCATATAGTAAGTACTTGATAAAGCCTAACGATTATTAAGTACTGTCTACCTTTTTTTCCTGTTTAGTATTATTTTATTAGATACTACATATATATAGACTAGATAAAGTATAGATTTAATTTTAGAAAAAAGGTAGAGTGTATTTCTTCTTGGGATAAGGAAAATATAGAGTTTTACAAGTTTCAGAATGCTTGGGAATCTCAAATGTTAACCAGCTTAAGAAGTAGCATGATTTATTTATAGCACATTTCACTTACTGGAATACAAGAATCTTTCTAACTTCTCAATCCATGTATGCCAAAGAAATCAGTATTTAATGTTTTAAATTTTAGAAAAATTAAAAAGAGAAAAACACTAAAAAAGGCAAATCTAAAAACATTATTACCTCCAAATGATAGCACATTTGTGAAATTCCAAGACATTTTCTTATTTTAAAATGAAATAGTAAACATTTTTAAAATAAGGTAACAAAACTATTTCTTAAAACACAATTTGCCAATACATACCACTGTGAAAAGTTGGGTGGTTATCCAGCACTCTGGGAGGCCCAGGGTGGATCGCTTGAGCTCACAAGTTTGAGACCAGCCTGAGCAAGAGCAATACCCCATTCTCTAAAAACAGCTAAGCATTGTGGTGGGCACCTGTAGTCCCAGCTACTCGAGAGGCTGTGGCAAGAGGGATGGCTTGAGCCCAAGAGTTTGAGGTTGCTGTGAACTATGATGCCATGGCATTCTACCAATGGTGACAAAAACTCTGTCTCAATTTAAAAAAATAAAAAAAGGGCTCAGCACCTGTGGCTCAAGCAGCTAAGGAGCCAGACACATACACCTGAGCTGGCGGGTTCGAATCCAGCCAGGGCCCGCCAAACAACAATGACGACTGCAACCAAAAAATAGTCGGGCATTGTGGCGGGTGCCTGTAGTCCAAGCTACTTGGGAGGCGGAGGCAGGAGAATTGCTTGAGCCCAGGAGTTGGAGGTTGCTGTGAGCTGTGATGTCACAGCACTCTACACAGGGCGACAGCTTGAGGCTCTGTCTCAAAAAAAATACATAAATAAAAGGGCGGCGCCTGTGGCTCAGTGAGTAGGGCGCTGGCCCCATATGCCGAGGGTGGCGGGTTCAAACCCAGCTGCGGCCAAACTGTAACAAAAAAAAATAGCTGGGCGTTGTGGAGGGCGCCTGTAGTCCCAGCTGCTTAGGAGGCTGAGGCAAGAGAATCGCGTAAGCCCAAGAGTTAGAGGTTGCTGTGAGCCGTGTGACACCACGGCACTCTACCCGAGAGCGGTACAGTGAGACTCTGTCTCTACAAAAAAAAAAAAAAAAAATACATAAATAAAAATAAAAATTTTTTTAAAAAGTCGGTTAACAATTCCACTCTTAGGTTTATAACCAAAAGATTTGAAAGCAGGAACTCAAACTGATACTTTCTACACCAGTGTAGACAGCAGCATTATTCCCAATAGTTAAAAAGGTAGAATCAGTCCAAGTGTCCATTAGCAGACGAATGGATAAATGAAATTTATATATATACACACACAATGGAAATTATTCAGCAATTTAAAAATGAGGTTGGGTGGCACCTGTGGTTCAAAGAGTAGGGCACTGGCCCCATTTTACCAGAGATGGTGGGTTCAAACCCGGCCCCAGCCAAAAAATGCAAAAAAAAAAAAAAAAAAAAAGAAAGAAAATGAGGTTCTGATACATGCTACAAAACGGATGAACTCTGAAAACATTATGCTAAATGAAATAGACACAAAATATTATATGATTCTACTTATATTAGGTAACCAGACCCAGAACAGGCAAATTCATAGACATGAAAAGTAGAATACAGATTATGAAGGGTGAAGGAAAAGAGGAAATGCAGTTATTTAATGGGTACAGAATTTTATTTAGGATGATGAAAAAGTTCTGGAGATAGTGAATGGTGATGGTTTATAGAACATTGTAAATGTACTTAATGCCAATGAACTGTATGCTTACAAATGTTTAAAATGGTAAATTCTAGTTTATAAAAAGTAGCAAATCAAGAGAGCCGCTGAGTAGTGCCATCAGTTTAGGCTTCAGGCTCCCTGCGGTGTTGCAGTTAAGATTGCTAATACAGTGGCACTCAGTTAAATCAATGTCTCAGCCATAATGTCTAGTTAACACTGACTTTAAGGAATTCAAACCAACATTCACATATCACTCTCACACACCTACTTATAGTTAATTTGGTAGAAGACAGTTTTTATTTCCCTACAGAGAATTCTGAAGTTCAAGACAAAAGTTTAAATGATTTGCCCAAGAATTCAATGGCAATAACTTTAAAGAAAAGAAAGAAAAGTAGATGGACTTTTATCACTGAGCTAGAAACATTTCTGAGCTATCAATAAATACTTCGTATAGTTCATGTAATTTATTCCTTAAGACAAACTATACCACACAATTCTATAACTCAAGGGCTTATCATTAACATCTTGGTCTATGTGGTCAGCAAACTTCATACTGTGGACCAAATCTGGCCTAGCATCTGTTTTTGTAAATGAAGTTTTATTAGAATATAGCCACACCCATTTGTTTACATATTACCTATAACTATTTTTGTGCTACATCAGCAAGGTTGAGTCATTGTGACAGATATCTCATGGCTGATGGATGGCAAAGCCTGAAATATTTTCTATCTGGCCCACAGAAAAAACAATGCTAAGACTTGGTCTATGTAAATATCACCCCTGGAATAACTGGGTGTACAAGCCTATGCAGCACCACTGAAACAATTTACTGAAGAAGGCATTATCAGTATTTTATAGATGAGAAAACTGAGACTTAGTAATACCAAGTAATGTGTCCAAGGTTATGTAGCTTGTAAGTGACAAAGTTAGCTTTCAAACTCAGATTGTTCCAGTAATTCAAATAGACCATGTAAACATTGGGGGTAGTAACAAATATCTCATCTCCTTTAGCTGTTGTTACAAGTGTCAATATGTACATGAAAATATTATAGAAACATTATGTATTATTACAGAATAAACAATAAACACTCATATAGTTTGACCTTATATTCTCCTGTATCCTTCCATAAAATTGGTATTCTTGCCATCGTACCTCTATATTTTCCAAACCCTCAAAATGAGATCTTCATATTCCTATTCTCACCATCTTCCTTTTATCAAAATACTACCTCTTTCTAGAGTCATCTTAAAAGCCATAATTTTTTTTTGAGACAGCGTCTCACTCTAGGTAGAGTGTTATGGCATCATCATAGCTCACAGCAACCTCACTCTTTTGGGCTCAAGTGATCCTCTTGTCTGAGCCTCCCAAGTAGCTGGGTTCACAGGTGCCCATCACAAAGACACAGGGTTAGTAGACACAGGGTTTCACTCTTGGTCAGGCTGGTCTCCCAACTCCTGAGCTCAAGCAATCTACCTGTCTCAGCCTCCCAGAGTTCTAGGATTACAGGCATGAGCTACTGTGCAAGGCCAAAATCCATATTCTTAATGATACCTTCTCTGACTCCCTAATCAATATTTATTGCTCTTTCCTATGTTTCTCTATAGCATGTTATTGGAAACTGTTTAATGTTTGTTTCACTCTATTTTCTATTATTTACTGACATATTTCTGTTTCCACTATTTCGCACTATTGGACTATTTCTTGTTTATGCTACTTTTACATCCACCTCAGTCTCCCTTTCCCACTATAATGCTGTCAAAGTTTCTTGTACCTAGTAAACAGCCACTGAATTGGACTCCCCGACACCTATTTCTCCTCTATGTTCCCATCTGTTGTTCATCACCCAAGTTAGGTTGCCCCCCGTACATCTGTCCACTTCTAAAAAGGCAAGAGGAAAGGTAGAAATCCTTCCCAATGAAATACAGAATTTTTGATTTCTACAATGTTCAGTATGATATTCAATATTTTAAATGAACACTACTCTCTATAAATGTAATTTTTGCTTAAAAGATTAATATTTCATCAAGTTTATCAATATACTCCACTTCTCTATTTCATCTTTAAACCAAATTGTTCACACTCAAATCCTCTCACAAACAAACGCAATGTTCCAACTCAGCTGTTGGCAGCACAATGTGTTCACAAAAAACAACCCCAACTATCTTGGCAAGGGTTATAGAATTAGCTAATTACAGTACAGTCTCTTTATCTGTTTTCATTGGGATTAGAGGCAATCTGGATATATCAAAAAGCAAATGATCCAGAAAAACATCCTAGGGTCTTTCTGAAGATAAGTAAGTCCCACTAAGTCAATGCAAATTAGGCTTTTCTCCACATGGGCATAATTCTTCTATGATAGTAAAAGAAATTCTAAGGTGTGAGCTTTTCATGAGAAAGTGGCTAAAAAGATCCCATTGTAGGGAAGGGAAGGAGGAGGGACAATGGGCAGAGGGAGAGTGATTGGTGGGATTACACCTATGGTGCATCTTACAAAGGTACATGTAAAACTTAGTAAATGTAGAATATAAATATCTTAACACAATAACTAAGAAAATGCCAGGAAGGCTATGTTAACAAAAAATAAATAAAAATAAATGCTTGCTATTAGTGTTTAAAAAAAAAAAAAAGATCCCATTGTATAAGTTAGCCAAGACAAAAATGTTTTGGACAAGCTGGAGATTTACATGGGCCTGAAGTTTGGAAAGAAAAAGGGGGGTGAAAGAGTTGAGGTACATTAAGTAGAAGATAGTCCCTGCCATAAATATCTTGGGTTTTCTCTGGGCAAGAAAAAAAAATAAACATTTAAAATAATTTGAGAACAATAATGAACACCGTGTCTTATAAGAGTGATTCAAAATATCTCCCTTGGGCTCTCACTGCTACATCATAAATTACTTTGACAAGTGTCATAAAGACAAACAAACATGAAGGCCAGGTGTGGTGGCTCACACCTGTAATCCTAGCACTCTATGAGGCCAAGGCAGGTGGATCTCCTGAGCTCACAGGTTCAAGACCAGCTTGAGCAAGAGCGAGACTCCTGTCTCTAAAAATAGCTGAACATTGTGGTGGGTGCCTTACAGTCCAGCTACCTAAGAGGCTGAGGCATGAGAATCACTTAAGCCCAACAGTTTTTGTGTTTTTTTTGTGGTTTTTGGCCGGGGCTGGGTTTGAACCCATCACCTCCAACATATGGGACTGGCACCCTACTCCTTTGAGCCACAGGTGCTGCCCAAGCCCAACAGTTTGAGGTTGCTGTGAGCTATGATGCCATGGCACTCTCACAAGGATGACAAAGTGAGACTCTGTCTCAAAACACAAAACAAACAAACAAGCAAAAAATTGACCAAGCCACAGAGATTGAAGGAAGAAGATATTATTTTGTATTTTTCATGATTTGTATTCCACTTGCCTTTGAAAGAATATGAGGAAACCAGCAGAATAAAACAATGTGTGCTATTTATGTAGAATGGTATTGACACAAGAACAGAAATATAGACCAATGAATCAGAACAGAGAACCCAGATATGAAACCATCCTCATATTACCATCTGAGCTTTGACAAAGCAGACAAAAACATACACTATGGAAAAGAATACCTATTCAATAAATTGTGCTGGGAAAATTGAATAGCCACGTGTAGAATGAAACAGGATCCATTTCTTTCTCAAAGAAAATATTGGAAAAACTCTTACGGACATCAGATTTGGCGAAGAATTTATGAAGACCCCAAAATCGATCACGGCAACAACAAAAATAAATAAATGGAACCTGATCAAATGAAAAAGCTTCTGCACAGCCAAGGAAACAATCAAAAGAACCAACAGGCAACCTACAGAATGGGAGAATACAGAGAGGGTGCTGAAAAATGTACACATTAGAAGATAAAAATGTATTAAAATTTTAAAATACTCAAGTCACATTTGACTTGTACAATTACAAGAGGTGCTCCAACATGACTTGTATATGTTGAATATTAAAAATTTTAATATTTTTTTCCTTTCTTAAAATGTGTATACATTTTTTGGCACCCTCTGTATTGGCATGCTATACACAGCACAAAGGGCTAATAATCAGAATCTACAAGAACTCAAGGAAATCAGCAAGCAAAAAAGTTCTTAAAAATCCATTAGAAAGTGTAAAACATATAGGAAGAGAAATTTTCAAAAACAAGATAAATGGCCAAAAAATATATGAAAAAAAATTTAATATCTCTAATGATCAGGGAAATGCAAATCAAAACCACAATGAGATATCATCATTCTCCAGTGAGAATGGCTTTTATCAAAAAGTCCCAAAAGAAGCTCAGCACCCATAGCTCAGTGGTTTAGGGCACCAGCCACTTGCAATGGGGCTGATGGGTTTGAACCCGGACTCAGCCTGCTAAACAACAACAACAAAAAATAGGCAGGTGTTGTGGCATGTGTCTGTAGTCCCAGCTCCTAGGGAAGCTGAGGCAAGAGAATCGCCTGAGCCCAAGAGTTTGAGGTTGCTGTGAGCTGTGATGCCATGGCACTCTACCGAGGGCAACAAAAAAAAAGTCCCAAAACAACAAATACTGGTGTGGATATGGAGAGATCAGAACACTTACCCACTGTTGGTGGAACTACAAACTAGTACAACCTCTGTGAAACATAATATGGGAGATACCTCAAAGAACTAAAAGTAGACACCTACCATTTGATCCAGCAATTCCACTACTGGGTATTTACACAAAGGAAAAAAATACACTTAAAAACAAACAAACAAACAAACCTGCAGCCGAATGTTTACAGCACAATTCACAATTGCAAAGATGTGGAAACAACCCAAGTGCCCATCAATACACGAGTGGTACATGTATACCAAGGAGTACTACTCAGCCTTAAAAAAAATGGTGAATGAATATCCCTTGTATTAACCTGGGTGGAAACAGAAACCCTTTCCATAAAAATGGAAAAACAGGGGCCAGGTGCAGTGGCTCACACCTGTAATCCTAACACTCTGGGCAGCCCAGATGGGTGGATTGCTTGAGCTCAGGAATTTGAGACCAGCCTAAGCAAGACCAAGACCCCTTTCTCTACTAAAAATAGAAAAACTAGCCAGGCATCATGGCAGCCGCCTGTAGTCCCAGCTTCTTGGGAAGCTGATGCAAGAGAATCACTTGAGCCCAAGAGTTTGAGGTTGCTGTGAGCTGTGACGCCATGACACTCTAGCCCAGGGCAACTGAATGAGACTCCCTCAAAGACAAACAAAAAAACCTTCTTAACATAAGGCACCTAAAAATGCTACCTAAGATATAAAAATAATCTTGAGATAAAGTACCAATGAACATAAATTCATAAAATCACAATACATATTAAGCAAGCCACTGTCAGCAGAAATAGATTCAGACCCAAAAAGACAGCATTATTATTAGCCTTAGAATAACATTGAAGTCTTTCAATGTTTCAAACACAAAAAGATTTCAAAGATGTAACTAAAGAACACTGTGCTATTCAATGAGTGGCAGATTTGGGAAGGAACCTAATGGAACATCAAAAACCGGACATATAATCAGAAAATCAATGGAAAGATCAAAATGCAGGATAAATGAAGCTAAAGTGAAAAGTATAAGTCCACACAGGAAAAACTATCCAAAGAATATACCCAGATGTAACATTAAGACATGAAAGAGATAAAAAGTATAAAAGAAAAGTTAAGAGACCAAATGGAAAAGGTGAGAATGTTTAACACATATAATTAGAGTTCCAGAAGGAGAAAATAAGAAGAATCAGTCAACAGGCAGTATTTGAAGAAGTAATGCTAGAAATTTTTTGGACTTGATAAAAATAATAGATTCTTGGATTAAGGAAGCCAAATAAATCCCAAAGATGACAAACAAAATGAAAACCACCTATACAGATTGTCATTAAACTGGATAACCCCAAAGACAAAATATTTTAGAGGATATGAGAAAGAAAAGATAGGTATCTGAATGAATTTCTAAAGTATGTAATTTAGGAAGAGGGAAACTTGGAAGGAAGGTCCAAGATGATGGAATCCTAACAAAGCAAATTATAAACATGAATATGAGTAAGTCTAAACAAACACCGATTGTATAAAACAGTTACAGCCTAGGCTCAGTAGCTCACATTTGTAATCCCAGCACTTTAGAATGCCAGCATAAGAGTAAGATCAGGAGTTCAAGATCAGCCTGGGTAATATAGTGAGACTCCATCTCTACAAAAACATTTTTTAAAAATTCAGCTGGGCATGGCAAGTTATGCTTGTAATCCTAGCACTCTGGGAAGCTGAAGTGGGAGAATTACTTGAGCTCAGGAGTTCAAGACGAGTTTGAGCAAGAGCAAGACCCCAATCTCTCCCCAAAACAGAAAAATTAGCTGGGCATCCTGGCATGGACCTGTAGTCCCAGCTACTCAGGAGGCTGAGGCAGGATGATCACTTGAGCCCAGGAGTTTGAGGTTGCCATGAGATACACCACTGCACTCTACCCAGGGTGACAAAGCAAGACCTTGTCTCAAAAAATAAGTAAATAAAATCAAATAACAATGTCTAATTTATAGAATTAAACAAAAAGTAGAATTTAAATACTTGACAATCATCTTTAAGGAAGATTTACCAGAGCTTAAGCACTTGGCAATTCTTGTAGCATAAGGAAGTTGGGTGATATTATTATTTTGGATTTTTGGTTACAAATTTATGGTAATGTTCTTACAATAATCAATAAAAGAAACATAATTTGGTAAAACTTCCGTAGAAGGGCAAGAAAAGGCCCAGGCGGGAGGATATCTTGAGGCCAGGAGTTTCAGACCAGTGTGGACAACAAAGCCAGACCCTGTCTCTACAGGTGAATGCCCATAGTCCTAGCTATTTGGGAAGCTGAGGAAAGAGGACTGCTTGAGCCCAGGAGTTCAAGGTTGCAATGAGCTGTGACTCTTGTGACTTAGGCAAGAGAATCGCCTAAGCCCAAGGGCTGGAAGTTGCTGTGAGCTCTAACACCATGGCACTCTACCGAGGGCAACAAAGTGAGACTCTGTCTCTAAAAATAAATAAATAAATAGTATAAATAAACGTGTACAATTATCACTTTTAACAACAATTATAAATGGACTAAAATCTACACTTAAAAAGACTCTCAGGGTGGCACCTGTGGCTCAAAGGAGTAGGGCACCAGCCCCATACGCCGGAGGTGGTGGGTTCAAACCCAGCCCCAGCCAGAAATTAAAAAAAAAAAAGACTCTCAGGCAAATTTTTTTTTTTTTTTTTTTTTTTGAGACAGAGCCTCAAGCTGCTGCCCTAGGTAGAGTGCTATGGTGTCACAGCTCACAGCAACCTCCAGCTCTTGGGCTCAAGCGATTCTCTTGCTTCAGCCTCCCAAGCACCTGGGACTATAGGTGCCCACCACAACACCCGGCCATTTTTTTTGTTGTTGCAATTGTCATTGTTGTTTAGCTGGCCTGGGCGGGTTGGAACCCGCCAGACTCGGTGTATGTGGCCAGCACCCTACCCACTAAGCTACAGTTGCCACCCACAGCCAAGATTTTTCTTTTTTTTTTAAGAACCACTGGGCGGCGCCTGTGGCTCAGTGAGTAGGGCACCAGCCCCATATGCAGAGGGTGGCAGGTTCAAACCCGGCCCCGGCCAAACTGCAACAAAAAAATAGCTGGGCGTTGTGGCGGGCGCCTGTAGTCCCAGCTACTCAGGAGGCTGAGGCAGGAGAATCGGGTAAGCCCGAGAGTTAGAGGTTGCTGTGAGCCGTGTGACGCCACGGCACTCTACCGGAGGGCGGTACAGTGAGACTCTGTCTCACTGTACAAAAAAAAAAAAAAAAAAGAACCATTAAAGGTCCATTGTGGTGGCTCACACCTGAATCCTATCACTTTTTTTTTTTGAGACAGAGCCTCAAGCTGTCGCCCTGGGTAGATTGCCGTGACATTACAGCTCACAGCAACTTCCAACTCCTGGGTTCAAGCGATTCTCCTGCCTCCGCCTCCCAAGTAGCTGGGACTAGAGGCGCCAGCCAAAACGCCCAGCTATTTTTGTTGTTGTTGTTGTTGTTGTTGCAGCCGTCATTGTTGTTTGGCGGGCCGGGCTGGATTCGAACCCTCCAGCTCAGGTGTATGTGGCTGGCACCTTAGCCGCTTGAGCTACAGGCACCAAGCCCACAGCCAAGATTTTTAAAAATTAAATTGCACCTACATATGTTGCAAAAAGACATTTGTAAAATATAATAGACTGAACACAAAAGCTAGAATAAAGTTGTTCCACACAATATCAACCAAAAGAAAATGGTAAGATGGTAAGATATCATCAAAGATGAACTTTTATACTGAAGAGGGCTACTACATAATGATAAAAGTTTCTATTCACTAGGAAGACATAATAATTCTAAACTTTATGTACCTAATAGCAAAGCTCCAAAATATTAAAGTATCAATAGAATTAAAAGAATAAATCAACAAATTATCATACTGCGAAAAGTTAACTCATCTGTTTTAGTGATAGATCAAACAAAAAATCAATAAGGATATTTAAACTTGAATGATAAGTTTATTTTATGATCATATTTAGAGCCAATACTCATCAAGTGGAAAATACACCTTCTATTCAAGCACATACAAAATTTTTTTTGAAAACTGACACACAGTCTCCCTGGGCTTGAGCCTGCTTCATGGCTGTGACATGGCTAAATGCACCAAGAAGGTTGGGATCGTTGGGAAAAATGGGACCTGCTGTGGTGCCTCCCTCCAGAAAACGGTGAAGAAAACTGAAATCAGCTGGCATGCTAAGTACACTTGCTCCTGTGGCAAAATAAAGATGAAGAGACGAGCTGGGAGGATGTGGCACTGTGGTTCCTATATGAAAACAGTAGCTGGTGGTGCGTGAACCTACAACATCACTTCTGCTGCTACAGTAAAGTCTACCATCAGAAGACTGAAGGAATGTAAAGAAAAAAACGGACATACAGTAGGCCATTAAAATTCATAACAAAAAGGAGAACTATGATACAAAATAGTTAAGTAGAAAACAAACTGATGAGAAGAATCTTCTTTTTATATATATATTGTTTTAATTTTTATTTTTACATATACATGTGTTAATTAGGTTTCCTTTTTTTCCTTCACAAAATTAAAAAGACTTAAAATTTGATAACAATAACAATGTTTAAGATAAGGATCAGAAACAAAACCTTGTAAAGAACGAAGGAATATAAATACATTCAGAAAAGAAATCAGACAATTGCTTCATCAAAATATTGAGCAATAATAGTAATAATAATGATGCAAAGTAACATTCACATTGTCAAATAAGAGCATGTCTATTATAAAATGCTTTGACTCTGAGATTCAGCATGGAGTCACCAGTGAACTTATTATTTTTTAAGTATCAAAAAATAGACAACTAATATTTATAAATAAAAGTAAAAGATAATTTAAAAAAAACATCATGGGCGGCGCCTGTGGCTCAAGGAGTAAGGCGCTGGTCCCATATGCCGGAGGTGGTGGGTTCAAACCCAGCCCCGGCCAAAAAAAAAAAACAGATCATGCTAAATCTTACAGACAGTAGAAAAAGAAGAAATACATCAAAATCATTCTACTTGATAGAATGATAGCTGATATTAAAGTTGGAGAAAATATATTATTACAAAGGAGAAATTACCAACATATGTCACTTATAAATGAGGATACAATATCCTAAACATCATGTTGAGTTAAAAATTAATGTTTAAGTAATATACTTTGGTCAAAATTAAAACCAATTTATGTGAAAATTAGTCACTATTTTCTTTCCTTTTCATGTTCTTTTTTTTTTCCTTCTTTTCCTCTCCCTCAGCCCTTCCCTCCTTCTGTCTGCTCTCCCCTTTCCCCAGGCCCCACCATATCATTAATTGTGATTGTCTTCAAATCAAAATTGAGTATATAGGATTCATACTTCTCCACTCCTGTGATGCTTGACTAAGAATAATGTGTTCCACCTCCATCCAGGTTAGTACAAATGCTGAAAAATCTCCATTTCTTTTATAGCTGAATAATATTCCATCGTATACATATACCACAGCTTGCCAATCCATTCCTGGGTTGAAGGACATTTACGTTGTTTCCACATTTTGGCAATTGTAAACTGGGCTGCGATAAACAGCCTAGTACAGGTGTCTTTATAATAAAAGGTTTTTTTTCCTTTCTGGATAGATGTCCAGTAATGGGATTGCAGGATCAAACGGGAGGTCTAGGTTGAGTTCTTTGAGGTTTCTCCGTACTTCCTTCCAAAAAGGTTGTATTAGTTTGCAGTCCCACAAGCAGTGTAAAAGTGTTCCTTTCTCTCCACAACTGCGCCAGCATCTGAAGTTTTGAGATTTTGTGATATAGGCCATTCTCACTGGAGTTAGGTGATATCTCAGGGTGGTTTTAATCTGCATTTCTCTAATAATTAGGGATGATAAGCATTTTTTCATATGATTGCTGGCCATTCGTCTGTCATCTTTGGATCTCTCTTCCCCATTGATGTATGGGATTGTTGGTTTTTTTCTTGTGAATTAATTGAAGTTCTGTATAGATCCTGCTTATTAAGTGTTTGTCTGATTCAAAATATGCAAATATCCTTTCCCATTGGGTAGGTTGTCTATTTGCTTTGGTTGTTGTCTCCTTGGCTGTACAGAAACTTTTTTTTTTTTTTTTTTTGTAGAGACAGAGTCTCACTGTACCGCCCTCAGATAGAGTGCCATGACGTCATACGGCTCACAGCAACCTCTAACTCTTGGGCTTACGCGATTCTCTTGCCTCAGCCTCCCGAGCAGCTGGGACTACAGGCGCCCGCCACAACGCCTGGCTATTTTTCTGTTGCAGTTTGGCCGGGGCTGGGTCTGAACCCGCCACCTTTGGCATATGGGGCCGGCGCCCTACTCACTGAGCCACAGGCGCCGCCCTGTACAGAAACTTTTCAATTTAATTAAATCCCATTTGTTTATTATTGCAGTTGTTGCTATAAATATATATATATATATATATTTTTTTTTTTTTGGAGACAGAGTCTCACTATGTCACCCTGGGTAGAGTGCTGTGGCATCAAAACTCACAGCAACCTCACTCTTGGGCTTAAGAGATTCTCTTGCCTTAGCCTCCCAAGTAGCTGGGACTACGGACGCCTGCCACAACGCCCAGCTATTTTTTTTGGTTGTAGTTGTCATTGTTGTTTGGCAGGCCTAGGCTGGGTTCAAACCTGCCAGCTCTGGTGTATGTGGCGGGCACTCTAACTGCTGAGCTACAGGCACGGAGGTAAATGTTCTTTATAGAATAGCTCAGTTAGAAGATACAGAAGAAATGACAGAATTATATAGTTGCTATTTTGAATCACTAATGAAATATGAATGGGGGCAAAAATTATCAATGGCAGCCAAAACCATTAGATGAAAGATTAGATAACCGAATGATCAAGCTCAGGACACTGGAACCTTTTGACCAAACTTAACATCACAAAAAAAGAAACATATTATTTGTCTCCTGTAGTGATACAAAATAAAATACACAGTACCAATTAAGAACACTTCTGAACAAAAACAAAAACCTAATTCTGATCAAACCTCTAGTTTCCATTATCCAATCTGGTAACAATTAGTCACACGTAGCTATGGAACACCTAAAATATAAGCTACTCTGAATTGAGATATGCTGTAAGTGTAAAATACACAACAGATTTGAAAGGTTTTGTATGACAAAAAAGTAATATCTCAATAGCTCAATAGTTACTTATGTATGGAAATATTTTTTATACTGGGTTGAATAAAATGTGTCATTAAAATAATTTTGCTTTTTTCTTATTTTTTTAATACAGCTACCAGAAAATTGTATATTATGTGGCTTGCATTTACAGTACATGTTGTATTTTTTTTACATTTTCTAAAAATCCAAAATTATTGGCCAAGCACAATGGCTCACACCTATAATCCTAGCACTCTGGGAGGCTGAGGTGGGAGAATCTGGTGAGCTCAGGAGCCTGAGAGACCAGTCAAAGGAAGAGTGAGAACCTGTCTCTACTAAAAATAGAAAAATTAGCCAGGTGTTGTTATGAACAGTACTTGCAGTCCCAGCTACTCCAGAGGGTTGAGGCTGCTATGAGCTAGGCTGACACCACAGCACTCTACCCTGGGACAACAGAGTGAGACTTGGTCTCAAAAAAAATAAATAAAGTAAAAATCTGAAATATTAAGGAGGTATAAATGTTTTGTTATATATGGTATAATGCTTAAGTAAGGGCTTTTGGTATGTCCAACACCAGAATAGTATTCATTATACTCAATAGGTAAATCGTTATCACACAACTTTCCTCCCACTTCCCTCTTTCTTGGTTTCCAATGTCCTTTTTATCTCTTTGTGCCTGTGTGCGCTCATAGCATAGCTCCCACTTTTCATTCTATATTATGGCTAAGTAGTATGGTATGGCATACACCACATTTTCTTTAGACAGAGTTTCACATTTGTCGCCCTAGGTAAAGTGCTGTGGCATCATAACTCACAGCAACCTCAAACTCTTGGCTCAAGCAATTCTCTTGCCTCAACCTCCCGAGTAGCTGGGACTACAGACGCCCAACCATAATGCCTGGCTGTTTTCATTTTTTAGAGACAGGGTCCCACTCTTGCTCAGGCTGGTCTCAAACTCATGAGCTTAGGCAATCCACCTGCCTTGGCCTCTCAGAGTGCTAGGATTATAGGCATGAGCCACCACACCCAGCCACACCACATTTTCTTTATCCACTCATGAACGACTTAGGTTGTTTCTACATCTTTGCAATTGTGAATTTTGAAAATTTTGCTGTGATAAACATTTGGGTGCTGACTCTTTTGATAAAATGGCTTCTTTTCCTTTCAGTAGATACCCAGCAATGGGACTGCTGGATCAAATTGTAGATCTACATTTACTTCTTTGAGGAATCTTCATAATGTTTTCTGTAGAGGTAAATTTGCAGTCCCATTAACAGTCTATAAGCATCCAGACCCACATCTATTGTTTTTTGACTTTTTAAAAATTAAATCATAACTGATTTATTTTGATGCATTTATGGGGTTCAGTGTACTGATTTGATATACAATGTGAAATACTTACATTGAACTGTAGCACATCCATCACAATCAGGTTTAAGTCTAATATTTCTTTGTTTAGTTACTTCTTAGAGGATCTATCCAAAACTGTCAAAGGGGTGTTAAATCTCCAACTATTATATTGCAGGAAGATATCAAGTTGTTCATATCCCTTAGGGTTTGCTTTATAAAGTGAGGAACATTCTGGTAGGGTGCATAAATGTTATTATGTAAATCTCTTCATGTTAGGTGTTTCCTTTGACAAATATCTCGTGACCATCTTTATCTTTACCTTTGTTGGTTTAAAGCCAATGGTATCTGCAAATAAAATTGTTACCCCTGCTTTTTTCTGGTTTCCATCTGCCTGTATTATAGGTGTCCATCTCTTCACCCTGAGTCTATTTTTATCCTTTAAGGTGAGATTTTTATATACAGCAGATATCTGGTCTGAGTTTATGTATTGTTTTTTGACTTTCTAATAATGGCCATTCTGACAAGGATAAGGTGGTAGTTTTAATTTGTATTTCCTGGATGATTAATGATGTTGAGAATTTTTTCACATTGTAGGCCACCTATCTTCTTTTGAAATTTTTCTTTTCAGGTCTCTTGCTCATTTTTGGCAGTGTGATTGTATTTGTTCCCGTTTTGTCTTTTTACTTCAAAATAAGATATGTGCAGTGTGCATAGGAATTTGTTCATAGTTTTTTTTTTAAACTATAGTCTGGCCCTCCAATGGTCTGAGGGGCAGTAAATTGGCCCCCTGCTTAAAAAGTTTGAGGACGCCTGCACTAAGTGATTGCTTGGTCTTCATTATTTTTCCTGCATCTTTGACTATGTAGGTTAGTTTGAAAGCCTTATCTTCGGCTTGGCGCCCATGGCACAGTGGTTATAGCACCAGCCACATACACCGAAGGTTGTGGGTTTGAGCCAAGCCCAGGCCAACTAACCAACAATGGCAACTGTACAAATAGTCGGGCATTGTGGCAGGCGCCTGTGGTCCCAGCTGCTTGGGAGGCTGAGGCAAGAGAATCGCTTGAGTCCAAGAGTTTGAGGTTGCTGTAAGCTTGACACCATGGCACTCTACCGAGGGTGACATAGTGAGACTCTGTCTCAAAAAAAAAAAACTCTTGTCTTCAAGCTGTGAGAGTCTTTCTTATGCTAGGTCTAGTCTGTTGTTGAAGCTTTCTGCTGTATTTTGTAATGCCCTAAATGACTCTTTCATTTTTTTATGTCCTATTACATCCTTTCTTATGTTGTCTATCTCTTTAGTGAGTTTTTCCTATTTTTCATCCATGTCCTGAAATATTAGGGGGCATATTTTTATTTATTTTTTATTTTTTATTTATTTATTTTTTTTTTTGCGATGTTTTCTTTTTTTTTTTTTTTATTTTTTTTTTTTATTTTTGGCCAGGGCTGGGCTTGAACCCGCCACCTCCGGCATATGGGACCGGCACCCTACCCGTTGAGCCACAGGCGCCACCCTGGGGGCATATTTTTAGTTTTCCACTTTTCTTCCACTTCATTCATCTTGTTTGCCATCATTATTATGAATTCCATTTCTGACATTTTGACAATTTCCTTTTGGTTGAGGTCCATTGCTGTGGATCTCTTGCGCTCTTGTGCTTTGAGAGGCATCAAACTAGCACGTTTTTTCATATTGCCATGAATTATTTTGCTTCTCATCTGAAACATCTTCTCTTAGCTCAGGACTGATAGGTTTGTGGTGCAACTGTTCTCCTTTGCTGGGAACTCTCCTACTTAGGACAAAGAGAAATTCCTGAGTAGTGCTTTTATGTCCTACTCTGGAGGAATGACCCAGCATGAGAGGGAAAGATGTACTGAGATCCTATAATGCAGCTGTTCTGTGAGTTCTCCCATTCCCCTCTAGTTGTTACAGTGCAACGTGGTGCTAGGGGATATTTTTTCAAATTGGTGGGTTGATCCCCAGGCTACTGTTGAAAGTTTGGTCAGCGGGCTGGGCAAGTCCCTCTCTAGGGAGGTAGAGGCCATGATCTTGATGGCACCTGAGTAGTTCATGGGACGTTGGCAGGCACCTGTGTGGATCACAGGACCTTTGCGGTTGCCTGTGTAGGAAGAAGGAACTTGGCGGGTGCCTGGACAGATTGGGGGTCTTGGCTGATGCCTCAGTGGATTGAGAGACCACAGCCAATAGCAGGGTGGCTCCTCTGGCCATAGCAGCTGGGCCATTCATAGTTGCAGGGTTGGAATGATATGTGGTGCCTCACCACGGAGATCCCCAGGTCAAAGTGGGACAGCTGCTGTGGTGCTACTCAGGTGGCAGCTGCAACACTACTGAGATGGCAAAAAAATAGCAAATGCTGAGGGCCAGTGCAGGAAGCCAGTTGGTGAGGGTAGGAGATTATGAGGATACACAGGTCCCACCTTTCCTGCTCCCTCTCTCACCTGGCAGAGGTAATGGGGAAGTAGCTGTAGTGGAGCTAACCCCTCTGCAGACTGGGTGTCCTAGGACTGAGAGTGCAGATTGGTGTCTGTGACCACAACCAGGAACCAGAAGTTGACAGGACCCACTCTACCTACTCTTGTGATACAATGCTGCTGCAATCTCCAAGCAGCTCCCTGATCAGTTCAGAGGCCTGCTGTGGTAAGGGAGCCCTCTCACAGAACAAATTTCAGCCTCTGCTGGGGGAGTGCAAAGCCCTGGGGATCTCTCCCCTAACCTTCCCCGCACATGGAACTTCTCCCAGGTACCTTCTGATCTTGAGCATATCACCCTACCTCTTTCCTCCCAGCATTGAGTGCCTCCAGTCACTTTCCTAATGATTCACAATGCTTTCTCTGGGATAATCCCTCAATAGGTAAACTTCTACCTGCAACCATTGATCCTCTCTTCGAGAGCATTGAGTGCAGGCTGTTTCCAGTCTGCCCTCTTGGTGTTGGTAGGAGTTTTTCAGATGAAAACTCAGGGCTTAAGATGGTTCTTTAGGACATTATTTCACCATCTTCTATTTGCTGGCTCCCCAAACACATGTAGCTTTCCTTGCCCCAAAATCTTCTCTCTCAACTTACTGGTTTTCCTACAACGAGTGGTATGAGCTTGGACTCCATTACAAAGTAGACAGTGAAAATGTAAAGATTGCTAGTGTAATTCTCAAAGCAGCCACATGGCTCTTGGCCACTTTCTGTCATCTTCAAAGGCAGCAATACAGCATGTCTGAAAATTCTTGTGTAGTCCATTTCACATTCACAATATATTTCCAACTAGACAGTATGTGCTGCTCTAAATCTAACTATCATTTTACAAGAAGCACAATAAATATAAAGACATATTAAATAACATCACAAGAATGCAATTAGCCAAATCCAGAATGTGAGAAAGCTAACCAACAAATCATCTGGTTTCTTCAACAAATAATGTGGAAAGAATAAAATGAAGGGATAAGAAACTGCTATAGATCAAAAGGGGTTTAAAAGATGTATCAAACTAACACAATGAATTGAGCTTATTTGAACCCTGCTTTCAAGACTGACTGGATATTAGATGACATGACATTATAGAATTATTAATTTGCATTTCTTTCATCTCTAATGAGGTTGGCTTTTTTTTTTTTTTTTTGGAAACAGAGTCTCACTTTGCCACCGTTGGTGACAATGCTTGGTAGAATGCCAGTGGCATCATAGCTCATATCAACCCCAAATTCTTGGGCTTAAGCAATTCTCTTGCCTCACCCTCCCAAGTAGCTGGGACTACAGGCACCCACAACAATGACCAACTATTTTTTTGTTTGTTTGTTTTTGTTTAGTAGGCCTGGGGCCGGGTTCAAACCCACCAGCCGTGAAGCATGTGGCTGGCACCCTGACCACTGAGCTACAGGCACCCAGCTGGTTGGGCATATTTTTAATATTGTCTCTCTTGTTTTCTTTCTGTGAAATGTCCATTAGTTTTATTTCTGTACAGATTATGTTTTCCTTATTGATTTGTGAGAGTTCTTTCCTTTCACTCATTCATTTAATCATTCCTTTATTGAGACAAGATCTAGTTCTGTGGCCTAGGCTAGAGTACAGTATGTCATTACACCTCCAACTCCTGGCTCAAGATGAAAATAAGACATCCTCCGAAAATAAGACCCACTTACAGGAAAGATAAGACATCCCCTGAAAATAAGACCTAGCGCATCTTTGGGAGCACACCTTAAAATAAGACACTGTCTTATTTTATTTTTGGGGAAACAGGGTAGGATTATAGGTACAAGCCACAGTACCCAAAGATAACTTCTCTTTCCTTTCTGTGTTGTGTATGTTGCAAATGTCTTCTCTCAGTTTATGGCTTATCTGTTTGTAAATCCTTTTTAAAAATTGAGATATAATTCACATACTACCATACTTACTTTTTAAAGTATACAATTCAGTGATTTTTAGTATATTCAGATTTATATAACCATCACCATTATCTGATTCTGGAACATTTCTCACCTGGATGAACTAGCAAAAAAAAAAGCATATTTTAAACTTATATACTAATTGCTGCTTAAATATAACTTACATTCAAAAACAAACAACTAAATATATTTAGGCCAGGCATGGTGGTTCACATCTGTAATCATACTCTGAGATGCCAAGGCAGGAGGACTGCTTGAGCTCAGGAGTTCGAGACCAGCCTGAGCAAGCAAGACCCCATCTTTACTAAAAATAGAAAAATTAGCTGGACACTGTGGCAGACACCTAAAGTCCCAGCTACTTGGGAGGCTAAGGCAGGAGGATCACTTGAACCAAGGAGTTTGAGGTTGTTGTGAGCTGGGCTGAGGCCATGGCACTCTAGCCTGAGTGACGGAATGAGACTATCTAAAAATATGTATATTCAATTCAACTCAGATGTTTATTTATTGAATGGCTACTCTATATAAAGCATTCTGAAATACACAGTAGTAATATAAAAAATATAGGACAGCTCATACCTGTAATCCCAGCACTTTTAGATGGGAACACAGGAGGATTGCTTGAGGTCAAGGGTAGAGGGTGCAATGAGCTATGATGACACCACTATACTTCAGCCTGGCCACAGAGTGAGACTTTGTCTCAAAAAAAACAAAAACAAAAACATATATATATATATATACATACACACATACACACATATATATATAGTCCTGACATTGCAGGATTAGAGGGGGTAAGACTAACAATCTAGTAGTTTCGCCAAAATATTTTGTTTTAATTTCCTTTTTTAAAATAATCCAAAAATCTTTTTTTTGTGTGCAGTTTTTGGCCAGGGCTGGGTTTGAACCCGCCACCCTCGGCATACGGGGCCAGCACCCTACTTCTCTGAGTCACAGGTGCCGTTCCCCCAAAATCATTTTTTAAAGAGAAAGTATCAAACATATACAAAGACATGCTAATGCTGCTACATAACAGGGGACTTTAACACACCTCTTACAGAGCTGGACAGATCCTCTAAACAGAAATTAAACAAAGATATAAGAGATTTAAATGAGACCTTAGACCAACTATGCTTGATAGACGCATATAGAACACTCCACCCCAAAGACAAAGAATATACATTCTTCTCATCACCCCATGGAACATTCTCCAAAATTGATCATATCCTGGGACACAAAACAATTCTTAACAGAATCAAAAGAATTGAAATTTTACCTTGTATCTTCTCAGACCATAAGGCACTAAAGGTGGAACTCAACTCTAACAAAAATGCTCGACCCCACCCAAAGGCATGGAAATTAAACAATCTTCTGTTGAATAACAGATGGGTGCAGGAAGAAATAAAACAGGAAATCATTAACTTCCTTGAGCATAACAACAATGAAGACACAAGCTACCAAAACCTCTGGGATACTGCAAAAGCAGTTTTGAGAGGAAAATTCATCGCTTTAGATGCCTACATTCAAAAAACAGAAAGAGAGCACATCAACAATCTCACAAGAGATCTTATGGAATTGGAAAAAGAAGAACAATCTAAGCCTAAACTCAGTAGAAGAAAAGAAATATCCAAAATCAAATCAGAGATCAATGAAATTGAAAACAAAAGAATTATTCAGAAAATTAATGAAATAAGGAGTTGGTTTTTTGAAAAAATAAATAAAATAGATAAACCATTGGCCAGACTAACGAGAAACAGAAAAGTAAAATCTCTAGTAACCTCAATCGGAAACGATAAAGGGGAAATAACAACTGATCCCACAGAGATACAAGAGATCATCTCTGAATACTACCAGAAACTCTATGCCCAGAAATTTGACAATGTGAAGGAAATGGATCAATATTTGGAATCACACCCTCTCCCTAGACTCAGCCAGGAAGAAACAGAGCTCCTGAACAGACCAATTTCAAGCACTGAGATCAAAGAAACAATAAAAAAGCTTCCAACTAAAAAATGCCCTGGTCCAGATGGCTTCACTCCAGAATTCTATCAAACCTTCAAGGAAGAACTTATTCCTGTACTGCAGAAATTATTCCAAAAAACTGAGGAAGAAGGAATCTTCCCCAACACATTCTATGAAGCAAACATCACCCTGATACCAAAACCAGGAAAAGACCCAAACAAAAAGGAGAATTTCAGACCAATCTCACTCATGAATATAGACGGAAAAATTCTCAACAAAATCCTAGCCAATAGATTACAGCTTATCATCAAAAAAGTCATTCATCATGATCAAGTAGGCTTCATCCCAGGGATGCAAGGCTGGTTTAACATACGCAAGTCCATAAACGTTATCCACCATATTAACAGAGGCAAAAATAAAGATCACATGATCCTCTCAATAGATGCAGAAAAAGCATTTGATAAAATCCAGCATCCTTTTCTAATTAGAACACTGAAGAGTATAGGCATAGGTGGCACTTTTCTAAAACTGATTGAAGCTATCTATGACAAACCCACAGCCAATATTTTACTGAATGGAGTAAAACTGAAAGCTTTTCCTCTTAGAACTGGAACCAGACAAGGTTGTCCTCTGTCACCTTTACTATTCAACATAGTGCTGGAAGTTCTAGCCAATACAATTAGGCAAGACAAGGAAATAAAGGGAATCCAAATGGGAGCAGAGGAGGTCAAACTCTCCCTCTTTGCTGACGACATGATCTTATACTTAGAGAACCCCAAAGACTCAACCACAAGACTCCTAGAAGTCATCAAAAAATACAGTAATGTTTCAGGATATAAAATCAATGTCCACAAGTCAGTAGCCTTTGTATACACCAATAACAGTCAAGATGAGAAGCTAATTAAGGACACAACTCCCTTCACCATAGTTTCAAAGAAAATGAAATACCTAGGAAAATACCTAACGAAGGAGGTGAAGGACCTCTATAAAGAAAACTATGAACTCCTCAGAAAGGAAATAGCAGAGGATATTAACAAATGGAAGAACATACCATGCTCATGGATGGGAAGAATCAACATTGTTAAAATGTCTATACTTCCCAAAGCAATCTACCTATTCAATGCCATTCCTATCAAAGTACCTACATCGTACTTTCAAGATTTGGAAAAAATGATTCTGCGTTTTGTATGGAACCGGAAAAAAACCCGTATAGCTAAGGCAGTTCTTAGTAACAAAAATAAAGCTGGGGGCATCACCATACCAGATTTTAGTCTGTACTACAAAGCCATAGTGCTCAAGACAGCATGGTACTGGCACAAAAACAGAGACATAGACACTTGGAATCGAATTGAAAACCAAGAAATGAAACTAACATCTTACAACCACCTAATCTTCGATAAACCAAACAAGAACTTACCTTGGGGGAAAGACTCCCTATTCAATAAATGGTGTTGGGAGAACTGGATGTCTACATGTAAAAGACTGAAACTGGACCCACACCTTTCCCCACTCACAAAAATTGACTCAAGATGGATAAAGGACTTAAATTTAAGGCATGAAACAATAAAAATCCTCAAAGAAAGCATAGGAAAAACACTGGAAGATATTGGCCTGGGGGAAGACTTCATGAAGAAGACTGCCATGGCAATTGCAACAACAACAAAAGTAAACAAATGGGACTTCATTAAACTGAAAAGCTTCTGTACAGCTAAGGAGACAATAACCAAAGCAAAGAGACAACCCACACAATGGGAAAGGATATTTGCATATTTTCAATCAGACAAAAGCTTGATAACCAGGATCTATAGAGAACTCAAATTAATCCACATGAAAAAAGCCAACAATCCCGTATATCAATGGGCAAGAGACATGAATAGAACTTTCTCTAAAGACGACAGACGAATGGCTAACAAACACATGAAAAAATGTTCATCATCTCTATATATTAGAGAAATGCAAATCAAAACATCCCTGAGATATCATCTAACCCCAGTGAGAATGGCCCACATCACAAAATCTCAAAACTGCAGATGCTGGCGTGGATGTGGAGAGAAGGGAACACTTTTACACTGCTGGTGGGACTGCAAACTAGTACAACCTTTCTGGAAGGAAGTATGGAGAAACCTCAAAGCACTCAACCTAGACCTCCCATTCGATCCTGCAATCCCATTACTGGGCATCTACCCAGAAGGAAAAAAATCCTTTTATCATAAGGACACTTGTACTAGACTGTTTATTGCAGCTCAATTTACAATCGCCAAAATGTGGAAAGAGCCTAAACGCCCACCAACCCAGGAATGGATTAACAAGCTGTGGTATATGTATATCATGGAATACTATTCAGCCATTAAAAAAAATGGAGACTTGCCGGGCGCGGTGGCTCACGCCTGTAATCCCAGCACTGTGGGAGGTTGAGGAGGGAGAATCGCTTGAGCTCAGGAGTTCGCGACTCGCCTGAGCGACAGTGAGACCCCGACTCGTGAAAAAAATGGAAAAACCCAGCCGGGCGCCTGTAATCCCAGCGGCTTCCGGAGGCTGAGGCAGTGGGGTGCCCGCAGCCCGAGTCTGAGGTTGTGGTGAGCTACCACGCCCACTGCACTCTGCTCAGGGGCATAGGGTGGGACCCTGTCTCAACAAAAAAAAAAAAAAAAAAAAAATGGAGACTTTACATCCTTCGTATTAACCTGGATGGAAGTGGAAGACATAGTACTAGCTTTTCTTAGTAAAGCATCACAAGAATGGAGAAGCATGAATCCTATGTACTCAATCTTGATATGAGGACAATTAATGACAATTAAGGTTATGGGGGGGGAGCAGAAAGAGGGATGGAGGGAGGGGGGTGGGGCCTTAGTGTGTGTCACACTTTATGGGGGCAAGACATGATTGCAAGAGGGACTTTACCTAACAATTGCAATCAGTGTAACTGGCTTATTGTACCCTCAATGAATCCCCAACAATAAAATAAATAAATAAATAAAAAAGGAAGTATCAGCATTCACTGTAAGATACAAAATCTACAAAAATCTTTTTTTTTTAATGCTACCATGATAGAGTATAAAGTAGAAAAATCAGAATGAGATGACTGTATTAACATGCAGTGTCCACTCTTATATTCCTTCTATCTCATCTCTATCTCTCAGTTCCATATTACAAATCCCCAAAGACCCAGTCTGACAAATCGTGAGCCTTCCTTGAACAGAGGAGAAAGAGAAGAAATTGAATTAGCAAAGGCAGAACTATCATTACCACACAGAGGAAAAGCAGAAGGCTGGAAACTCATACATTAAGTTTTTTCTCCTTTGCATATTTTAAATCACTTATTAGTTAGAAAAGGGATCTAATTACTCTTTCAATTAAATCCCAATATAGTCAACAACTAGCTTTTTCAAGCTGTTTGCCACATAGTTTATACTTTTCTTTTCTTTTCTTTTTTTTTTTTTTTGTGGTTTTTGGCCGGGGCTGGGTTTGAACCCGCCACCTCCAGCATATGGGACCAGCACCCTACTCCTTGAGCCACAGGCGCTGCCCTGTACTTTTTTTTTCTTTTCTTTTGTTTGAGACAGAGTCTCACTTTGCTGCCCCAAGCTAGAATGCTGTAGTGTCAGACTAGTTCACAGCAACCTCAAACTCCTGGGTTCAAGTGAACATCCTGCCTCAGCCTCCAGAATAGCTGGGACCACAGTTGCCTGCACAAGGACGAGCTAATTTTTCTATTTTTAGTAGAGATGGAATTTCACTCTTGCTCAAGGTGGTCTTGAACTCCTGAGGTCACGGGCTGCTTCCACCTCAGGCTTTCAGAATGCTAGGATTATGGGTGTGAACCACTACGTTCAGCCATAGTTTATACTTCTAAACATACTAATTTTCTCAGCAAAATGATGGGTAATAACATGGACTTGGAGTAAAAAAACATAGGCTTGAATACCAAATCTGCTGCTACAAACTACGCAACCTTAAGCAAGTTATTTTAATTCCAGATACTTGTTTGCTTATTTGTAAAACTGAAATACTTCCTCCTTTCAGAGAGCTTTAAGGACAATGAGATAAGGTATATATAGCACTTGAATATACAGAAGTACTGTCAATTCTTCTTTCCTCTCATCTCCTGTTAGGTAGTGCTTAATATAACCAATTTATATAAAAATTCTCCTTGCTTGGTATGAATAATTCATCTTGCTTCCACCATACATACAAATATAAATGCCAACAGTGCTACCTTTATATCCTTAAGAACATGATTTCAAGTACTTATATTTTCTATGTTTTATTAACATAAAGTACACAAAATAAACACAACTGAAAATCATTAATTACACTAATTTTCTAAATTAATAGCAACTTTTTAATTTTGAGTTTATTGCTGATTAAAGAATATGTTTAAAATTTTTAATAAACATTTGCCATATGCCAAGCACTATGCTAAGTGCTTTGATTATAATTTATCATTTAATGCTCACAATAACCCTGTAATTATTTCATAGATGAGAAAACCAAGGAGGCTTAAAGAAGTCAGCTAACTGACCTAAGACAGCATAGTGAGTAAGTGACAGAGCTGGCACAGGTCTAATTGATACCAGGTCTTGTTCATGATTACTCATGTTTATTTCTCTTAGTCATGATTCTTCCTCTGTAATGGAAGATTATATATTATCACTATATAAAATCTCCTGTCAGTGGATATGGAAATACAGGGGAAACTGTTGAATAGACAAAAAGCTTGAAAACTAGACACATATAATAATTTCTTTTAAAAAAAAGGCAAACCAGCAGAATTTTTTTTTTTTAGACAGAGTCTCAAGCTGTCACCCTGGGTAGAGTGCCATGGCGTCATAGCTCACAGCAACCCCCAACTCTGGGGCTTAAGTGATTATCTTGCCTTAGCCTCCCAAGTAACTGGGACTACAGGCACCCGCCACAACACCTGGCTAAGAGAATTTTTCTAGTATTATGGAACTAACACCTTAGCAGAATCTAATTAAACATTATAACATAGGATTTGAAAAGCTAACCCATGTTTTTCTGAAAGTTGTATGAGTGGTTTTCTCAAAAATAGAAAAATGCCTAGGGCACTGTACAAGGAAAGACACCCCCTGGTTTTGCTACTTTTCCTTGTTAAAAATTTATTTGAGCTCCAGGGATAAAGTGAACTGAGTCCTGTTTATTGCATGGCTTAAGAAATGTTTTATGCCATTTGACATCATAGAGCACCATTACACTAAATGCATCTTTCTCCATGTGACTCCTTGATGAGATTTATTTATGGTTGGTAAATACTATCTCTAAACTCTAAAACATTAACACATGAACTGCTGCTGTTACAAATTATTATATTTAGTACTTAAGGTTTTTTTTAAAAATCTGGAAAAATAGTCTTGATTTAAATAGTTTAATTTTTTCTACTGAATATAGAAAAATGTGCTATAAATTCTATTAATACCTTTAATAATAATCACTGAAGGCTAACTTTCTAAAAGGGAACAAAATTTTTACATTTTCATACAGCTTTTTCTTTACATACCTTCAGAAAGAGACTTAAATCCAATATTGGTAAGTATTTTACTCATATTATTCACATTTAGCATTTTCCTTCCCTAAACCACAATTTTGGATCCTGTTGTCTTTCCCATACATAGTTAAGACATGCCAGTATGAAATGAATAAAGAATAAAATGTAATAGTATAAATACAAGTATTTTAACTCAGTTCATACCCTGAAAATAATGGCCAAAACATTTAAAAACTGAATTATCAGTTCTTGTTTTCTAATAAACTATAAAATAACTTTTTTCACATCTATTCTGTCACATTTGTTGTGTCCAAAACATGTACATTACGTAGAAAGCTAGGTACTATTTATTGAAAATAAATATAATATGAAAGAAAAACCACTCCTAAACCAATTTAGTTCCATACGTCTATGAAACCATAACCTATGCCATACTTGTTTAGTGGATGGGATCACATGCATCATGTCTCTAATTTGACAAGTTGAAATTATTTTTACACAAAGACTTTGTCAAGACTAATATATCAACTTATTCGAGCAAAACATTTTCAACCCCAAGTTGAAATAAATCACATACCTTTTGGTTTCTTGCTCTTTTTTTTTTTGAGACAGCCTCAAGCTGTCGCCTTGGGTAGAATGCCGTGATATCACAGCTCACAGCAACCTCCAACTCCTGGTAAGCCTGAGTCTCCCAAGTAGCTAGGACTACAGGCACCCGCCACAACATCTGGCTATTTTTTTTTTTTTTTTGGTTGTAGTTGTCATTGTTGGACAGGCCCGGGCTGGATTTGAACCTGCCAGCTCTGGTGTATGTGGCTGGCTGGCGCCTTAGCCGCTTGAGCTGCAGGCGCCGAGCCAGGTTTCTTGTTCTTAAATATAAGTGAAATGCTTTTATAATGGTATAAGGATAAATAAATTTGCCTTCTTCATATTAAAGGAAAAAAATTTCCAGATCTTAGATCCTTGATGATCATCAAATGAAACTACTCATTGTATTCTAGTTCCTATCCTACTAAAAGTATAATAACTTTCATTCCATTCAGGGTTATTTTTGTGAAGTCACATATTATTATACCAGAATATCTGAAATTAAATTAAATCAGCACATACAAGTGGATCTGTGTATCTATATAATAGTATCATTTAAGAATGGGTAAGGCCCAGTGCCTGTGGCTCAAGTGGCTAAAGCATCAGCCACATACACCTGGGCTGGTGGTTTCGAATCCAGCCTGGGATGGCCAAACAAAAAATAGCTGGGCGTTGTAGCGGGCGCCTGTAGTCCCAGCTATTTGGGAGGCTGAGGCAGGAGAATCGCTTGAGCCCAGGAGTTGGAGGTTGCTGTGAGCTGTGATGCCACAGCACTCTACCCAGGGCGACAAATAGTATCATTTAAGAATGGTTAAAAGATTCTGGGACAAGGTATATTTTAACTAGTATTTCCTTAAAATTTTTAGTATCAAAGATCTATTTATTACAGATAGATCAAAATATTTAGAAACTGTAAAAATGGCATATCTTTAAAATTTATTTTAATATGGCTGTTCTGAGTGCAGTGGTGTTTACAACAACCAGTTATAGATTCCTTTTTTCCTTCTCCACTCTCAATGCTTCACTTGATTAGCCTTAAAAATAAATAAAAAATAGGCTTGGCGCCTGTGGCTCAAGCGGCTAAGGTGCCAGCCACGAACACCTGAGCTGGCGGGTTCGAGTCCAGCCCAGGCCCGCCAAACAACAATGATGGCTGCAACCAAAAAATAGCCAGGCGTTGTGGCAGATGCCTGTAATCCAGCTACTTGGGAGGCAGAAGCAGGAGAATTGCTTGAGCCCAGGAGTTGGAAGTTGCTGTGAGTTGTAATGCCACAGCACTCTACCCAGGGTGACAGCTTGAGGCTCTGTCTCAAAAAATAAAATTTAAAAAATTAAAAAATTTTTCATATTTGTTGGCCGGGTGCAGTGGTTCACACCTGTAATCCTAGCACTGTGGGAGGCCAAGATAGGTGGATTGCTTGAGCTCAGGAGTTCGAGACCAGCCTGAGCCAAGAATGAGAGTCCATCTCTAAAATTAGCCAAGTGTTGTGATGGGCACTTGTAGTCCCAACTATTCAGGAGGCTGAGGCAAGAGGATCACTTGAGCCCAAGAGTTTGAGGTTGCTGTGAGCTGTGACACCATAGATCTGTGCCAGTTTGGTCACTTACTCACAGCACTCTACCCAGAATGACAAAGTGAGACTATGTGTCAAAAAAAATTTTTTCATATTTGTTGGCTGGGTATGGTGGTTCACGCCAGTAATCCTAGCACTCTGGGAGGCCATGGCAGGTAGACTGCTTCAGTTCAGGAGTTTGAGACCAGCCTGAGCAAAAGTGAGACCCATCTCTTAAAAAAAAAAAAAAAAAAGACAATAGCTGGATAGCTGGGTGTTGTGGCGGGCTCCTGTAGTCTCAGTTACTTTGGAGGCTGGGGCAAGGGGATTGAGGATTGCTTAAGTTCAAGAGGTTGAGGTTGCTATGAGATATGATACAACAGCACTCTACCAAGGGAGATAAAGTGAGACTTTTTCTCGAAAAAACAAAATTTTGTATTTGCTTCTGAACTTAACGGCAAGGTCATAGTACTGGACTACCCCAAGTAGTCTACCAAGTACTACTACCGAGTCCTTGTAACCTAGAAGACAGTGATGGCAGAACATACTGATATAAGAGTCATAAAGTTATCTCTACTCTTCAACACAGTTTCATTCTCTTACAGGTTACTGTTACAATTGTTCTCAACTGAAAATAATTTTGCCCATCAGCAGACATTTGTCTGGAGATATTTGGGATTGTCATAAGTAGGATGACGTGCTAATGGCATTTACTGGTCCAGGTATGGTGCTCAACTCCTATAGTGTTCTCCATAACAAAGAATTATCTGCCTTGAAATGTCATTAGAGCTAGGATTGAAAAACCCTATGCTACGACATATTTCACAAGAACAGTCGCAAATGACCTTTTTGTATGTCTTTGCGTACAGCAACCCTCATAATCTCCAGGCCATAGAATTTCTTCAGTCATGCATCCAAGAGAAGAATAGATAATAAAGGGGCATCAAAGACAAAAAAGCTGAGAAATTCAAGTTAAATAACAAACTCAGTATGCTGTCTGTAAGTAGCGTAAGCACTAAAATATCATCATGGGTACCTAAGAACAGTGATAAAATTAAAGTTACTTAAGGAGAAAAAGATAAGTAATTGCTCTTGGAGGAAGTATAGCTAGGTAAGAATCAGAACAGAGAAATGTGGACCCAGGAACTATTGTTTTCATCATAAGTTCATCTACACAATTTGATGATTTTTCAAAAATATATATATTATTATGTAGTGACTTAAAAAATTAACAAACCACATAGCACTTCTTGTTAAGTAAATATGGATTGCACTAAATAAACAAATAAGAGAAAAAGAACTTGGGGCTGTAAAGGACAACTGTAAACTCTGACCGCCCAAAATATTTAAAAACTAATTTTTATTAAATCATAACTGTATACATTTATGAATTACAATGTGATGATTTGATATTCAATGTGGAATGCTTAAATCAAACTAATTTCATGTGAATAATAAAATACAAAAAAAAAATTTTTTTTTTTTTTTTTTTTTTTTTTGAGACAGAGTCTCACTTTATCACCCTGGCTAGAATGCCATGTCATCACACAGCTCACAGCAACCTCCAACTCCTGGGCTTAGGCAATTATCTTGCCTCAGTCTCCCGAGTAGCTGGGACCACAGGTGCCCACCTCAACACTCGGCTACTTTTTGTTGCAGTTTGGCTGGGGCTGGGTTCGAACCTGTCACCCTTGGTATATGGGGCCGAAGCCCTACTCACTGAGCCACAGGCGCCACTCGATAAGTGGCATTCTATGAACAATTTCATAGTTTTTTAAATCACAGATAAAACATTCACAGACAAGTAAATCTAGAATACAATCTGTTACAGAAAAGTAAGGAAAAAATATATTGTTAAATATTATCTAAACCAAAATGTTTCTAACAATACTGTTAGTCACAAACTATGTGTATTACAGATGAGAAACATGCCCTAATGCCAATCTATGCATATAGCTATCTAAGGATGTACACATACTACAATACTTCTTATCTTGATCTTTAACTCTAAAACCATGGTGATTAATTTCAGATGAATTCATAGAAAACAGTCAATATTCAAAATTATATCTAATTATGCTTTTTGAGAGTAAACATTCTAAAATGTTGAATATTGGTCTTCACTGACATACAGAAAAATCTGCATTGAAATATCTTGTTTTCTTCAATGTTTTGTTTTTTTTTGTCTCACTTTGTCACCCTTGGTAGAGTGCCATAGTGTCAGAGCTCACAGCAACCTCCGTTCCTGGGCTTAGGCGATTCTCTTGTCTCAGCCTCCCGAGTAGCTGGGACTACAGGCGCGTACCACAACACCTGACTATTTCTTTTTTTTTTTTTTTTGGCTGGGGCTGGGTTTGAACCCACCACCTCCGGCATATGGGACCAGCGCCCTACTCCTTGAGCCACAGGCGCCACCCAACACCTGACTATTTCTTGTTTGCAGTTTGGCTGGGGCCCAGTTTGAACCCGCCACCCTCGGTATATGGGACCAGTGCCCTGCCCACTGACCCACAAGCACCACCCTACTCTACTACTTATTTTTAACATTATACACTTTTAATGTTAATTTAAATGCAACTTTTATTTGGATTTTTACATTCTCCTTAATGCAGTGGTTCTCAAACTTTAGTATGCATCATAATTACCTAGAGTTTTAATTCAAAACAGATTCTTAGCACCTACAGAAATTCCCATTCACTGAATACGGGTAGGAGCACAGGTATTTGCATTTATAAAAAAACACCCCAAATTATTCTGATGCAAGTAATTTATGTCTAACACTTAAGAAACAAATAATTTAGTTTAAAATATTAACTAAGTGCCTTATATGTACAAGGCTTAGTGCTGTGGATCTAACATGAATTCTGCTACAAGGAAGGTATAGTTTAATAGAGGAGATAAGGCAGCCCATAAATAACTTATAACAAAAAGAAATTATTATGTGTCTTTTAAAAATATAAAGATAAGGCCATTTGGGCGGTGCCTGTGGCTCAGTGAGTACGGCACTGGCCTAATATACCAAGGGTGGCAGGTTCAAACCCGGCCCTGGCCAAACTGTAACAACAACAACAAAAAAGATAAGGCCGTTTGTGGTACTCACACCTATAATCCTAGCACTCTGGGAGGCTGAGGCAGTTGAGTTACCTGAGCTCAAGAGTTCAAGACAAGCCTGAGCAAGAGGCAGACATACGTCTCTACTAAAAATACAAAAACTAGCCAGGCATTGTGGTGGGCACCTGTAGTGCCAGCTACTCAGGAGGCTGAGACAAAAGGATTGTTCAAGCCCAAAATTTGAGGTTGCTGTGAGCTATGATGCCCCATACTCTACCCAGGGCAACAGAGTGAGACTCTGTCTAAAAAAAAAAAAATATATATATATATATGTGTGTGTGTGTGTGTGTATACACACACACATACATCACATACACACATATATATATATTTATATAAACATAAAATACTGGATAGTTCAGGGGAGGAATGGTACTATAGCTGACCTCAAGGAAATTCTAGTAGGCGACAGTATTCGAAATAAGCCTTGAGGCCTGTCTCTTTAGATTGTAAGGGCAGAAGAAATAAAGTGATACATAATTCTCTCTCTAAATAATAAATGTGACTGTTAACATCGCCTTTTTAAGACTCAGAAAAATTATTCCCTACCTCCTAAATTTTATATGTTGATTTATTATCTGGGTCATGGTCTTGTATTGTCCTGTTTTCCCATCAGCAGCTTGGTGTGTTTCTACCTCTCCAGACTGTCCTTGAAAGGATCCGTTTTAGTACTTTTAGTATTTTATCCCCTGAAAGATAAGGTCACACAGTGGATATTTTTTTTTTTTTTTTTTCATTCTTCACCGTTTATCAAAGTATTCTTCCAACAGCAAAAACACAATAGCAAAATACTTGGAAAGCATTAAAAACGTACGTTGTGGCTACTTATGTCTCCCAGTTCGTAAGGTAAGCAATGAACATGCTCCAGAGAAACACAACGTTGCGAGAAATAAAGGAGGCACGCGAAGGGTGTAACGCAGCCACCTCCTAAAAGCACGATGTCACCTGGCGCCCTTACTGGAATCACCCAGGCACAGCTAAGGGTCCCGCTAGCAGCTTCTTCACTACAACGGGAGCTGAGGCCCCGCTGGCGTCGGCAGCTCTCCACACAGTGGATATTGATACAGAGAAACATAGTTATCCTTTCACAAATCTTTAGGAAGTGAATAGGATTTAAGCATAGTTGAAATGGAAACACTTTAGGCAGTCTTCAGTTCTAAAATCTCCACAAAACTTGGCACCAGGTAGCATGATGAGAGAAATGATCAGGAGGAAAAAAAGAGAGAAACAAAGATTTTACAATTTAGAAGCTATTGTTCTAAAAGCTAAATAAAACATATTAAAAGGCAGAAATAGAGCATAAAGCTCTTCTGTTTCCTGATTATGTGGCATTTTATTTGACATAAGTGGCTTTTCTATTACTTTTAGTTTTTAAAATTCTAATATCTTCCCCAAAATGCATCAAATACACAGCCTACAGAGCCTATTATTAACTAAATGAATGAATTAATGGATGAATGACTGCTGGGTCATTTTTCTCGTATTTCTTGCAAGTTTATTGTCCTTTACTAAGAGAAATAAAAGTTAGCCCATTGGCCCCAAATGGGCTATGCTTTCTCATGTCCATGACATTGCACATGGTAATCTCTCTGCTAGAATGCTTTTCGGTTCCCTTCTCCTCTTGGCTAACTCCTACTTAGTCGTCTAAACTTAATTTGAGCATCCCCTTCCAGAATACAATGGTCTATTTTGGTATACCCTCCTCAGTGTCCCCATAAAATCCTCTACATTGCTGTGTCTTTTATCAGTATACTGTATGAAGGCAGCAAGAGAATAAGCTTTGGAGTCAGACACACCTGAGTTCAAATTCTGATTCTACCACTTACTGTGTGACCCTATTTAGACAAGCTACCTAATGTCTCTAAGAATTAATTTTCTCATCTGAAAAACAGAGAATAACAGCATGTAAGGAGCTTAGCATATCACTTCATACATAAAATAACAACTTCTATTTATACTCACATTGTATTGTACTTGCTGATTAACTTTTCTGACTTTTCCTCTAACCCGCACACTTTTTGAGGAAAGGCACATGTTTATTTCTGGATAAGTAGCATTTAGCACAGTGTTTGGCATATAGTAGGTACTTAATTCTTTTGATAAATATTACTCCATTGTAGTAAAATTAATCTGTCACTTGAAATCCTTTCTGTAATGAGGTGGAAAACAAGTAAAAAAAAAAAAAAAAAACTCACTGATGTAAGTTTCCAAAAAAAGGATGCTGTCTTTAATCATTTTTTTATGAGTTTACTTTTAATTATACTTATTATGAAATACCAAATGACTCAGTATCTGCTTAAACATAGCTGATCATATATGCCTACGGAACTGTATACCTATAACTTTTTCATCGTATATAGTACCACAAAAATTACCAAGCTACACATAAGACTATCTTTATTTGACAATTATTTAGAAAAGTTAAAGTAAAATAAAAAGCCTTTTAAAACAAAAGAAATTCTCAAAATAGAAAGATTACTTAATTAAAATTTTTTATAGTCTTTGGAGAAATAAATTCAGTTTTTTAGTTTATTAATTTAACCTATATAAGAATATACTAATTATTCAATGTAATATTTAATGAACTTTTAAAAAATTTCTTTTGAAGAAAGTAGTTTGATCAAATAATGAACTTTTGAGTGGCGCCTACGGCTCAGTGAGTAGGGTGCCGGCCCCATATACTGAGGGTGGTGGGTTCCAGCCCAGCCCCAGCCAAACCACAACAAAAAATAGCCGGGCGTTGTGGCAGACGCTTATGGTCCCAGCTACTCAGGAGGCTGAGGCAAGAGAATCGCCTAAGCCCAAGAGTTGGAGGTTGCTGTGAGCTGTCACGTCACTTCACTCTACCGAGGGTGACAAAATAAGACTCTGTCTCTAAAAAAAAAACCCAACAAATAATGAACTTTTCTATTGTGATGTTAATTAGCTGGTTTGAATAACTTTAAGGTACTAATTTTTGCTATTCATTGCTAAAGTCTCATTCTGACATAATGCTTTTATTTCACATTTGATCTTGGATATATTTTAATTAATTAATTAATCGTAGAGCTGGAGTCTCACTCTGTTGCCCAGGCTGGAGTGTAGTGGCTATTTACAGGTGTGATCATAGCACACTGCAGTCTCACACTCTTGGGCCCACATGATCCTTCTACCTCAGCCTTCCAAGTAGCTGGGACAATAGAAATATGCCACCATGCCCAGCTCAACTATATATATATATATATATATATTTTTTTTTTTTTTTTTTTTTTTGTAGAGACAGAGTCTCACTTTATGGCCCTCGGTAGAGTGCCATGGCCTGGCTATTTTTTGGTTGCAGTTTGGCCGGAGCCGAGTTTGAACCCGCCACCCTCGGTATATGGGGCCGGCGCCTTACCGACTGAGCCACAGGCGCCGCCCGAGCTCAACTATATTTTAATCTTCAACATGTTTCTATAAACTTGCTCTAAGCTAATATTGCTTGTTCTTAACAGTCAAGGATAGTTTTACTTACTATTATACTTAAATATAAATTACATATTTTAATATATAAAAGGGAATTCTGGATCTAAAAGACAAACTTTACTTTGAGTTATTTTTTAATTAATTATGTAAAGAAGTGATTTTATAAAGATTCCAAAACTGTATTACAGCATATGGATCCAATGGTGAGAGCTATAATCCACAACACCATTAGAATACAACAGATCAATGCTTTATGTTAATTTATAAATCAATGCTTATTAATAACCAATATGTGTTTACTGGCTTCTAAAAGATCACATATCAAATATATGACATGAACACAGATTGCAAACTAAATAAAAATATTTCTTTTCTTTTTGCTTAATAAAAGAATTTCTTTACAAAAGAGAGACTTGTTGAATAGATGGCTATTATGTTATTTCTATAAACAGTATAGAAAATAGTTGCCTTTGACTACTTCAATAATTAATATTGAAACTGAAAATTTTAAAGATTACAAGATTAGTCAAGTATGAAAAAATCTCGAGGCATTTTAATAAGTGAAAAAATATATTTTTTCAAATTTTCACCATTGTTATGAAACATACAATAAGTTCTGAACTTTTTTTAATCTATTGTTTAAAGAATTTCTGGATTTTGGCCAGGCATGGTGGCTCACACCTGTAATCTTAACACTCTGGGAGGCAGAGGCAAGTAGATTGCTTAAGCTTAGGAGTTCAAGACCAGTCTAAGCAAGAGCAAGACCACATCTCTATCAAAAACAGAAAAACCGGGCGTGCCTGTGGCTCAAAGGAATAGGGCACCGGCCCCATATGCAGGAGGTGGTGGATTCAAACCCAGCCCTGGCCAAAAACTGCAAAAAAAAAAAAAACACAGAAAAACTATCAGGGCATGGTGCCATGTGCCTGTAGTCCCAGCTACTCGGGAGGCTGAGGCAAGAGGATTACTTGAGCCTAGGAGTTTGAGGTTGCTGTGAGCCAGGATGCTATAATAGCCTGGCCTGGGGCAACAGAGTGACACTCTGTCTCAAAAAAAAGTATTTCTAGATTTTAAATTATATATATATTTTTTAATTAAATTACATTATTAACTTTTTCTTTTCTTCCATTAGAGGCAAGAGTTTAGAGAAGTATTTGACTCAAAACCCTTAGACTTCTCTTTATCTACAGGTAATACCTGAGCAAGATAGATTTTGGGGGGGTAGAAAATAATATAAAAATTCAACTACTCTTTCCCCCTCAAAAGGGAGGTTACTTAAACGTAGCCAGGAAAGTAGATATTGGTGCAGAAGAAATAGCATGTACAAAGGCATAAAGGCAGGAAAGAACACGATACTTTTAGAGAATCACAATGAGTTCAATAATGCTGGACAATCCAGTGAAACTACATTGGAAGGGAAAGGTCCAGCGGCAAGGAAAAATTAGTTGAGAAGTTATTAATTAAGGTAAAAAGCCTTAACTAAAAAATGTCAATGGTCAAAATTCGATTTCTATATTTGCACATTCTCTGAGATTTTTCTCTGTAGGAAATATGCTTGTAATATGAGAATCATAAAATGGACATCAGAATTATAACCTCTCAAGTTAAACTGCCTACGTTAACATTCTAGTGAGAGCACTGACGGTGAAAACTCGTTCTTTAAATTCTCTGCTTCAGCTTTTTCATCTGAAAAATGCATTAATAATAAAACCTTTATCATATACTATCTGTGATGATTAAGAGTTAATATAAAGACTCAGTGCCCATAGCTCTGTGAGTAGGGTGCCAGCCACATATACTGAGGCTAGGAGGTTCGAGCCCGGCCCAGGCCTGCTAAACAACAACTGCAACCAAAAAACAGCCGGGCGTTGTGGTGGGTGCCTGCCTGTTACTTGGAAGGCTGAGGCAAGAGAATCACTTAAGCCCAGGAGTTTGAGGCTACTGTGAGCTATGATGCTACAGCACTCTACAAAGGATAACAAAGTGAGACTCTGTCTCCAAAAAAAAGGAATTAAGAATCTCAATCTGGGGCGGTGCCTGTGCCTCAGTCGGTAGGGCGCCGGCCCCATATACCGAGGGTGGCGGGTTCAAACCCGACCCCGGCTGAACTGCAAACCAAAAAATAGCTGGGCGTTGTGGCGGGCGCCTGTAGTCCCAGCTACTTGGGAGGCTGAGGCAAGAGAATCGCTTAAGCCCAGGAGCTGGAGGTTGCTGTGAGCTGTGTGATGCCATGGCACTCTACCAAGGGTGATAAAGTGAGACTCTGTCTTTACAAAAAAAAAAGAATCTCAATCTGATAACTAGCTTATTACTCTCCATATGTTATCATTGTTCTTCAAACTTGCCATTGTTCACAATATTCTCAAAAGAATCTATAAGAGAATACTCTTTTAAATCCATGAAAAATGTTTATTATAAAGTTGTGGAATGTTAATCAATAATGAGAACAGCAAACATTTCTACAGCTAAAAACAAAATACGAAGCCAAGCTTGAAGTGGAGATGAGGGATGGAATATTCTATTCTTTCTTTTCCCTTTCAGAACAGAGAAGGAAAATAATAAAGAGAAAGAAGTGAATAAGAACAGACCTATAAAAACCTGGAAAGAAAACAAGTCTAGTAGACTAAGCACAAAAAACGTTGAAGATTTATCATTTATTCAATAAACATTTATTGAACATTTACTTTTTGTCAGGAACTACAAAGTACTGGATATACAAAGGAGAACAAAACATTTTCTTTTATCTGTTGCCCTCAGATTGGGAAAGAGAGATTAAACACCACATGTATATATATAAATTGTGGTAAGTGGATATATAGAAAAAGTAAAGGATACTATGAAATCTGAAAAGCAGGACTTTAGACCAGCAGAAAACATTTCTATCAGGAAACACTTCTTTTTTTTGCAGTTTTTTAAACCACCACCTCCGGTATATGGGGCCAGAGCCCTACTCCTTTGAACCACAGGCACTACTTGAAACATTTCTTTTTTATTTAAGACAAAAAATAATAACTGAATTGGACAGCTAGAGAACAGAGGTCCTGAGGTAGGAGAGAACATGGCAGGTTCTAGGAACTAAATCAATACCACTGTTATTGAAGCATAGTAATTTATCAAGAACAGAGGTTGATCAAGGTGAGACCAGATAAGGTAGCCAGAGACAAGATTAGGAGGGGCCCTGTAGGTCTCATCAAGCATGGTGGATTATACCCTAACTATAGTTTGGAGAGATTATGGTTTTAAGCAGAAATGCAATGTGCTCTACTTCCAATTTTAAAACCTTAATTTAATTTAACCTTGCTATGAGAGTTGTATTTAACTTATGCGAGTTTTGAGCCCAGGGTCTTGTGAAACCCCTGTTCACTGCTTTCACTGTCAATCAGCAGGTCTCCCCACCTCCTGATGCCCTGCTCCAGCTAGCCTGCCCAAATGCACCACATATGCTGGACTGTGTTCTCGAATTATAATAACTTCCAATTACACATTTTGCCTTAAGTGTTCACCTGGTAACTCTCTGAATAAAATCAGTATGATAGTATGCATTTCTTCCTCTAAGCAGCCTGAAGTGATCTGTGAAAATAGTTCGCTATTCACTTGACCCAGAAAATCCCACAAAGTCATGCAAGTCAAGAGGTTCAAATCTTTGTGTTCACTTTAAGAACCCAGGCCATCAAGGATATGCTTATATGAAAAGCCACCAAGTATCAGAAAGATGTCTCTCTCTCTCCCTTTTTTTTTTTTTTGAGACAGTCTCATTTTGTCGCCCTCAGTAGAGTGCTGTGGCATCACAGCTCACAGCAACCTCAGCTCTTGGGCTTAGGCAATTCTCTTGCCTCAGTCTCCAGAGTAGCTGGGACTCCAGGTACCCAGAACAACACCCAGGTATTATTTTGTTGCAGTTTGGCTGGGGCCAGGTTTGAACCCGCCACCCTCAGTATATGGGGCCGGTGCCCTACCCACTAAGTCACAGGCACCACCCAAAAAGATGTCTCTTTAAAGAAACAATGTGGGCTCGGCGTCCACAGCTCAGTAGTTAGGGCTCTGGGCACATACACCAGGGCTGGCAGGTTCGAACCTGGTCCAGGCCTCCTAAACAATGACAACAACAACAAAAAAATAGTTGGGCGTTGTGGCGGGCACCTGTAGTCCCAGCTACTTGGGAGGCTGAGGCAAGAGAATCACCTAAGCCCAGGAGTTTGAGGTTGCTGTGAGCTGTGATGCCACAGCACTCTCCTGAGAGTGACACAGTGAGACTCTGTCTATAAATAAATAAATAAATAAATAAGAAATAATGTGTACCCTTCCAATGTTATGATGGTGGAGCTGGTAGGTGTTCCCAGGTCAAACAGTGGAGCTAGACATAGGGTTGGTGGCCCAAAAAGAGTGCTTAAAAATGCAGAAAATAATGCTGAACTTAAGGGTTTAGATGTAGGTTCTCTGGTCATTAAGCATATCCAGATGAATAAAGCACCGAAGACATGTTGCCCAACTTACAAAGCTCAAAGTTGGATTAACCCACACATGACCTCCCCCTGCCATCCTTACTGAGAAGAAACAAGCTGTTCCAAAACCAGCAGAGAAGGTTGCACGGATGAAAAAGATATCCCAAAAGACAGTGAAGAAACAAAAACTTATAACATGGGAATAAATGCAACATAAAGTAAGTGCAAATTAACAGTAAAATATATATACATATATATACACACAGAGAGAGATATATGTTTATGTATATAATAGTATATAGTGGGATGACATTATTTCTTACACTTATGGGGTATGATCCAGGACCACCCAAGGTCCACTCCAGACACAACTAAATACTTGTGGAATGACAACCATGGCCCCAAGAAAAAAATTTTTTTTCTAGTGTGGCAGTCAATGTGTTAAGAGCACTCTGATTGCAGTATAGTAAAGTGTTTGAAGGGAGGGAAATGTGGAGTAAGAAATACCATTAAGAGTATTGCTCTATTCCAACTAAGAGCTGATGGTAACTTGTACCAAGCTGGTGGGAATGGAGACCAAAAAAAGGGCAGAGCATTTTTTTATTTCATTTACAAGTAAAATTAAAAGACCACCAAACAAAGAAACAAAAATTTTCTTCCATCTTGTTTTTCTATTGTGGTATGCATAATTTCTAAAATGGCCCCCCAAAGTACCCCACTGTAATCACTGAAACCTGTGAATACTAAGAGATACCACTCCTGTGACTGTGTTATGTTACACGGCAAGTAGATCTTAAGACAGATTATCTGTGTGTGACTGATCTAATCACTTGAGCCCTTAAAAACAGAGAGCTTTCTCTGACTGGCAGCAGAAGCCTGAAACATTTGAAGCATGAGGAGGATTCCATGTGTAACTGCTGGTCAGAAGATAAAAAGAGCCATGTGAGAAGGTTGAATAGCCTCTAGGAGTGGTAATCAGCCCTTGCTTGATAGCCAATAAGAAAACAGTTGACCTCAGACTTACAACAAAGAACTAGATTCTGTTACCAACCTGAATGAGTAGATTCTTCTGAACCTTACAGCTGATACCTTTGACTTTGACCTTGTGAGACTTTAAGCAGAGCACTGAACTGAATCTGCCTGGCCTTCTGACCTATAGAACTGTGGCATTAAATGGGTGTTGTTTTAAACCACTGTGTTTGTTTTGTTACACAGTAAGGGAAAACTTCTAATAAAAGTGAATATAGTTTTCTATTTCATCTTCAACTCCATAAATGATGTGAGGAGAAATTAACAGTTTAGTAATTTAATTTTTTTTTTTTTTTTTTTTTTTTGGTAGAGACAGAGTTTCACTTTATGGCCCTTGGTAGAGTGCCGTGGCCTCACACAGCTCACAGCAACCTCCAACTCCTGGGCTTAAGCGATTCTCCTGCCTCAGCCTCCCGAGTAGCTGGGACTACAGGCGCTCGCCACAACGCCCAGCTATTTTTTGGTTGAAGTTCAGCCAGGGCTGGGTTTGAACCCGCCACCCTCGGTATATGGGGCTGGCGCCTTACCGACTGAGCCACAGGCGCTGCCCAACAGTTTAGTAATTTTTTTTTTTTTTTTTTGTAGAGACAGAGTCTCACTTTATGGCCCTTGGTAGAGTGCCGTGGCGTCACACGGCTCACAGCAACCTCCAACTCCTGGGCTTAAGTGATTCTCTTGCCTCAGCCTCCCGAGTAGCTGGGACTACAGGCGCCCGCCACAACGCCCGGCTATTTTTTGGTTGCAGTTTGGCCGGGGCCGGGTTTGAACCCACCACCCTCGGTATATGGGGCCGGCGCCTTACCGACTGAGCCACAGGCGCCGCCCCAGTTTAGTAATTTAAATCAGATTATTCTCTAGTTACAGAAAGAAACCTGGGAAAAATAAATTCAGCTTGCTATCTTTCCAAAGATTCAATAATGATGAATATTGTGATATTATGATAGACTTCCATCCATAGTTTCTGGTTCTTAACTCCCATAAGACAGTCTTTTGTTATAATGTTGGGGCTCTTTAAGCCTCAGGAAACAGTTTCTTTCTCTCTCATACACACACCTTCTCCTGCCCTCCTTTCATCTGCCCAAGGTAGGACTCTAATCTGATCATGGGTCCTAAGCCCTTCAGAGAGGGTCCTGCCCCATATCCTAGAACAAAGCATGCTACACAGAGGGCAAAAGAAAAATCTGGACCCTGCTAGGATTAGATGATACCTTTTTTGTCCACTCTGGTATACAGTTGTCAACTATGCCTACCCAATAAAGTCTTCATAAAAGGCCCAAGAACAGAGCTTCCAGATGGCTGCACATGTGGAAAATCCTGGAAGGTGGCACACGCAGCGGGGCATGGAAGCTCTGAAACCTTTTCCCTATACCTGGCCTTATGCATTTCTTCATCATTATTCTTTGTAATATCTTTTGTAATAAACCAGTAAACATATGTGTTTCTCTGAGTTCTGTGAGCTGCCTAAGCAAATTAATCGAACCCAAAGGAGTCAAGGGAACCCCAACTTGGGGTCAGAAGTGGTGTCGGAAGCAGTGGGTCAGAAGTTCCAGGGGCCCAAACTTATAACTGATGTCTGCAGAAGGCAGGGGGCAGTCTTGAGGAATGAGCTCTCAACCTGTGGGATCTAATTCTATCTCTGCATAGACAGTGTCAGAATTGAATTGGTGGACACCCAAATGGTGTCCCCTTCATAACTGATTGCTTGTTTGTTGGTAGGGAAAAATCTTATACCCCTCACATTTCATCACCAAAGTCATCTGTGATGATTGTGTGGTGAGAGCAGAGGCCAAATACGTTTGGCTTCAGTCTTTCCAAAATGCCTGTTAAGTATGATTTTAAAAATCAGATCTGTATTATAGAATTAAAGTTGTTTTTTTTTTTTTTTTTTTGTAGAGACAGAGTCTCACTTTACCGCCCTCGGTAGAGTGCCATGACGTCACAGGACTCACAGCAACCTCCAGCTCTTGGGCTTCAGCGATTCTCCTGCCTCAGCCTCCCGAGCAGCTTTAAAGTTTTTATTGTAGTTGTGGGAGTTTTGTTAATTATAATATTAAATCTAAACCTGAACTGTTTTTTTATGGTAGCCTCTAGTCTCATATGGCTATTAAATATTTGAAATGTGACACTCCAAATGTGCTGTAAGTGTAAAATATACATAGGATTTTTTAAATTTATTTATTTTTTTGCACCCACTAGTTTGGTTGCCAACATCTATTGCTGCCACCATGGCCACCAAGTATAAGGAGCCAATCAGACTGAGAATATACATGGGATTTTAAAAATTTGGTATAAAAAGGCAAATGTAATGCATTAATACCATTCATATTTTAATATGGATTACATGATGAAATAGTAGTAATTTGGATATACTGAGTTGAATAAAATAAGTCGTTAAAACTAAATTTACCTGTTTCTTTTTACTTTTTAAAGAACAGTTGACAGAAATTTTAAAACTATATGTGTGGCTCATATTATTAAAACATTCCCATTGAACAAAGTTGGTGTAGACTTTTAAGGCAGTGACCTCTTCTAAAATGTCCTAAATCAGGATCTAGTCAGCTATTAAGTATTCTCTTTCCTAAGTAATTTAGTGGCAATAATGGCACACAGCTGTATAAAAATACAAGCTCTGAAGTATGGCAGTTCAAATAGTAGCAAGAACATATAGAGAAATCAGAACTCTGGGCGGTGCCTGTGGCTCAATGGGCAGGGCGCCAGCCCCATATACCGAGGGTGTCGGGTTCAAACCCAATCCCAGCCAAACTGCAACAAAAAAATAGGGGGCTTTGTGGCAGGCGCCTATAGTTCCAGCTACTTGGGAGGCTCAGGCAAGAGAATCACCTAAGCCCAGGAGTTGGAGGTTGCTGTGAGCAGTGTGACACCACAGCACTCTACTGAGGGCGATAAAGTAAAACTCTTGTCTCTACAAAAAATAAAAAATTAAAAAAAAAGAGAAATCAGAACTCTTATATACTGCTATTAGAAAAAGCAATCTGGTAGTATCTAACAAATTAAAAATGTACATAATATCAGTCTGATAATGATACTACTATATATATACCCAAGAAACCTATGAATATATGCACAAGGAGACATGTCCAAAGTATAGCATGATATGCAGGCTGCCAGCTATCCACCAATGCTTAGTACTCTTTTTCCATAGTGAAGAATTGCTTCTTGGAATTAACTGCAAGCCAGGGACACATGTCCCAGCCCCCTTTGTTGGAAATGTAGGTGGTTGCGGTCTGACTTGATTCTAGCCAAGGAAAAGTGAACAGAAGTGATATATGCCACTTATAAGGACTGGCCCTTAAAAACATCCAACACCATTCTCCATTTTCTTACGTTTGAAGCATGGGTATTGCTGCCTAGAGCAACCTTGGAAACCATATTATGAAAATGACAGAGCCTCTATTGGCCTGGGTCCTTTAACGGAATCCTTAAAATACAGCTCCTTCTTCTCCACTGAAGAAACTCCAGGTGAGCAAGAAGTAAACTAACAGCCTGGTGTGGTGGCTCATGCCTGTCATCCTAGCACTCTGGGAGGCTGAGGCAGGTGGTTTGCTTGAGCTCAGGAGTTTGAAACCAGCCCGAGCAAAAGTGAGACCTTGTCTCTACTAAAAATAGAAAAATTAGCCAGGCATTGCGGTGAGTGTCTGTAGTCCTAGCTACTTGGGAAGCTGAGTCATGAGGATCTCTTGAGACCAAGAGTTTGAAGCTGTTATGAGCTATGATGATGCCATGGCACTCAACCCCAGGGCGACAGAGCAAAACTCTGTCTCAAAATAAATAAATAAATAAAGTAAATTAACATTATATTAAACCTTTGAGATTTCATAATTTATCCATAGCTTAATGTATGTATAATACCCATCAACAGGAAATTGTATAAATAAATCATAGTGTAATCAGACAATAGAACACACAGTAGCCAAAGTGAAAGAAACGGATCTATGTATCAACATAACTTTTTTTATAAAGTTAGTCTTAGGCTCACTACCTATAGCATAGTGGTTATGGTGCCAACCACATACACCGAAGGTGGCGGGTTCGAACCTGGGCTGGGCCAGCAAAACAACAGCTAAACAACTGCAACAACAAAAAAAATAGCCGAGTGTTGTGGCAGGGACCTATAGTCCCAGTTACTTGGGAGGCTAAAGCAAGAGAATCACTTAAGCCCTAGAGTTTGAGGTTGCTATGAGCTGTGACACCACAGCACTCTACTGAGGGTGACATAGTGAGACTCTTGTCTCAAAAAAAAAAAAAAGTTAGTCTTGAAATAACTAGTTAACAGAAGCAAAAACATCCACAATATATGACCATATAAATTCATGTGTAGTAAAATATTATAACATAGACCAGAAGGATATATTCCCAGAATTCTCAGATTACTTTTGGAAAAAAAGAAAAGGGAATGGATTTAGAGAAGATGATTACAAGGAAGTCTTCAATCCCATACGAAATGTTTTAATTCCTTAAAAGAATCTAAAACAGGGTGGCACCTGTGGCTCAAGGAGTAGGGCGCCGGCCTAATATACCAGAGGTGGGTAGGTTCAAACCCAGCCTGGGCCAAAAACTACAAAAAAATAAAATAAAATAAAAAAGGGCGGTGCCTGTGGCTCAGCAAGTAGGGCACCAAACTCATATACCGAGGGTAGCGGGTTCAAACCGAGCCCCGGCAAAACTGCAACAAAAAAATAGCCGAGCGTTGTGGCGGGCACCTGTAGTCCCAGCTGCTTGGGAGGCTGAGGCAAGAGAATCGCATAAGCCCAGGAGCTGGAGGTTGCTGTGAATCGTGTGACATCATGGCACTCTACAAAGGGCAGTAAAGTGAGACTCTGTCTCTACAAAAAAAAAAAAAAAAAAACAAAGAATCTAAAACAATTACGATAATTTGTTGAAACTTGATTTCTTATTATTATCTATTATTTTCTAAATGTTTAAATTATTTCATAATACCAACCTTTTTCTTTTTATTTATTTTTTTTTATTAAATAATAGCTGTGTACATTGATATGATCATGGGGCATCATACACTAGCTTCATAGACCGTTTGACACATTTTCATCACAATGGTCAACATAGCCTTCCTGGCATTTTCTCAGTTACTGTGCCTTTTTCTTATATAAATATCTACTTAGAAGGTAAACTAGTAAAATTTTCTTAGAGGACTTTTTTTGTTGTTGTTGGGGATTCATTGAGAGTACACAAAACCAGGTTACACTGATTGAATTTGTTAGGTAAAGTCCCTCTTACAATCATGTCTTGCCCCCAAAAGGTGTGGCACACACCAAGATCCCACCCTGTTTGATTTTTTTTTTTAAAGGCTAGTCAAGTAAAATAGTGGGAGTGGAGAAGGAACAAAGGAATCTGTAACTGGTTGTGATCATTTAGTTATAAATACTACTGTAGAGTAGTGGACATCTCTGAACAGCATAGTGGGTATTTTTAAACTATGTATCAAAAAATCTTGAGACACAGTCTCACTTTATGGCCACATCTCACTTTGTATGTGGCTGGTGCCCTACTCACTAAGGTACAGGCACCAAGCCAGAGTATACTATTTTCTATATACTACTAAAACTTCCTAAGTTAAAACAGTACAAACAATTATTTTTTGAGACAAAGTCTTGCTCTGTCTCCCAAGCTAAAGTGCAGTGGCATGATCATAGCATACCATAGCCTCAAACTCCCAGGCTCAAGGAGGTTACTGTGGTGTCACAGCTCACAGCAACCTCCAATTCCTGGGCGTAGGCAATTCTCTTGCCTCAGCCTCCCATCTAGTTGGGACTACAGGCGCCTGCCACAATGCCTGGCTATTTTTTTGTTGCAGTTTGGCTGGGGCCGGTTTTGAACCCACTACTCTTGGTATATGGGGCCAGCCCCCTATCCACTAAGCCACAGGCACCACCCAAAAAATCCCAACATTAGAAATAAGTCCTGGGCGAGCCGGGCGTTGTGGCAGGCGCCTGTAGTCCCAGCTACTCCGGAGGCTGAGGCAAGAGAATCGCTTAAGCCCAGGAGTTGGAGGTTGCTGTGAGCTGTGTGAGGCCACAGCACTCTACTGAGGGCCATAAAGTGAGACTGTGTCTCTACAAAAAAAAAAAAAGAAAAAAAAAGAAATAAGTCCTGGGCAGCGCTTGTGGCTCACAGGAGTAGGGCGTCGGCCCCATATACCAGAGGTAGTGGGTTCAAACCCAGCCCCGGCCAAAAACTACAAAAAAAAAAAGAAATAAGTCCTAAGAAAATCAGAGACTTGGCTCAGCACCTATATCTCAGGGGCTAGGCCACCAACCACATACACCAGGGCTGGTGGGTTCGAACCCAGCCCAGGCCTGCCGAACAATGACAACCACAACAAAAAAAAATATCTGGGCGTTGTGGCAGACACCTGTAGTGCCAGCTACTTGGGAGGCTGAGGCAAGAGAATCGCTTAAGCCCAAGAGTCTGAGGTTGCTGTGAGCTGTGATGCCATAGCACTCTACTGAGGGCAACAAAGTGAGACTCTTATCTCAAAAAAAGAAAAGAAAATCAGAGACTTGCTCAAAAGATGACTATCACAATATTCTAAGAGTAACCAAAAATTGATAGCACTTGAAATATTCACTAGGTTTGTGATTAAATTACTGAGCACTCACCAAATAACATAAGGGGAGATGAGGTGAGCTATATGGGACATAGATGAAGCAAGGTTAATAACTCCTGAGGCTGGCGGCACCCATAGTTCAGTCAGTAGGGCCCCAGCCACATATACCAAGGCTGGGGGCTTCAAACCCGGCCTGGGCCACCTAAAAACACAACGACAAATACAACAAAAAAATAGCTGGGTGTTGTGATGAGAACCTATAGTCCCACTGACCTTGAACTTATAGACCCAACTGCCTCAAAATATTTGCTCAATGTTAGCTACTTGGGAAGCTGAGGCAAGAGAGTCGCTTAAGCCCAAAAGTTGGAGGTTGCTATGAGCTGTGATGCTACTGCACTCTACCCAGGGTGACAGCGTGAGACTCTGTCTCAAAAATAAATAAATAAATAAAAAATAACTCCTGAGGTTGAGTGATGAGTATACTATTTTCCCTTTTTTTTTTTTTTTTTTGTGATGGAGTCTCACTGTCGCCCTAGGTAGACAGTGCTATGATGTCACAGCTCACAGCAACCTCAAACTCTTAGGCTTAAGTGATTCTCTTGCCTCAGCTCCCAAGTAGCTGGGACTACAGGTGCCTATCATAACACCTGATTATTTTCTTTTTGGTTGCAATTATCACTGTTGTTTAGCAGGCCCAGGCCAGGCTCGAACCCTCCAATCTCAGTGTATGTGGCTGGTGCCCTACTCACTAAGGTAAAGGCACCAAGTCAGAGTATACTATTTTCTATATACTACTAAAACTTCATAAGTTAAAACAGTACAAACAATTACTATTTTTTGAGACAGTCTTGCTCTGTCTCCCAAGCTAAAATGCAGTAGCATGATCATAGCATACCACGGCCTCAAACTCCCAGGCTCAAGCAATCTTCCTGCTTCATCCTCCCAAGTAGCTGGGATCACAGGCATGCCCCACCACAATTGGCTAATTTTTCTATTTTTGGGAGAGACAAGGGTCTTGCTATGTTGTCCAAGCTAGTCTCAAACTTGTGGCCTCAAGCCATCCTCCTGCCTCAGCCTCCCAAAGTGCTAGGATTACAGCTATGAGCCACCACCTGGCTTTTTTTTTTTTTTAATTAAATCATAGCTGTGTACATTAATGCAATCATGAAGCACCATGCACTGGTTTTATATACAATTTGTAATATTTTCATCAAACATAGCCTTCCTGGCATTTTCTTAGTTATTGTGTTAAGACATTTATATTCTACCTGGCTTTAAAAAAAAATCTTTTAGCTCATTAGTTGGATCAGTCAATATTTACTCATGTTATATATGTGCCTGGCATTGTAGGACCTCAGGATATGATGGCAAATGAATAGACAATAATGTGATGCAATTGCCTCCAAACATTTGCTCGATCACCCTCTCAAAAAAGTTGAGCATCATGAACTCATGATGTATGTAAAAACTGAACATCAAATTAAAAAAATACTGAGTATCATGAACCCTCAATAGATGTATACTTCTTTATTATACATACAACATATACATACACATACCATTTTCACTAAAACTGTTTTAGTATTTGTCTTTTTAGAGATGTAGTCTCACTAGTTGCCCAAGCTGACCTTGAACTTATAGGCTCAAGGGACCCTCCTGCCTCACTAAGCCTTCTGAGAAGCTGGAACTACAGGTGTAGTTATATACACCTTGCTAATATTTCAGTATGTCTTTAGACAGTATTTCCTTATTTCAAATACACCCGCATTTCACATAATCTACTTAATAATTCTATTTTTGCTGATTTCTCATCAAATATGATATCATCTTTTTTTAAAAATCTAAGGTAGGCTCTGCACCTGTAGCTCAGCGACTAGGGCACCAGCCACATGCACCAGAGCTGGCGGGTTCAAATCCATCCTGGGCCTGCCAAACAACAACAACTACAGCCAAAAAACAGCCTGGCGTTGTGGTGGGTGCCTATAGTCCCAGCTACTTGGGAGGCTGAGGCAAGAGAATCGCTTAAGTCCACGAGTTTGAGGTTGCTATGAGCTGTGACACTATGGCATTCTACCCAGGGTGACAGCTTGAAACTCTGTCTCCAAAAAATAAATAAATAAATAAAAATCTAATGTAAGGCTGAGCGTGGTGGCTCACACCTGCAATCCTAGCACTGTGGGAGGCAAAGTGGGAAGACTGCTTGAGCTCAGGAGTTCAAGACCAGCCTGGACAAGAACAAGACCCCATCTCTACTAGAAATAGAAAAAATCAGGCTGAGCGCAGTGGCTCATGCCTATAATCCTAGTACTCTGGGAGGCGAGGTAGGTAGATTACTTGAGCTCAGGAATTCGAGACCAGACTGAGCAAAAGTAAGACCCCATCTCTACTAAAAACAGAAAAACTAGCCAGGGGAGGTGAGGCTACTGCAAGAGGACTGTAGAGCCCAAGAGTTTGAGGTTGCTGTGAGCTATAATGCCATGGCACTCTTCCCAGGGCAATGGAGTAAGACTCTGTCTAAAAGGGAAGAAAGGGGAGGGAAGGGGAGAAGGGAGAGAGGACAGTGGAGAGGAGAGGAGAGAGAAGAGAGAAAAGAAAAGAAAAGAGAGAAAAGAGAGATTAGCCAGGCATGTTGGAGTGTGCCTATAGTCCCAGCTACTTAGGAAGCTGAGGTAGGAGGATCATTTGAGCCCAAGAGTTTGAGGTTGTAGTGAGCTTTGATCATGTCACTGCATTCTACCTGGGGCAACAGAGTAAGACCTACTCTCAAAAAAACTAAAATAAAATAAGCTAAGTATCTATTTCACGAGAGTTAATTTTGTTAAAACCAGGAAATATACATATAATTCATAAATTCATTTAATCAGGCATAGGTAAACTGCAATATTTTATAATGTCCTAAAAATTAGACAAAAGATGGCATTGTCAACCACATTCTGAAGAGGTAATCTGTACTCCCTCATCTACCATGCTTGACATGAAATCAATTGTCATACAGAACAAGCTGCCAATCAATAAATATCAAATATTGGGCGGCGCCTGTGGCTCAGTCGGTAGGGCGCCAGCCCCATATACCGAGGGTGGCGGGTTCAAACCCGGCCCCGGCCAAACTGCAACCAAAAAAAAAAAAAAATAGCCAGGCGTTGTGGTGGGCACCTGTAGTCCCAGCTGCTTGGGAGGCTGAGGCAAGAGAATTGCTTGGGCCCAGGAGTTGGAGGTTGCTGTGAGCTGTGTGAGACCACGGCACTCTACCGAGGGCCATAAAGTGAGACTGTGTCTCTACAAAAAAATAAATAAATAAATAAAATAAATATCAAATATTAACAGCACTTAATTTCATATTTTATATATAAGTAAATAGATTTTAATAGTCTTACTTTGCCCCACTGAATTATTTTAGGTGCACCTCTCTTACTGGTACTGGGGCGGTGCCTGGGGCTCAGTGGGTAGGGTGCTGGCCCCCAGTCCAGGCCAGCTAAAACAGCAGTGGCAACTGCAACAAAAATAGCTGGGCGTTGTGACGGGCACCTATATCCCAACAACTCAGGAGGCTGAAGCAAGAGAATCGCCCTAGGAGCACTCTACCGATGGCGACAAAGTGAGACTGTCTCTATAACAAAAAAAGATTACTGGTCTAGTGAAGGAGCTATAAGTATTTGTTGACCAAAAACAATGAATTTTGGGCAGCGCCTGTGGCTCAGTGAGTAGGGCGCCAGCCCCACATACAGAGGGTGGCAGGTTCAAACCCAGCCCAGGCCAAACTGCAACAAAAAAATAGCCAGGTGTTGTGGCGGGTGCCTATAGTCCCAGCTACTCGGGAGGCTGAGGCAAGAGAATCACCTAAGCCCAAGAGCTGGAAGTTGCTGTGAGCTGTGATGCCACAGCACTGTACCGAGGGCGATAAAAAACTCTGTCTCTAAAACTAAATAATGAATTTTAAAAGTACTTACAAGAGGAATAGCATTGGGTATTATGTAGGGGCATGTAGACAGGACTCCTTTTAATTCACTGAGTGTGGGAATACTGAATAAAGACATCATAAAGGAAGTGGTATTAAACAGAGACCTAATGAATGGATATGAGATTGGATGGGGTGGAGGTAAGAGTGGGTATCAGGGGAATACAAAATTAAAAGCAGAGGGAACTGTACATATATTGCATGCAAAAGTGCAGAAGTGAGAGCACAACACAAACTAGTATGTTATTAATCTAATACAGCTGAAGTATAGTTTCTAAAGGTGTAGAGATTGGATAAAGGTAGGTAATGATTCCAGAGATGAGGTTCATGAAGTAACATTATAAAGCCTTACCTGGGAATTTTATCTGGAGAGCAAAGGAGAGATAGATGATGAAGGGTATGTAATAAAAAATTTGGCGGGCAGCGCCTGTGGCTCAGTCGGTAGGGTGCCGGCCCCATATACTCAGGGTGGCGGGTTCAAACCCTGCCCCAGATGAACTGCAAACCAAAAAATAGCTTGGCGTTGTGGCGGGCGCCTGTAGTCCCAACTACTCGGGAGGCTGAGGCAAGAGAATCACTTAAGCCCAGGAGTTGGAGGTTGCTGTGAGCTGTGTGATACCATGGCACTCTACCGAGGGTGATAAAGTGAAACTCTGTCTCTACCAAAAAAAAAAAAAAAAAAAAAAGAATTTGGCCTTCCCAGAGAGAAATCTGGACTTTGCCCCATGGGAGGTAACCTCTAACCCTCCAAATTTCTGGAGTAACAGGAATATTTTTGTTATTCATTGTGGGCCCCTTGGACCACATGGTATCAGCCTGACCTCTGGGAAGGACCAGAAACTAAGTTCAACCATGGGGTCAACCAAACAATAGACCCAAAACCCTGGACACTAGATCAGGCATGGTGGCTCACACCTGTACCCCCAGCACTGTGGGAGGCCAAGGCAGGCGTATTGCCTAAGCTCACAGGTTTGAGACCAGCCTGAGCCAGAGCAAGACCTCATCTCTAAAAATAGCCAGGCATTGTGGCAGGCGCCTGTAGTCCCAGCTACTTGGGAGGCTGAGGCAAGAGAATTGCTTGAGCCCAAGAGTTTGAGGTTGCTGTGAGCTATTGACGCCATGGCACTCTACGAAGGGCAACAAAGTAAGGCTCTATCTTCACAAATAAATAAATAAAACTCTGGACACTGAATTTCTTGGGTAGGTAATACTTGGTGCATCGCCTTACACTCATGCTGGGAAGGTAATGTATCCCTGAGGACAACAGCAACTTCGCATCTGTAACCCTCCTAGACGGTATCCTATGCATCTCTTTCTTTGGCTGGTTCTAATGCATGTTGTGTCCCTGTAATGAACCATGTCTGTGAGCTTTCAGTGAGTTCTACAAGTTCATCTAGTGAATTATAAAATCTGTAGTTTTGAGAAACCTCCACACATGCAGTTGATGTCAGAGGTGAGGGTGGTCTTGGGTGGAGTATTCCTCCTAACTCGGTAGTTGGACCCTAAATCCTTACAATGGGTTAAGAAATTTGGAGCAGATTTAGCAGTGTGGAAGACTGTGCCCTTAACCTTACAGTTTGGCTAATTCCAGGTAAAGGGTAAAAATGTTAAGCAGTTTGACAATTAGACAGTCTACACCAGTGTTTTTCAACATTTTTTTATCTCACAGCACACTTGAACCTATAGTTAACTTCTGCAGCACATTTAAATTATGTTAATAAAAAAAGATTAAAAACTTACTGTGCTTTGAATTTCTCTTAAAAATAATTTAATAAATTATCATTGAAAATTTCTGTGGCACACCTAAGATCCTGCCATAACACACTGGTTGAAAATCGCTGATGTAGATTCCAGAAGAATCACTTCGGCTACACTGGGGGAAATATATTACAAGAAGGTAAGACTAGCAAGAGACGGCAATGGAAATGGAGAGAGACATATTTATGAGACATTTACAAAGTAGAGTTAATAAGATTTGATTGAACTTGAAGGATGAGAGAAGTCAGGGATGAGCCTACCAGAAAGAGTATCAGGTTTTGTTTGTTTGCGGGGAGATTGGAAGATTGAATTCAGTTTGGGATAGTTTAATTTGAGGAACTTTAGACATCCAGGTGAAGCTGTTTCATTAGCAGTCAAAGGAGGGATGCAGAGTTGGGAGCCTTCAGCATAACTACAATACTGAAGCCTTATTAGAGACTGATAATGACTAGAGACAAATAAGTCAACCAGACTAGAGAAGAAAGTGAAGGACAGAACACCAATATGAAAGGAATGGCCAGAATATTAAAAGCTCACAGAGAAGTGGCATCTTTCGAGTTCGGGAAAAAACCTGGAAAGTATGATTAATGTTGAATGATATTTATTTTCTTCTTTTTGCTTATATGAATATTCTCCACTTCTTACATTACTTTCTTTTTTTTTTTTTTTTGTAGAGACAGAGTCTCACTGTACCGCCCTCGGGTAGAATGCCGTGGTGTCACATGGCTCACAGCAACCTCTAACTCTTGGGCTTAGGCGATTCTCTTGGCTCAGCCTCCCTAGCAGCTGGGACTACAGGCGCCTGCCACAATGCCCAGCTATTTTTTTGTTGTTGTTGTTATTGTTGCAGTTTGGCCGGGGCTGGATTTGAATCCGCCACCCTCTGTATATGGGGCCGGCGCCCTACTCACTGAGCCACAGGCGCCGCCACTTACATTACTTTTTAATAAGAAAAAATGTGTATAAGTAAAAATGCATCCACATATTTTTCCACTTACATACATAAATGAGACAAAATGTATGATCTTCTAACCTATTTCAATTCATTAATGATTCACAAAATTCTACATCACTTAATTTTTAGTGTCTATAACTAAAAATGGCTTGGAAAAGAAAATCATTAAAGTGCCCACCCTCATTACTACTGTAAACCATCTGGAACTACTAAATTTTGCCAGGCTGCTGGAATAACTGTCTCTCCCTCTGGAGGTTCAACAAATAATCAAGAAAACAACTATTCCGAAAATGTAATAACATAAAGCTATAGTAAAAACTTCAGAGTATTCACTTCTTTTGGATTAAACAAATAGATTTTTCCATAGTGTATAAAGAAATTAAATACATAATATTTACCCATATAGTCTACACAAGTATCCCCACAATCAGTCATATCTGCTGTAAGATCAATTATAAATTTTAAAAGTTATAAAACATCTCATCTCCACCTTTTCAAAGCAGCTTCATTAATCTCAAAGATCCTAAGATTATGTCATTAGAAATTATTTTAGGCGGTGCCTGTGGCTCAAGGAGTAGGGCACCAGTCCCATATGCCGGAGGTGGAGGGTTCAAACCCAGCCCCGGCCAAAAACCACAAAAAAAAGAAATTATTTTAGTCTCTTGAAGGATATTTAGAGAAAGGAATAAAATATGTGTATAATATTTTATACAAAGCAGCATAAGGTTGTTAATTACTGGAATTTTTATTGACAAGTAATAGACTAATTCAGCAAAAGTTCTAAAGTATTGGACAGCACCTGTGGCTTGGTGGGTAGGGCACCAGACCCATATACCAAGGGTGGCGGGTTCGAACCCAGCCCTGGCCAAACTGCAACAAAAAATAGCCGGGCGTTGTGGCGGGCGCCTGTAGTCCCAGCTACTCGGGAGGCTGAGGCAAGAGAATCGCCTAAGCCCAGGAGTTGGAGGTTGCTGTGAGCTATGATGCCACCACACTCTACCCAGGGCTACAGCCTGAGACTCTGACTCAAAAAAATAAAAAATAAAAAATGTTCTAAAGTATTGCATGAATTTATTACTGAAAACAAATTAAATGGTCTCTTTGAAAAGCATTTATAGGGGCAGTGCCTGTGGCTCAGGGAGTGGGGCGCCAGCCCCATATACCGAGGGTGGCAGGTTCAAGCCCGGCCCCGACCAAACTGCAACAAAAAAAAAAATAGCTGGGTGTTGTGGCAGGCACTTATAGTCCCAGCTGCTCAGGAGGCTGAGGCAAGATAATCACCTAAGCCCAGGAGTTGGAGGTTGCTGTGAGCTATGTGATGCCAAGGGCAGTAAAGTGAGACTCTGCCTCTACACACAGACAAAAAAAAAAAAAAAAAAACAGAAAAGCATTTATAAGGCCAGGCGCAGTGCTCATGGCTGTAATCCTAGCACTCTGGGAGGCTGAGGTGGGTGAGCTCACAGGTTAGAGGCCAACCTTAGCAAGAGTGAGACCCCGTCTCTAAAAATAGCCAGGCATTGTAGTGGTGCCTATAGTCCCAGGTACTCTGGAGGCTGAGGCAAGAGGATCACTTAAGTCCAAGAGTTTGAGGTGGCTGTGAGCTATGATGCCATGGCATTCTACCAAGGGCGACAAAGGGAGACTCTGTCTCAAAAAAAAAAAAAAAAAAGGTATTTATAGTCTACCACAGAGGTCTTCGTTATCCAAGGGAATATTTTGCCATTTTTCATTTTTTTTTTTTTTTTTTGAGGCAGAGTCTCACTATGTCGCCCTTGGTAAAGTGCCATGGCGTCACAGCTCACAGCAACCTCCAACTCTTGGGCTTAAGCAATTCTCTTGCCTCAGCCTCCCAAGTAGCTGGGACTGCAGGCACCCACCACAACTCTCAGCTATTTTTTTGTTGCAGTTGTCATTGTTGATTTTAGCTGGCCCAGGCTGTATTCAAACTCGCCAGCCTCAGTGTTTGTGGCTGGCGCCCTAACCACTGAACTACAGGCACCACCTGAATTGTTATTATTTTTAAATGTTATATATTATTTGTATCTAGTAAAGAAATATCTAAGTATAAATTTCCCATTTTGAAGCTTAGAAACAAAAACTTTTACCCTAAATAATATTCCTCTGAAAAACATTTAAGTTGCTAATCATATTTAGTTCCTTTAAACCTTGATCTTATACAGTAACTGCTTGTTTTAAGTTAGTCCTGAGATGAGTTTGCCAAATGAAGAACATTACATGTCTGCTGTTCTTATTCTAAAACCTGAAAAAAGCAAAATACAGGATCTCAATCTGTTTAACAGCTACATATTTTATATTTCTGAAATACTGATAGAAAATACGCACTAGAGACTTATGAAACAGATATTAAATGTGGTGTTATTTTCTTCTTGAGCTAGTCCCAACTATCAAGTTGGCAAATATATACTTCAGGTAACTTTAGCAATTTTAGCATTAAAGGAAAAAAAGCCTCTTTGGGTGGCACCTGTGCTCAAAGGAGTAGGGTACTGGCCCCATATGCCGGAGGTGGCAGGTTCAAACCCAGCCCTGGCCAAAAACTGCAAAAAAAAAAAAAAAAAGCCTCTTTGCCTACTTGCCCTGGCATTGAGGCCCATTCGTTGTTTCTGGTGAATGTATCCTGCTTTGTAAGCTTTCTTACTCTATAAGCCTATCTTTCTCTTCTTCAATAAACTTTGTTTCACGCTTGCCTTAAAAAAAAAAAAATAGAAATTTGGGCAGCTCCTGTGGCTCAAGGAGTGGGGCACCAGCCCCATATACGAGGTGACAGGCTCAAGCCCGGCCCTGGCCAAAAACTGCAAAAAAAAAAAAAAAAAAAAAATAGAAATTTTAGCATTATTTGACAGTCCTGACACTTTAAGACTATTAAATAAATACTGTTAGGGGCATTTGAAAAAAAATTTTAGGGAAAAATCAGCGAGAGTTTTGAGGTTCACAGATTATACTGGAAAATGTTGAAATCATTTGTACACAATCTGTCAGTTCTGAATTGGTATTTATAGTTTACTCATCTGTAAAATGAATTGCTTGAAAGAAGAAATTATCCCTGCAGAGTCTTTGAGTAGCTATTCTTGTGACTTAAGTCATATGGCTTTTCTTTTATAAATAAAATAAAAAAATAAAAGCATCATTATGATTTTTAAAACTGGTAAGGACCTTAAAGATATTTTATATAAACAAGCCAGCCATTTTATATCTGAATAAAAATGTGTTAATAGATTCTGTACACTGTATAAATGATGAAATCTCTGACTTAAGGGGATATAATATTTTCCAACTTTAATTATGCTAGTTTTATTTTAAATCCAAACTTCTAAACTAGGTGGCCATTTTATCATTTTAATCCTTTTTCTAGTTTATATTTGTATGGAAATTAATATTGCTTCCCTTCCATATGAAAAAACACACATCTTCTTGCCATCATCTTTGTATAGGTTTCATTAAAAACAAGCAAACAAAAAACCTTCTTGAATAGCAAATATTCAGGGTTATATTAAGCTAATGACCTTTTCTGGACATTCTCTACTGTTTGAATTAATTCTGTAACTGCATTGGTAAAGGTAAGAATTAACTGTCAAAATAAAACTGAGATGCTGAGATAAATTCCTTCACTTTGATAAGCATTTCCATTTTAAGTAAAAAGCTTTATCTGTCTTGAAATGGTGTAAAAAAAAATCTCATAAGCCCTTTTCTGTAATAATTTATGAAGACTAGAAATACCTTAAAACATCAATATTGTTTATCTCTGGGTGGTGGTATTACACACCATTTTATTTTTTACTTTTCTCACAAAGCATTATTACCTTGGTAATTGAACAGTATTTTTACATTAAATTTTATATAACTTATAGTGTGAGACATCGAAATAGTCTACTGCTACAACAGAGTTGTTAAATACTTTTTCCCTACTGATAAACGGCTGGTTTAAAAGAATAATTAAATCAGGTGTCTTTAGGTTGGATGAAAATAAAACAACTTTATTTTCCAGGCCCTTTTTTTATTTAGGCTTTTGAGAAAATCCAAGGAGTCTGAACTTAATTACAGTCAATCTTGGAGTAGTAAACTTTTGAGGTGGCCAGAGTAACACCTTTCATTACAACTATCAGCTGAATGGTAAAAGACTCCCAGGTTCACCATTGTTTTCAGAGGCTTGTTAGTATTCTCCTCTGTCATCTCTGAACAATTCCATTTAGAAAGAAACGCAATTGTAACCCCTTTCTATTTCAGGCCCATAAAAACCAGAACTGGGATGAAAGGCAAAGCCTTGACCTTTCTATTTTAGACTTGCATCTGTGTAGCTAAGCCATCTGCTTTCTCCCCACCCCATCTACCTAATGGACTGAAAATACTGCACCTAATTGCAATTTTATCAAAACTGCCTGACTTCCACTCTAACGAATTATGACTCTGTCTTTCACCTGAAAGCTCTCTTGCACAATTTTCCTTACCCTTCCCTCTCAATTCCTTCCATCTCCCTCAATTATGAATTGCCGAATGTCTTTAAACTAAAATATTCGGCTCCCGTGTATTAAGCCATGTAAAGAGCTCTTCACTTTTAACACTGAGCACCTAACGGAATCTACTCCAGTCTCTCATGTGGATGTGGAGCCGTTATTATTGTCACTGTTGCAGCTACACAGGAGACACCTCGCAGCTCAGCCTAGGAGTCGCGTCTCTCCGCCACTAAACAAGGGACCCAGCCTGGGAAAAGACAGACTAGGGTGGGAGGAAACCTCTGTGAGGATAAAGGGAGCTGGAAAGAGGGAGCTCAAGACCGGGAGGAAGGGGAGAAGGTGTGTGAAGTACAGCAAGAAGCCGTCGACCGAGATGAAGGGGAACGAGGGGCCGGGGCCCGGAGAGCGGTTCCCAGGCCCGGCGGGAGGCCCGGGGGCCGAGGCGGGCGTGGGCAGCTCGCAGCCGACCGCCCGAGTCCGAGCAGCGGGGGCGCTTTCAGCGGCGGCGGGTGCGGGTGCGGGGGAGAGGAGCAGAAAAGAGAGCAGTTTAAGGGGCCGAGGGAGCGGAGTCCGAGGCCGGCACGGCGAGGACAACGGGCCCACCCCCAGCCAAGCCCCGCTACTTAACTATTTGTAGAGCTGCTGCAGGCACAGGTCCAGGCTCTCGCCCTCTACCTCCTCACGGGTGATGCGCTCCGACAGCGGCCGCGGTAGCGGGGGCAACGGGGGTAGCTGAGGCTGCGGCGGCGGAGGCACCGCCGAGTGCCCCGGGGCGACAGCCGCCGCCTCCTCCTCCTCTTCGCCCTCGACCACAGCCACCGCGTCCTCCTCCACCGCCCCCTCCTCGGGCTCTGGGTCTTGCTCCTGCTCCCCCTCCTCCGTCGCGGCTACCGTGGCCGCCTCCTCCTCGGGTTCCTCAACCGAAGCCTCGGCCGCCTCAGCTGCTATCAGGTCGGGCTCGGGCTCGGGCTCGGGCTCGGGCTCTGGCTCGGACTCGGGTTCGGGCTCCGGCTCCGGCTCCGGCTCGCCGCCGCCACACGGTCCGCGAAACTCGCCCAGGAATAGCTCCAGGAAGCGCCGGTAAGTTTTTTCCTCAGGGCTGCAGCCAGCCATCGCTGCTCATGCCCAGGGGCCGACCAGGAAGGGGGCTGGGGGAAAACCCAGGAAGGGGAGGGGGCTGCTTTTGAGCCTCGAGCTCCCGCAAGGGCGGTTAACAGCCGCACTGGTACGAGCGATCAGCACTAGGTTGCCTGGAGAGGGCTCCCGCAGGCGTGCGCGCCGCCGAGGGCGGACGTGCGCGGCCCGGGGACGGAGCGCGCCGCCCCTCTCGGGTCTGGAGGGAAAGTTGGCGGCGGGCACGCGCAGGGTCCAGCCGCGGCCCACCCTCTATCCCTACGATGAGCTCAGCCCACACTGCCTAGAGACTGTCTCCATGGCAACCGGTTCTAATTAAGAATCTCAGGGTCCCTCCCGTCGAGTTCGTGGAGTCCAAAGGACACTCGATTCGCCGGCTCTCCAACTCTGAATGTCTTCATTAAATGTGGATGAACACCCTAGCTCCACGTGGTTAAGGGGAACTAAGACATCTCCAATCGTGTTGGTTCCCACTTGGTTTGCATTGATGTACTTAAGTTTCCTTATTTGTTTCTTCTTTGCCTTATGGGATACCATAACTGTGAACACTTTCGTTAATGTCACTCCCTGAATTAAGTTCCGGTAAACCGGGCCTCAAACCCCCTCCAAGTGATACTTTCCTTTGCATAGGTTTTTCTCATTTGATTCTGTGAAGAAAATAGTGTTATCTTCATTTCTCAAAAAGAAGAAACTAGAAATTATGATTTACTTGCTTCAAAGTCTCAAAACTTCTAGCCATGGTGTTGGAATTAGAACTCAGGTCCTTAATCTCCAACGCCTTCTGGACCATTTTTCCTTAACTCATCTCTGCCTTTGAAGATTCAGCAGTGCCGTGTGTCTATATAATACCTTATTTTTATTGGGCTTTATTGTTTACATGTTTTCACCACTTTAATCCTCACCACAGCCTTTAAGGTAAGGGCATTACCATTATGATTACATTCCATAGAAGACCAAACAGCCTTAAAGACACAGTGACTTTGCTCAAGGTCACAAGCAGCCTAGGTCTTTTCACTGGATTTACTCATTTCACTGGTTTTCACCCATTAGTTTTCCATTATACCAAGAGTCTCCTTTTTACTTTCTGCAAAATAAATATTACTCTTCATTATCATAATATGTAATTTATTATTTTTTTCTACATTTTGTTTGTTCTTCTTTCCCACCCCCCCCAAGTCTCTTTTTTTTCCTTTTTTGGATTGGAACCTAAATGACTTTAAGTGATTCTAATTTTCTCACCAAACTACACACAAGCCTATTATTTTCAGGCTTTACTGAGGGGAGTGGGAAAGGGAGAAGCTGTCTTGTTATACAGCTGTATAGATGATAGCATTATTACTGCATACTGCCATGTCCATGGCAACATATAATTCAGCAAAAACAGTGATTCTTTCTCTGCTTTGAAAAACATGTTCTCACAAATTACCCACCCCATCCTCTCCATTTATTGTTTCTAGGTTTCAGTTGGATTTAGGGTCTGAAATACTGCTGTTTACTGTCAGTTATTAATGGCAGAAGAGGGAGTGTCCCTGCCAACTGTTTTCATATAATACTGTATTCTAAATCCCTGACCTGTTACTGTTATTATAAGATTAAGTGGGTTAAGCTCACTAATGTACATTATGGAATTGTAAAATAGTTCTTTTCTCTTTCCTAGCTTGAGATTAAATAATACATGATAGAAAGTATACATAATGCACTTGAGTCCTCTGTAACTATTTTTTTTCTCAAAGGTAAAAGGAAAGATCCAATAAGTCTGTTTCCAGACATTGCTGAATGTATTTATACATGTTTTGTTTAAAACATCATCAGTGTAGAGCAACTTCTCTATGAGATGCCAAGAAAGTCTTTAAACTCCTCATTTGTCTTTGTTTTCAGTCCACCTGTTCATTTCCATTTCAGAATGTCTAAAAAAGATTGACAAAACTTCTTAGGCTGCAAACCTAAATGTCCACAATTGTACATTCCAACAACTGTTTAAGATCTCAGAATTTGATATGATGACATTTAGTTCAAGAGTACATAGCTGTCAACTGTTAACAATTCACATCAAGTTACACCTTCTTACTTTGTAATGTAGATGCCTCCCTCATCTAGAAGACATTTATTTGTGACATTAATTTATGACTCAACCCACATATCAAAGGGAAGTGATATATATGGGGGAAACATTACTACTAAGAGTAAAAGAAAAAGCCCACGCCTTCATATTACTATAAATGAGAGGCGTGTTTGCTTATATTAATAAAGATATTCCTTCACCAAGATCGATACGGATCCTATTGTATCTATTTGACAAAGTAGCTTTACCAGAAGGTTGCTGATAACAGTGCTGAGATCTCAGAGCAGCTGTGTAGGATGATTTTGCCATTGTCAAGAAGTCTTTTCAGTAATTATTTTGCATCGCTTTGCCTTCCTTTTCAGTTCCTCTCTTACATTTCCTTAATCCTCTTTCTTACTATCTATTTAAAAAAAACACTGAGCTATGAAAAACTTAATGTGTATTAAAGATATTTAAATATTTTGAAATTTTTTTCTCATAAAAATTATTCTCCCTCTGGGCAGCGCCTGTGGCTCAGTGGGTAGGGTGCTGGCCTCATATATTGAGGGTGGTGGGTTCAAACCCAGCCCCAGTCAAACTGCAACAAAAAAATAGCCAGGCATTGTGGCGGGAGCCTGTAGTCCCAGGTACTTGGGAGGCTGAGGCAAGAGAATTGCCTAAACCCAGGACTTGGAGGTTGCCGTGAGCTATGACACCACAGCATTCTACCAAGGGTAATGAAGTGAGACTCTGTTTCTTAAAAAAAAAAAATTGTTCTCCTGCTAACCCTTAGTTCTTTGGAGGAAATGCACAATGTCACTTTTTTCTTTTTTTCAGATTAATGTAGGGGTACAGATTCCATAGTTTGCATTTGTAAGGTTAAAGTCCGATTTGTAGGTGTGTCCCACACCCAGATACTGTGCCAAATAACCCATGCAATGTACCCATTGCGTGGGAATTTACCCAACCCTTTCTCTCTCCTCCCACAGTGTCTTTATGACATTAATAGTAATGATATTTATAAATTTAAAAAGAATTTTTGAAGGACAGATGCAGTGGCTCACACTTGTAATCCTAGCACTCTTGGGAGGCCAAGGTGGGTAGATGACTTGAGCTCAGGAGTTTGAGACCAGCCTGAACCAAAGTCAGGCCCCTTCTCTAAAAATACTCAGGCGTTGTGTCGGGCTCCTGTAGTCCCAGCTATTCAGGAGGTTAAGGCAAGAGAATCACGTTGGAGGTGGAGGTTGCTGTAAGCTATGACACCATGGCACTCTACTGAGGGTGACAAAGTGAGAGTCTGTCTCAAAAAATAAAAAAACAAAACACACACACAGACAGAATTGTTGACCTCCTCCCTCCCCAGTGGATGTGGCAGCTCTTCTGTCTCATTTTTTCTTATTTTTCCCCCTTTCCTAAAAAATAAAGAAAAAGAAAAAAAATGAATTGTTGTGTTTAGCAGTTCTTTTTTCTTTTCTTTTCTTTCTTTTTTTTTTTTTTCTTTTTTTTTGAGACAAAGTCTCAAGCTGTCACCCTAGGTAGAATGCCTTGGCCACATTGTAGCTCACAGCAACCTCCAACTCTTGGGCTCAAGCAGTCCTTTTGCCTCAATTTGTTGTATTTTAGTAGAGACAGGGTCTCACTCTGCCTCAGGCTGGTTTTGAACCCATGAGCTCAAGCAATCTACCTGCCTCAGCCTCCCAGAGTGCTAAGATTACAGGTGTGAACCACAGAACCCGGCAGTTTGGCAGTTTCTTAAATGACCTAGCAATTTCTCTCCCAGATATTTCCTCATGAGAGATAATATATGTCCACCAAATACACATGCCCCTAAACAAAAAAAGACTTACACATGAATATATAGAGAAATTTTATTCATAACAGCTCAAACCTGGAAACAACCAGGATGTCCATCAGCAGGTGAATGGATAAACAAATTGATGTATTCATACAATGGAATATTACTTAGCAATAAAAATTAAATACTGCTAAACACAACAACATAAATTAATCTCACAAATATGCTGGACCAGGGGTGACGCCTATGGCTCAAAGCAGTAGGGTGCCGGCCCCATATGCCAGGGGTGGCGGGTTCAAACCCAGCCCTGGCCAAAAACTGCAAAAAAAAAAAAAAAAATATGCTGGACCAGGCATAGTGGTCCACACCTGTAATCCCAGAAGTTTATAATCCCACCTCAAAAGAAATAAAAAAGAAAATCCAGACACAAAAGAGTGCATACTGTATGATGAAATTTATATAAATTCTAAAGTAGACAAAATTAACCTATAGTGAGAGAAAGTAAATTCTTGGTTGTCTGAGACTGAAGTGGGGTGGGAGATTCATGGCAAAGAAACAAGAGGGAACTTTGTGAAATGATTAAAAAGTTCAATATGTTGGCCAGACACAATGGCTCACACCTGTAATCCTAGCATTCTGGGAGGCTGAGGCAGATGGATTGCTGCCTAAGCAAGAGCGAGACTGAGACCCCATCTCTACAACTAGCCGAACTTAGTGGAGGGCTCCTGTAGTCCCAGCTACTCAGGAGGCTGAGGCAAGAGGATCACCTGAGCCCAAGAGTTTGAGGTTGCTATTGAGCTATGATGCCATGGCACTCTACCCAGGGCAACAGAGTGAGATTCTGTCTCAAAAAAAAAAAAAAAAGTTCTATATCTTGACTGGGGGTAACCACAAATAGGTGTATTTATTTGTCAAAAACTATTGCTGGGCAAGGTTGATGAGTGCTTATAGTCTCAGCTGAGGTAGGAGGGCTGTTTGTGCTCAGGAGTTCAAGGCTGTAGTGCATAATGATGGTGCCTGTGACTAACCATTGCACGCCAGCCCAGGCAACATAGGGAAAGTGTGCACTTAAAATAAATATATTGTATAAGTATATACATGTAAATTATGTATCAATAAAGTTGATTTTTATCTTCAGATTGGAGTAGGCAAAAAATAAGTATGAATAAAGTTGATTTTTGAAGTTAAAAATAGTTGATTACTGTGTCAATCTTTGTCCTTTTTTCTCTCTTGTCCATTTCTTCTCCCTTGCTCTGCTCTGTATAGAAGTGCTGACCCTTTCAGGCTGTATTCACTAAGCTCCTATGACAGCCAACTTTCAGCTAGGATTTGCCAAGTAGGAGGCCCTAACAAGAAATTGGAAGGTGGGAAAGATGGAGAAAAACCTTGTCTCTTATCTCAGTCCTGAGGCCTATTGTATCCCCTTTGTAGCTTTCCTTCCTGTGAAGGTGTCCACTGGGATTCCAACTTTTGCCAATGACACCAGGCTCTGAGCTCCAGAAACATCATCTTCCTCCATTTGCCCTTTAACCTTGAGATGGTAGAGGCTTCTGTCTTCCTAATCTTTTAGGAATTAAAGAAGGAGATTTTGACTTGTTAGCTTTTCTATCATTTGTGTAATCAATTTTCTGTATTTAATTCTGTGTTCTTAACTAAATCCCAATTGGTACAATGACAAATAATACCTTAAGAACTATAAAAATGGAAGGTATATTTAAGAGAACGATAAGTGGATTAGACCAACGTTAAAGCAAGTTTAAGTCTCCCAAGGTGCTACTGAACACTAAGTTTACTTGGAGCAAAGTTAGCAGTAAATTATTTCCTAGAATTAGAAGTTAAGGACAGGTTGCCAATGGCTCACAGGGAAGGATGACTAGGTAGAGTACACAGGCTTTTTAGGGCAGTGAAAAATATTCTGTAGGATACTGTAATGGTAGATACATGCTATTATATACTTGTCAAAATCCATTGAATGTGCAAGAGTGAACCTACTGTAAACTGTGGACTTTTGTTAATAACCATGTATTAATATTGGTTCATCAGGAGCCAAGTGTGGTGGGTCACTCCTGTAATCCTAGCACTCTGAGGGGTGGAGGGAGGAGGATCACTTGCGCTCAAAGGATCAAGACCAGCCTGAGCAATTTAGTGAGAGCCTGTCTGTACTAAAAATAGAAAAAAGTAGCCAGGTGTTGTGGCAGGCGCCTGTAGTGCCAGCTACTCAGTAAGTAGCCTGAAGCAGGAGGATCACTTGAATCCAGGAATTTGAGGTTGCTGTGAGCTAGGCTTTTACACCACAGCACTCTAGTTTATTTGACAGAGTTAAGAGTTTGTATCAAGGCTCATCAATTATAACCCTTGTACCACACTAATCTAAGAGGTTAATAATGGGAGAAACTTGGTGAATACTGTGGTGGGAGAAGACATATATTGGAATTCTTTGCTTTCTACTCAACTTTTCTGTAAATCTAAAACTTCTAAAAAATAGTCCATGGCCATGTGTAATGGCTCATGCCTGTAATCCCAGCACTCTGGGAGGCCGAGGTGAGTGGATTGTCTGAGCTCACAAGTTCCAGACCGTAAAGAGCCAGAGCAAGACCTCCTCTCTAAAAATAGCTGGGTTGTGGTAGGTGCCTGTAGTCCTAGCTACTTGGGAGGCTGAGGCAAGAGAATCACTTAAAGCCCAAGAGTTTGAGGTTGCTGTGAGTTCTGATGCCAGGGCATTCTACCGAGGGCAACAGCATAAGACTCTGTCTCAAAAAAAAAAAAAATAATAATTAAAAATAAAAATAGTCTATTAGGGTGGTACCTGTGGCTCAGTGAGTAGGGCGCCGGCCCCATATACCGAGGGTGGCGGGTTCAAACCCAGACCCGGCTGAACTGCAACCAAAAAATGGCCGGGCGTTGTGACAAGCGCCTGTAATCCCAGCTGCTCGGGAGGCTGAGGCAGGAGAATCGCGGAAGCCCAAGAGCTAGAGGTTGCTGTGAGTCCTGTGACATCATGGCACTCTACTGAAGGCGGTAAAGTGACTCTGTCTCTACAAAAAAATAAAATAGTCTATTAACCCTTAAGTTAATATAATATTTGATATATGAAACATTGGTGCTTGTAACTAAGAAAAATATAATTTCTCGTTAATCTCATTGTTATTGGCTTGGCTATGAAAGCCTAGAACACTCTGTCTATTCTAAAGTATGCCAGTTTTATCTGTTTACACATTAAGAAAAAATAGATATATTTTTTCCAGAAAACTCCTAATTTTTTTTTTTTTTAAATATAGAATCTTAGTCCCTTGCCCTGGGTAAAGTGCCATGGTGTTATAGTTCGTAACAACCACAAATTCTTGGGCTTGAGCAATCCTCTTGCCTCAGCCTCCTGAGTAGCAAGGACTACAGGCACTTGCCACAATGCCCAGCTAGTTTTTCCTGTTACTAGTGGAGACAGGGTCTCACTGAATTGCTCAGGCTGGTCTTGAATTGCTGAGTTCAAGCAATCTACCAGCCTCAGTCTGCCAGAGTGCTAGGATTACCAGCATGAGCTACCAGGCGCTGCCCCATGTAAATTGTTTTTAAAAATTAATTTCATAGGGCGGCGCCTGTGGCTCAGTCGGTAGGGCGCCGGCCCCATATACCGAGGGTGGCGGGTTCAAACCCGCCCCAGCCAAACTGCAACCAAAAAATAGCCAGGCGTTGTGGCGAGCGCCTGTAGTCCCAGCTGCTCAGGAGGCTGAGGCAGGAGAATCACGTAAGCCCAAGAGTTAGAGGTTGCTGTGAGCTGTGTGAGGCCACGGCACTCTACCAAGGGCCATAAAGTGAGACTCTGTCTCTACAAAAAAAAAAAAAAAAAATTAATTTCATTATGTCATCAAATTGACTAGTAGGAGAAAAAGAATACTTGCCAACTGAAAACACAGAGAACACAGAAATGTTTTCAGATAGAAACTTCTACATTTCATATCAATAATATAATTTAAAAATCATCCCTATTTGCTGCCAAAAATAACACTGCTATAATAATTTTCTATTTATTTTCTATTGCTGACAAATGTGGTCATATTGCAACAAGTCCAAAGCTGTAAATTTTCATGTCAGGTAATGACAGGACTACTTGCACTGTATTTCACCAGTTTTAAAAAGCAAAGAAGCAAGTTCCCAAAACAGGTTCTAATTGGTTTTCTTTTTTTCTTTCTTTCTTTCTTTTTTACATATGGAACACTTGACAAATTTGCATGTCATCCTTGCACAGGGGCCATGCTAATCTTTTCTGTATCATTCCCATTTTAGTATATGTGCTCCTGAAGCAAGCACCTAATCTTTTCTCCCTCTCTCTTTTTAAAAGACACTCTTACTCTGTCACCCTGAGTAGAGTGCCATGTCATCATCATAGCTCACAGCAACCTCAATCTCTTGGGCTCAGGCGATCTTCCTGCTTCAGCCTTCCAAGTAGCTGGGTCTACCGGCCCCCACCACAGCAGCACCCAGCTATTTTTTCTATTTTTAGAAAAGACAGGGGTCTCACTCTTGCTCAGGCTGGTCTCCAACTCCTGAGCTCAGGCAACTCACCTGCCTTGGTCTCCCCAGAGTGTTAGGATTACAGCAGTGATCCACCATACCCAGCCTTTTTTCTTTCTTTTTTTTTTTTTTTTTTGTAGAGACAGAGTCTCACTGTATCGCCCTCGGGTAGAGTGCCGTGGCGTCACACGGCTCACAGCAACCTCTAACTCTTGGGCTTACGTGATTCTCTTGCCTCAGCCTCTCGAGCAGCCGGGACTACAGGCGCTTGTCACAACGCCCGGCTATTTTTTTGTTGCAGTTTGGCCGGGGCTGGGTTTCAACCCGCCACCCTCGGCATATGGGGCCGGCGCCCTACTCACTGAGCCACAGGCGCCACCAGCAGCCTTTTTTCTTAATGTTTTAACCATTAACAATAACAATCCTGGTGGCTCCTGTGGCTCAGTCGGTAAGGCGCCGGCTCCATATACCGAGGGTGGCGGGTTCAAACCCGGCCTTGGCTGAACTGCAACCAAAAAACAACTGGGTGTTTTGGCGGGCGCCTGTGGTCCCAGCTACTCGGGAGGCTGAGGCAAGAGAATCGCTTAAGCCCAGGAGTTGGAGGTAGCTGTGAGCTGTGTGAGGCCACGGCACTCTACCGAGGGCCATAAAGTGAGACTCTGTCTCTACAAAAAAAAATAACAATCCTTCTTCTTATCAGCATGGTTCTTTGTGGGAGCAAAATTATTTTTTAACTTATGACCTGCTTACGAAAGACGAGGAGGGCAGGGGCAAAAAGGTAATTTGATGATGGCACAATAAGTGACTAACGTGTGGTATGTTCCTTCTATAATGAATAATTATTTTAATGTTAATTGACTATTAAAAAATCCATTTCAGGCGGCGCCTGTGGCTCAGTGAGTAGGGCGCCAGCCCCATATGCCGAGGGTGGAGGGTTCAAACCCAGCCCCGGCCAAACTGCAACAAAAAAATAGCCGGGCGTTGTGGCGGGCGCCTGTAGTCCCAGCTGCTCCGGAGGCTGAGGCAAGAGAATCGCGTAAGCCCAAGAGTTAGAGGTTGCTGTGAGCCGTGTGACGCCACGGCACTCTACTCGAGGGCGGTACAGTGAGACTCTGTCTCTACAAAAAAAAAAAAAAAATCCATTTCAGGGCGGTGCCTGTGGCTCAGTGAGAAGGGCGCCGGCCCCATATACCAAGGGTGCAGGGTTCAAACCCAGCCCCGGCCAAACTGCAACAACAACAAAAAAAAGCCGGGCGTTGTGGTAGGCACCTGCAGTCCCAGCTACTCGGGAGGCTGAGGCAGGAGAATCGCCTAAGCCCAGGAGTTGGAAGTTGCTGTGAGCTGTTGACGCCATAGCACTCTACCGAGGGTAATAAAGTGAAACTCTTGTCTCTACAAAAAAAAAATAATCCATTTCAACATTTTGCTACCAGTTTTCAGTTTACAAAAATCAAGAAAGTTGCTTTGTGGTAAAAATGTACCTTTATTATCATCTAATTTTTAATTACCTTTATATATTTACTTAGAATAAATACATGCAAGAATTATATTGATCATGTCCAATTCTAGTCAGCAGATGCCTGTTTCTCACTCTGGAACATTCATCAAAAAACCCTACCTGCTTTACAGCAGTTGAAATAGGCTCCAAAAAAAAAAGAGAGAGAAAAGAAAGAAACCTAGTTGCTTTTGAAAATGAAAATTAAAAAATATATAAATTTTTTAAAAAGAAAATGAAAATGAAATAGTCAACTATGAAAACTCTTCACAAAGGTGTCTTCTATGCTTAGATAGCACTAATACTTTATTCTTAGGGTAGCTGATGGAATGGAGCCACAATGACATTTGTGACTAAAAGGGAAGATGGAAATGATTCCATTAACCCAGAGTGCTGTAACATATGGTAATCATAGGTGGTAGAATAGCTGTGTCGGACAAGGGTAGAAGTAAGCCATGTGGCACAGACATTATCAATTACCACACATGGTAACCATGCTGACACAATGCATCTTTTCCAGAAAGAAAATGATTTGGGCATATGAAGTAGTTTACTGCCTTATGAAAGAGTGATCTATAAATGACATATCTGGCACCAATATAGCACATGTAGTTCCCAGTAATTCTGCAAGATATGAGAATTCAGATTTAATGAACCTCCACATATCTAAATAATAGTACAGTACCTTGCAGTTGTTGCCACAAAGACAGGAATCTGGCAGCGCCTGTGGCTCAGTGGGTAAGGCACAGGCCCCATATAACGAGGGTGGTGGGTTCAAACCTGGCCCCGGCCAAACTGCAACCAAAAAATAGCCGGGCGTTGTGGCTATTGTGGTAAAAATAGCCTGTAGTCCCAGCTACTTGGGAGGCTGAGGCAAGAGAATCGCTTAAGCCCAGGAGTTGGAGGTTGCTGTGAGCTGTGTGAGGCTACGGCACTCTACAGAGGGCCATAAAGTGAGACTCTGTCTCTACAAAAAAAAAAAAAAAAAAAAAGACAGGAATCAAAATATGTTTGCAAAATAAATTTGGGTCCCTCACATATAAAACTATTAATTTTTGAGGTATCCTTTTAAATTGCCACATAAAGCCTGGGCACAGTGGCTCACACCCACTATCCTAGAACTTTGGGAGGCCAAGGTGGGGGCATCCCTTGAGCTCAGGGGTTTGAGACTAGCCTAAGACCTCCTTTCTACTAAAAATAGAAAAACTGACTCGGCACCCGTAGGTCAGTGGTTAGGGCACCAGCCACATGCACAGGGCTGGCAGGTTCAAGCCTGGGCCTGCTGAACAACAATGATAACTACAACAACAACAACAACAAAAACAGCCTGGTGTTGTGGCAGGCACCTGTAGTCCCAGCTACTTGGGAGGCTGAGGCAAGAGAATCACTTAAGGCCAAGAGTTTGAGGTTACTGTGCACTGCAACACAACGGCACTCTACTGAGGACAACATAGTAAAACTCTTTCTCAAAAAAAAAAAAAAAAATAATAATAATAAATAAAAATTAAAAAAAAAATAAAAATAGAAAAACTGGCCAGGCATTGTGGCAGGCCCCATAATCCCAGCTACTTGGGAGGCTGGGACAGGATTCTTGAACCCAGAAGTTTGAGGTTCCTGTGAGCTAGGTTGCTGCTCTAGCTGATGCCAGAGACAGAATGAGACTCTGTCTTTAAAAAAAAAAAAAATTCAGGCTCAGTGCCTGTGGCTCAAGCAGCTAAGGCGCCAGCCACATACATCTGAGATGGGGGGTTTGAATCCAGCCCAGCCCACCAAACAACAATGACGGCTGCAACCAAAAAAAAAAAATAGCTGGGCTTTGTGGCGGGTGCCTGTAGTCCCAGCTACTCGGGAGGCAGAGGCAGGAGAATCACTTGAGCCCATGAGTTGAAGGTTGCTGTAAGCTGTGATGCCACGGCACTCTACCCAGGGCAGCAGCTTGAGGCTCTGTCTCAAAAAAAAAAAAAAAAGAGTTCAGGTGGCGCTCATAGCTCAGTGGGTAGGCCACCAGCCATATACACCCAGGCTTGCAGGTTTGAACCTGGCCCGGGTCAGCTAAACAACAATGACAACTGCAACAACAACAACAACAACAAAACAAATAGCTGGGTTTGTGGCAATAATCCCAGATACTTGGGAGGCTGAGGCAAGAGAATCACTTAAACCGAAGAGTCTAAGGTTGCTGTGAGCTGTGACGCCATGACACTCTACCCAGGGCGACATAGACTCTGTCTTAAAAAAAAAAAAAAGATCTGGGCGGCACCTGTGGCTCAAGGTGGTAGGGCGCCGGTCCCATATGCCGGAGGTGGCAGGTTCACACCCAGCCCCGGCCACAACCTACAAAAAAAAAATAAATAAATAAATAAATAAATAAATAAAGATCATGAAGAGTCTGCCCAAAAGAACAAAAATGAAACAAAACTGTCACATAAAATGCTGGAATTTTCTTTTCTTTTCTTTCTTTTTTTTTTGAGACAGAGTCTCACTTTGTTGCCCTCAGTAGAGTGCTGTTGCATCACAGCTCACAGCAACCTCAAACTCTTGGGTTTAAGTGATTCTTTTGCCACAGCCTCCCAAGTAGCTGAGACTACAGACACCTGCCACAATGCCTGATTATTTTTAGAGACCAGGTCTGGCTCTTGCTCAGGCTGGTCTCAAACTCCTGAGTTCAGGCAGTCTACCTACCTCAGCTTCCCAGAGCGCTAGGATTACAGGTGTGAGCCACAGCACCCAGCCAAAATTCTGGAATTTTGTATGTCTGGAAATACGCCAATAATTTCATAATTCTTTTTTTTCTTTTTTTGGCCAGGGCTGGGTTTGAACCCGCCACCTCTGGCGTATGGGGCTGGCGCCCTACTCTGTTGAGCCATAGGCGCCACCCAAATCAAAGTTTCTTTTTTTTTTTTACAGTTTTTTGGCCAGGGCTGGGTTTGAACCCACCACCTCTGGTATATGGGGCTGGTGCCCTACTCCTTTGAGAATTTCATAATTCTTTAAAGTATAAAGCCTATAGCCAAAATTCAATATAGGCTGTACCGAAAGATGGAATTCTAATTATTTGTTTGTACTAAATATTGCCAAAAATATTGAATTGGAAAGAAACACGATGAAAATTGTATTTTAAGAAAATTTAATATGCAAACATTCCTTCAGATAAGTGCAGGATGGGTTGAAGAAAAGAGATTGAAGGCTGGAATCATTTGGCCAATGGGAGATAATGAGAATACAGAAGAGAATGGTGCCAGTAGGAATGAACAGACACATAAATCTACAGTCACTGGACAGGAGGATCTGAAATCCTAAGAAGAAACCTAAAGACATAATTTGTGAAGATCACCACCCACCCCGAGAGGTATTCATCTGGCTGTTCCAATTATCTATTCCTGTAATACAAACAACTCCAAAACTTTCTTTTTAGAAGAGAAAAAAACATTTTACTGTACTTCACAGCTCTGTAGGTTGACTGGGCTCAGCTAGGTGGTTCTCAGTTGCAGGTCTCAGATGTTGCAGTCAGACAGCAATGGGGATAAAACAGCTGATGATTCAATTGGGCATATGTTCAAGATGATTTACATTACATTTTTTTGCATTTATATCGGGAAAAATTGAGTGGAAAAATGACTAAGTTGTAAATAATATTTCAAGATATAATGTTGCAAAACTGGCAGTTGATACTGTTGACTAGGAGCTCACCCAGGGCTCTCAACTGCAATGCACTTTCCTTAAAGTAATCAGACTTCTTTTTTTTCTTTTCTATTCTTTTTTTTGAGATAGAGTTTCACTTTGTCGCCCTCGGTAGAGTGCCTTGGTGTCGCAGCTCACAGCAACCCCCAGCTCTTGGGCGTATGTGATTCTCTTGCCTCAGCCTCCCGAATAGCTGGGACTACAGGTGCCCGCCACAACATTCGGCTATTTTTTGGTTGTAGTTTGGCCGGGGCCGGGTTTGAACCCACCACCCTCAGTATATGGGGCTGGCACCCTACTCATTGAGCCACATTCTTACATGGTGGTGTAGGGCTTCAAGAATGAATGTTATATAAAATAGAAATAGTGAAAGAGGATGAAGTGATTATTCTAGGGAGTGTTCTAGAAGGTATTTAGTCTTTTATGACCTAGTTACATAAATCAATGGTATTACTTCTATGGTACACTATTGGTCAAAGCAGTAAAAGGCCCATTTTATTTTTATTCATTCATTCATTCATTTGAGACAAAGTCTCACTCTGTCCCCTTGGGTAGAATGGTATGGCATCATAGCAGGCAGCAACTTCCAACTCTTAGGTTCAGGTGATCTCCTTGTCTCAGCCTCCCAAGGAGCTGGGACTATAGGTGCTGGCCATGATGCCCAGCTAGTTTTTCTATTTTTAGTAGAGATGGGGTCTTACTCTTACTCAGGCTAGTCTCAAACTCCTGCAGTCAAGAAATTCACCCCCCTTGGCCTCCCAGAGGATTAGAGGTGCAAGCCACTGTGACCAGCCAATAGGCCCATTTAGGTCCAAGAGAAGGGATCATAATATAACTCACCTCCTAATTGGAGGAGGGTCAAAGAATTTATTTTAAACTACCATAATAACATTTACCTTTGTGAATTTATACAAAGTTCAGCAACTTGAACTTGGAGGCTTAAAACCAAATTTAATCCCACGAAGGACTATTAACTAATACAAATCTCACAAGAATGTATAAAAATCACAATAACAACATATGAATTTACAGGAAGCACTATTCCAAGAAGATCAGACATTTGAATTAATCTGGCTGTAACCAAAGTGCCTGGGAAATCTAGTTATCAACAGGTTGATAATGGGCATGCATGGAATCAGAATAAGTTCATTATGATTCAAATATTTAACAGCATCAAACTGAGATAGTCTGATACAACCAACAAAAATGTAAAATGACACTATGAGATGTCTTTTTTTTTTTGAGACAGAGCCTCCCTTTGTCACCCTTGGCCCACAGCTCACAGCAACGTCAAACTCTTGGGCTTAAGCAATTCTTGCCTCAGCCTCCCAAGTAGCTGGGACTACTGGCACCTGTCACAACGCCCAGCTATTTTTTGTCGTAGTTGTTGTTGTGTAGCAGGCTTGGGCCTGGTTTGAACCCATCAGCTCCAGTTCAGGTGGCTGGCACCCTAACCACTGATCTAGGGGCACAGAGGCTAATTTTTTTTTTTTAAACAGAGACTCACTCTATCATCCTGGGTAGAATGCAGTGGCATCATCTAGCTCATAATAACATCAAACTCTTGGGCTCAAGAGATCCTCTTGTCTCAGCCTGCCAAGTAGCTTGGATTACAGGCGCCCGCCACAACACCAAGCTAGGTGTTTTTTTTTTTTTTTTTTTTGTGGAGACAGAGTCTCACTTTATGGCCCTCAGTAGAGTGCCGTGGCGTCACACAGCTCACAGCAACCTCCAACTCCTGGGCTTAAGCGATTCTCTTGCCTCAGCCTCCCGAGTAGCTGGGACTCCAGGCGCCCACCACAATGCCCGGCTATTTTTTGGTTGCAGTTCAGCCGGGGCCAGGTTTGAACCCGCCACCCTCAGTATATGGGGCCGGCGCCTTACCGACTGAGCCACAGGCGCCGCCCACCAAGCTAGGTTTTCTATTTTCTAGTAGAGAAAGGGTCTCACCCTAGTTGAGGTATGTCTCAACTCCTGAGCTCAAGCAATCCACTCACCTGGGCCTCCCAGAGTGCTAGGATAACAGGCATGAGCCACCTTGCCCGGCCACAGCAATTTTTTAAACTTTTTTTTTTTTTGTAGAGACAGAGTCTCACTGTACCGCTCTCGAGTAGAGTGCCATGGCGTCACATGGCTACAGCAACCTTTAACTCTTGGGCTTATGCGATTCTCTTGCCTCAGCCTCCCGAGCAGCTGGGACTACAGGCGCCCACCACAACGCCTGGCTATTTTTCTGTTGCAGTTTGGCTGGGTCTGGGTCCGAACCCGCAACCCTGGGCATATGGGGCCGGCGCCCTACTCACTGAGCCACAGGCGCGGCCCAACACATCAATTTTTTAATTGAGAAAAGTTTACATGTACTGATAGAAATAAGTACAGAACAGTGTATGCATTATTTAAAATTTGAATATCAAAGAAAAATATATTTTTTGGCTGGGTGGTGCCCATAGCTCAGTGGGTAAGTTATCCAGGAGACAACTTGCTGGGTCTGCTGCTACCCTCATCAGATATCCCTTCCAGGTGCTCACTTTTGAAATCTATGGTACAATTAATTGGCAGAGAATCCAAGTACTATGAATGAGTTTATAGTAACTATCTATCAGGACAAGAGCACTCTAGGATTTTTCACAGGGTTTGTTCTTCACCTCCTAAATGACATCTTTTTGTGGTTCTGTTACCTCACTGGCCTACCTTGTTAATACCCATACACTGGACAACGGAGTTTCAACCATGAATGAAAAGAATTTACTTGCAAGCTGTAATGGGATTTTTTTTTTTTTTTTTTTTTTTTTTACAGTTTTTGGCCAGGGCTGTGTTTGAACCCACCACCTCCAGTATATGAGGCCAGTGCCCTACTCCTTGAGCCACAGGTGCTGCCCTGTAATGGAATTTTTTGCCAGTATTTGACCTACCTTTTGTGTTTATTTCTAAGCTTACAGCTGTCAACAGCTGTAGGTTTGCTAGTGGAGCTCTGATATATACTTCTTGGATAGAGTGCTGGTTCATGCTACAAAAAGAGGGAAATATGAACTGAAAAAACAACTTGTTTTTCCAGGAGGTCCCCTTTAAGAAGATTTTGTTGTAACTTCAAAGTGTTAATTTGAAGATATGGGGCAAGGACAGTGATATTTCTATGGTTCCAGATGCACAGAATTATGGGAAAGAATGTTGATTTCTATGCAATGTGGTGTACTTTTTAATAAATATTTAATCTTGAGAAAATGGGAAAATAAAACCCTCACAACTTACTACACATAATGGAAGTCAAATAGTTGAAACAAAGAGGCGGATGTCAATGGTGAACTAAAACTGAAAATAAGCAAAGGAATTTATTGTGGTCAAAAAAACACAAAATCTGTCAACATATTTTATGCCAAAATCAGTTCTGATGGAGCAAAATGTTCTGTAAATTTTAACAGTAACAGTAAATTTAGGCACTGATGTTAACTAAAAATACATATTACGAAGAGCCAGACTCTCTTCTGCAATTCAATGTTTTTTAAAAAAAAGCAATAGAAGGGCGGCACCTGTGGCTCAGTCGGTAAGGCGCCGGCCCCATGTACCGAGGGTGACAGGTTCAAACCCGGCCCCGGCCAAACTGCAACAAAAAAATAGCCAGGCATTGTGGCGGGCGCCTGTAGTCCCAGCTACTCGGGAGGCTGAGGCAAGAGAATTGCTTAGGCCCAGGAGTTGGAGGTTGCTGTGGGCTGTGTGAGGCCACGGCACTCTACTGAGGGCCATAAAGTGAGACTCTGTCTCTACAAAAAAAAAAAAAAAAAAAAAAAGCAATAGAACAATTCAACATTAAATCTCAATACTGAAATGCAATATACTGCAATGGGAATCCTAGCATTATAGATTTTAAAATAAAAATGTATGTTACACTCTTTTCTGTTTCCAGTATTGATCATTTAAAGTGAATATTTAGTAGAGACGTACAAAAGCAGAAACCACAAAGTTTCGACCAATGAAATGAGCAATCATTTAGTCCTATCTTGTTTTATAAATAAGCTAAAAACATGGCAAAATAAAGATGTCAAAATTGATATGGTTTGTTAATGCTTCAATTGGAATTAAAGGACATATCTTCTAATTCTCCAGGGGTGTCCAAACTTTTGGCTTCTCTGGGCCATGTTGGAAGAAGAGTTGTGTTAGGCTACACATTAAATACAAAAACACTAACACAAGCTGACAAACCAAAAAAAAAAAAGGTCCATGCACAAGTTTTGTGTTATCTTTCACCATAGATAAGCAAAAAGTCCTCACACAATAATCCTATTTATGCAGCAGCCTGTTCAGGGAGTTGTTTAAAATCATCAAACAGGACCCAAATTTGGGATCACTAGTATAGAAAATATATGTATCTAAGTAATAAAACATCTTTGTGTTTTTTTGATATTTTTTATTATAAAAGTAAAAGGCTGGGCACAGTAGCTTACTCTTGTAATCCTAGCACTCTGGAGGCCGAGGGGGGTGCATAGCTTGAGTTCAGGTATTCGAGACAATCCTGAGCAGAAGCAAGACCCCCATCTCTACTAAAAAAGAAAAACTAGCTAGGCATTGTGGCATATACCTGCAGTTCTAGCTGCTAGGGAGGCTGAGGAAGAGGATGGTGTGAGCCCAAGAATTTGAGGTTGCTGTGAGCTAGGCACTCTACCCAGGGCACAGAGTGAGACTGTCTCAAAAAATAAAACTGAGCAACATAAAACTAGTGGGTATTTGAGAAACTAATGCGTTAATATCTGGTACCATGGAAGTAGTTAAAATTCTCAGTGAGTCCTCAAGGTGCTCATCAGATATTTTGGTTCTAATTTTCTCTTAATGTGCTCCATTCTTTTTTTGGCCAGGGCTGGGTTTGAACCTGCCACCTCCAGCATATGGGGCCGGTGCCCTACTCCTTTGAGCCACAGGCACTACTACCCAACATGTGCTCCATTTTTAAAAATAGTTGTTCACGGGTTCTGCCCATGTAGCTCAGTGGCTAGAGTGCCAGCCACAGGGCTGGCAGGTTCAAACACAGCCTGGGCCTGTCAAACAATGACAATTACAACAAAAAAATAGACCGGCACTGGGGCAGGTGCCTGTAGTCCCAGCTGCTTGGGAGGCTGAGGCAAGAGAATTGCTTAAGCCCAAGAATTGGAGGTTGCCATGAGCTGTGATGCCATAGCAGTCTACTGAGGGCGACATAATGATACTCTGGTTCAAAAAAAAAAAAAAAAATAGTTGCTCACAAATATAGATGCTACCAAAAAGTGATGACATGAGTAAGGTGCGATTGTGAAGCAAAGGATTTTTTTTTTTTTTTGAGACAAGAGTCTCACTTTGTTGCCCTTGGTAGAGTGCTGTTGCATCACAGCTCACAGCAATCTCCAAACTCTTGGGCTTAAGCCTTCTCTTTTTATTTTATTTTATTTTTTAGAGAGACAAAGTCTCACTTTATCGCCCTTGGTAGAGTGCTGCGGTGTCAACAGCTCACAGCAACCTCCAACTCATGGACTTAAGCAATTCTCTTGCCTCAGCCTCCCGAGTAGTTGGGACTACAGGCACCCACCACAACGCCCAGCTATTTTTTTGTTGCAGTTTGTCTGGGGTCAGGTTTGAACCCACCACCCTTGGTATATGGGGCAGGCACCCTGCCCACTGAGCCACAGGCACTGCCCATTAAGTCATTCTCTTGCCTCAGCCTGCCAAGTAGCTGGGACTATAGGAGCCCGCCACAAGGTGTGGCTATTTTTAGAGAAGAGGTTTAGTTCTGGCCCAGGCTGGTCTCAGGCAATCCACCTAAGTGTGAGACACCTCCCCTGGCCAGGGTACTTTTGTCTTTGGAAAGACAGGACCTATGAAAGCCCAGTAAAGAGACATGATCACTGGGTGGTGCCTGTAGTTTAGTGGGTAGGGAGCTGGCCACATACACCGAGGCTGGAGGCTTCGAACCCTGCCCAGTCCTGTCGGACAACAATAACAACAACAACAAAATTTGCTGGGTGTTGTGGCAGATGCCTGTGGTCCCAGCTACTTGGGAGGCTGGGGAAGGAGACTCACTTGAGCCCAAGAGTTGGAGGTGTGTGAGCTATGATGTCATGGGACTCTACCCACGGTGACAGTTTGAGACTGTCCTCCCAAAAAGAGATATGATCACATTTTTCTTTATGTTGAATGTCAGAGTGCAGCTCTATGCACTTCATTTGAAAACTGGCAGGTAATATATTTATGTCCACTGAAAATGGAGTCACAAATGCACCAAAAAAATTATTTTCCCAGAAATTTTGAAATGTTTTCATATTCTTGTATCAAATTGAAAAGCAAGGCTGCATATTTTTTACTGTTGACAGGACCGTGTTTAGTCAACCTATCGAAATGTATGAAATTGTATTAATTTGAGTTTGCCGTAATTTCAGTTTCATTTGGAATGCTTTTATGGTTTGAAACATTGTATTGATGAATTGACTTTCACCTTGAAGATGAATGTTTAACTCATTTAAATGAGCAGTTAAATCTACTTAATGTGGGTGGCGCCTGTGGCTCTGTGAGTAAGGTGCCAGCCCCATATACCGAGGGTGGCAGGTTCAAACCCAGCTCCGGCTGAACTGCAACCAAAAAATAGCCGGGCGTTGTGGTGGGCGCCTGTTGTCCCAGCTGCTCGGGAGGCTGAGGCAGGAGAATCGCTGAAGCCCAAGAGCTAGAGGTTGCTGTGAGTCCTGTGACATCATGGCACTCTACTGAAGGCGGTAAAGTGAGACTCTGTCTCTACAAAAAAAAAAAAAAAAAATCTACTAAATGTTCTATTCTATAAGCCAGTTTTCAGCGTCAAGTTCTGGCACAAATTTGGTTTTTGATACCATAAACAACTTGGGAACATGGGAACATGTCAAAAATCATAAAATCTTTTCAACATTTGGCCTCAACTTAGCCATTTTACTTCCAAAAAGTAAATGATGTCACCATAGTCAGCATCAAGAAATTCCTAGAAGTGGTGATGATTCGATCTCTTGGCCCTTATGAAATTTACAGTTTGATGATTTGCATGATGTTAACCATTTTTAGAGCATTGGTGCATAAATTTTCTTGATGTGCTATGCAATGATACTTTATCAAATGTTGAGTTTTAGGCAGCAATTGCATCATCTTCCACAGCACTGGGCGGTGCCTGTAGCCCAGTGGGTAGGGAGCAGACCACATACACCGAGGCTGTCCCTCTTTTTTATCTACCGTCACTATCAATAGGGTACTATCAATAACTATATGAGATATGTTGACAAGGGACAATCACTTTAACATATTTTTTAATTTTTTTTTATTAAATCATAAACACATAGATTATGTATACTTTAATACATTTATGGGGTACAATGTGCTGATTTCATATAGAATTAGGAATGCTTACATCACACTGGTTAATATATACCTCATCTCATTTACTTAGTTACTGTAAACTAAGTTAAAGTTAGTAAAAGTCTTAACTTAGTTAAGACATTTATACTCTATACTAATAGATCCAATATGTACCCTTGTATTATGCACCAAAGGTGTGATCCCACCATTCGCCCTCCCTTGATCTGACCTCCATCCTCCTATCCTAACTCCCTCCTCCCTCCTTCATCTTGGGCCATAGTTTTTTTTTTTTTTTTTTTGCAGTTTTTGGCTGGGGCTGGGTATGAACCTGCCACCTCCAGCACATAGGGCTGGCACCCTACTCCTTTGAGCCACAGGTGCCACCCCATTGGGCCATAGTTTTAATCTATTCTTCATATGAAAGTGTGAGTAATTGTAAATTGGTTTCATAATAGTACTGAGTACGTTGGATATTTTTTCTTCCATTCTTTTTTTTTTGTAGAGACAGAGTCTTACTTTACCGCCCTTGGTAGAGTGCCATGACATCACATGGCTCACAGCAACCTCCAACTCCTGGGCTTAGGTGATTCTCTTGCCTCAGCCTCCCGAGCAGCTGGGACTACAGGTGCCTGCCACAACGCCCGGCTATTTTTTTGTTGCAGTTTGGCCGGGGCTGGGTTTGAACCTGCTACCCTCCGTATATGGGGCCGGCCTCCTACTCACTGAGCCACAGGCGCTGCCCTTTTCTTCCATTCTTGAGATAGTGTACTAAGTAGGATATGTTGCAACTCCATCCATGTAAACGTAAAAAAAGTAAAGTTTCCATCTTTTTTAAGGCTGCATAACATTCCGTGGTATACATATACCACAATTTATTTTGTTTTTATTTTTATTTGGTTTTTGGCTGGGGCTAGGTTTGAACCTGCCACCTCCGGCATATGGGACCGGCGCCCCACTCCCTGAGCCACAGGCACCGCCCCATATACCACAATTTATTAATCCATTCATGGGTTAATGGGCACTTGGGCTTCTTCCATGACTTGGCTATTATGAATTGAGCTGCAGTGAACAATCTGGTACAAATATCTTTGTTATAAAGTGATTTTTGGCCTTTTGGATATACACCTCGTAGAGGAATTGCAGGATCAAATAGCAGGTCTACTTTTAGATCCCTGAGTATTCTCGATACTTCTTTCCAAAAGGGATGTATTAGCTTGCACTCCCACCAGCAGTGCACAAGTATTCCCTTTTCTCTACATCCACGCCAACATCTATAGTTTTGGGATTTTGTTATGTGAGCCACTCTTATAGGAGTTAGATGATTTCTCAAAGTGGTTTTGATTTGCATTTCTCTGATGATTAAAGATGAGCAGTTTTTGGCCAGGGCTAGGTTTGAACCCGCCACGTCTGGCATATGGGTCTGGCACCCTACCCCGTTGAGCCACAGGCACCGCCCAAGATGAGCATTTTTTCATGTGTCTGTAGGCCATGCGCCTATCTTATTCAGAGAAGCTTCTGTTCAAGTCCCTTGCCCACAATGAAATGGGATTACTTGTTCTTTTCTTACTAATAAGTTGAGTTCTCTCTGGATTCTGCTTATCAAACCTTTGTCAGAAGCATAACCTGCAAGTATCCTCTCCCATTCTGAGGGCTGTCTGCTTGCTTTACGTACTGTGTTCTTGACAGTGCAGAAGCTTTTTAGTTTGATCAGATCCCAGTAATGTATTTTTGGTGTTGCTTCAATTGCCTGGGGGGGGTTGTCCTCCTCATAAAATATTCCCCCAGGCCAATTTCTTCAAGTATTTCTCCTGCACTCTTTCTAAGAATCTTTATAGTTTCATGTCTTAAGTTTAAATCTTTTATCAATTTTTGTTAATGGTGAAAGGTGTGGGTCCAGTTTCAGTCTTCTACAAGTCGCCAGCCAATTCTCCCAGCACCATTTGTTAAATAGGGAATCTTTCCCCCAATTTATATTTTTGATGGGTTTATCAAAGATCAAATGACAATAAGTGTCTGGGTTCATTTCTTGGTTCTCAATTCTGTTCCATACATCTACCTATTTTTGTGCCAATACCATGCTGTTTTGATCACTATAGATTTATAATACAGTTTGAAGTCTGGTAGCATGATTTCTCCTGATTCGTTTTTATTTCTGAGTAATGTCTTGGTTATTTGAGGTTTTTTCTGGTTTCATATAAAATGAAGTACTAGATGCGAAAGATCTCTATAAAAAGAATTATGAAACTCTGAGAAAAGAAATATCTGAAGATGTTAACAAATGGAAAAACATACCATGCTCATGGCTAGGAAAAATCAACATTGTTAAAATGTCCATATTACCCAAAGCAATTTACAAATTTAATGCAATCCCTATCAAAGCATCGTTATCCCTTAAAGATCTGGAAAAAATAACATATTTTTTACTGCTTCATATAAATCTCTCGATTTAGTTGTCTTTTAATGCCACTAAAGAAGCCATCTCTTCAATAACATTATGTTCTCCATCAATACCTCTAATAAAAATGGCAAGTTGAGCTGTATTTGTAGCACCAGTGCTATCATCTATCACCAAAGCATAAAATTTTAAATTAGCAGCTTTACTTTCCAAACTTCTTTTGATTCCCCAATGTTTTCAATTTGCTTGGCTATAGTCCTGTGAGACAAAGTGATTTTAGAAATATCCCTTTTTTCAGGGTAAATTATATTCTGCCGACTTTCCATACAAGGCTTAAAAAACTCATCATTAGTAAATGGTTTTGATTTTTTTTACTATTAAATATGCTACCACATAACTAGCTTTTACAATGGAATCCATCTGAGTCGTGACTTTTTTCTTTTTTTGTAGCAAGAGTCTCACTTTATTGCCCTCCGTAGAGTGCTGTGGCATCACACAGCTCACAGTAACCTCCAACTCTTGGGCTTAGGCGTTTCTCTTGTCTCAGCCTCCCGAATAGCTGAGACTACAGGCGCCCGCCACAACGCCCGGCTATTTTGTTGTTGTTGTTGTAGTTTGGCCAGGGCCGGGTTTGAACCCGCCACCCTCGGTATATGGGGCCGGCGCCCTACCCACTGAGCCACAGGCGCTGCCCTGAGTTGTAACTTTTTAAAAACAATTTTGTTGAAAAGACAGACTTCTTCATTCCTGCTATATTGTCTTTATGACACAGTCCTTTATACGCATCAAATTTGGAAGCATGTTTTTGCATGTAATGCCTTTTCAAATTATAGTCTTTGAAAACTTGCAGAAATACCATACAAAGTAAGGAGAGTGCCTATTTGCCTTGACAAAAAAAGTAGTCCAGGGTGGCGCCTGTGGCTCACTGAGTAGGGCGCTGGCCCCATATGCCAAGGGTGGCAGGTTCAAACCAAGCCCCGGCCAAACTGCAACAACAACAAAAAAAATAGCTGGGCGTTGTGGCGGGCGCCTGTAGTCCCAGCTGCTCGGGAGGCTGAGGCAAGAGAATCGCGTAAGCCCAAGAGTTAGAGGTTGCTGTGAGCCATGTGATGCCACAGCACTCTACCCAAGGGCGGTACAGTGAGACTCTGTCTCTACAAAAGAAAAAAAAAAAGTAGTCCACTGTCTACTTTTCACTGAAGAATCTTCTTTAATAATTTTTCTTTTTTGGCATTCTGTTTCTTTTTTTGTGTTGAGACAGAGTCTCACTATGTCACCCTTGATAGAGTGCCGTGATGTCACAGCTCACAGCAACCTCCAACTCTTGGGTTTAAGCGATTCTTTTGCCTCAGCCTTCGAAGTAGCCAGGACTACAGGCGCCTGCCACAATGCCAATGCCCGGCTATTTTTTGGTTGTAGTTGTCGTTGTTTGGCAGGCCCAGCCTGGGCTCGAACCTGCCACGTGGCTGGCACCCTAACCTGCTGAGCTACAGGAGCCAAGCCTGTTACATTCTTTTTTGACACTGTAGAAGCCATACAGGGATTAGAAAAATAATAGAAAAGAGACTGCGTTTACTTTTATTGTTAAAATTAATTGACAGGAAAATAGAAAGCAAGGTTTGGGCCCTTTCACATCTGTCTGCCAATGCAGGGCAAGGTGGAGGGCCAACTGTAAAGAACAACATTTGTAAAGAACTGCAGGCAATGTGAGGTGCTGCCAAGGAGTGGAGTGCAAATATTATTTTCTTTCTTTTTGTTTTTTTAGAGACAGAGTCTCACTTTATCGCCTTTGGTAGAGTGCCATGGCGTCACAGCTCATAGCAACCTCCAACTCCTGGGCTTAGGTGATTCTCTTGCCTCAGCCTCCCAAGTAGCTGGGACTACAGGCGCCCGCCACAAAACCCGGCTATTTTTTGTTGCAGTTTGGTTGGAGCCTGCTTCAAACCCACCACCCTTGGCATGTGGGGCCAGCGCCCTACCCACTAAGCCACATGCACCGCCTGGAAGTATTCTGAATATAAGAATGCTTACCTGACTTCTAAATAATTTAATGGTAGGTTGAAATATTATTGATAATTGTTGCCTTGCCAAGTCACCATAAGCACATTCAGTGTCTGATGGTGTCAATTCAACTATGGTTAGAAGATAGCCCTGGAAGCCACGCAGGCATACAAATACCAACAGCATATATATCTGTTTATTTTATGTGACGTTGTGACATAATGTCATACTCTACAAAGTTCATCCTTGAGAACTATCCAATCAAGTTCCACCCAAAAAAAAATCACAAAAAAATCTCATATTTTAAGTAAGTTTACAATTTTGTGTTGGGCTGAATTCATAGCCATCCTGGGCCACATATGGCTGTGGGTTGGACACCCCTTCTCTAGTCTGTGTTCTTTTCTAATTTAGGACTTTTTTTTTACTTTGAGATGAGGTCTCACTATGTTATCCAGCCTGTACTGAACTTCAGGCCTCAAGCAATCCTCCCGTCTCAGCCTCTGAGTAGCTGGGATTACAGGAGTGAGCCACCTTTCCGGGCCAGTCCTGCTTTTCTCTACTACATTACACTGTAATTTTATCAGTAATTGCAAACATTTTAGTAAGAACATTATTATTATTATGGTTTTTTTTTTTTTTTTTTTTGAGACAGAGCCTCAAGCTGTTGTCCTGGGTAGAGTGCCTTCGCATCACAGCTCACAGCAACCTCCAACTCCTCGGCTTAAGTGATTCTCTTGCTTCAGTCTTCCAAGTAGCTGGGACTACAGGTGCCCGCCACAACACCCAGCTATTTTTTTTTTTTTTTTGGTTGTAGTTGTCGTTGTTTGGCAGGCCTGGGCTGGATTCGAACCTGCCAGTTCTGGTGTATGTGGCTGGTGCTTTAGCTGCTTGAACTACAGGAGCGAAGCCAAGAACGTTAACAAGAAAAAAATACAGTAATGGCTGGGTGCGGTGGCTCACGCCTATAATCCAGCGGTTCTCAACCTGGGGGTCGCCACCTGCAGGAACTGTATTAAAGGGTCGTGGTATTAGGAAGGTTGAGGACCACTGCTCGTAGCACTCTGGGAGGCTGAGGTGGGTAGACTGCTTGAACACTGGAGTTGGAGACCAGCCTAAACAAGAGCAAGACCCTGTTTCTACTAAAAATAGAAAAACTAGCCATTTGTGGTGGGCACCTGTAGTCCCAGCTACTTGGGAGGCTGAGGCAAGAAGATCATTTGAGTCCAAGAGATTGAGGTGGCTCTGAGCTATAATGATGCTACGGCACTCTACCTAGGGTGATTCTCTGAAAGTGAGAGTGAGACTCTCTGAAATAAAAAAAAAAAAAAAGAAAATACAGTAATGAGAGAGAAAATAAGAATAGCTAATCAATGAAATGAAAATAAACTTACTAAAGTTAAAATTTTAAGCTAGCAGAACAGGTTGAAAATATGCCAAAGACAAATGCCCCAAACTTAATAAAAGTCCCTAAAAGGTCCAGGAAACAAAATTGTCACTTATATAAATTTATAAACAATTAAAACACTATTAGAAATGACCCAACTGGTCAGGCAAGGCAGCTCATACCTGTAATCCTAGCACTCTGGGAGGCAGAGGTGGGTGGATCGCTTCAGCTCAGAAGGTCAAGACCAGTATGAGCGAGAGTGAGACCCTGGCGGCTCAGGCAGTAGGGCACCGGCCCCATATACCGAGAGTGGAGGGTTCAAACCTGGCCCCAGCTGAACTGCAACAAAAAAATAGCCGGGCACCTGTAGACCCAGCTACTCGAGAGGCTGAGGCAAGAGAATCGCCTAAGCCCAGGAGTTGGAGGTTGCAGTGAGCTGTGTGACACCATGGCACTCAACTGAGGGCGATAAAGTAAGACCCTGTCTCTACAAAAGAAAAAATAATAAAATAAATAAATAAATAAATAAATAAATAAATTTATAGAAAATTAGCCAGGCATCATGGTGGGCACCTGTAGTCCCAATGACTCAATACCCCTGCATTCTAGCCTGGGGCAACAAAGTGGAGTGAGTGGAACCAAAGATTTGCTTCCTTAGCTTTGGAGTAAATATACCTCTGGTCTCACCTTCCAGGTTGTGAGATTTCTGAAAACAGAGATTCATGTCTTGGTCACTGGTCACTGCTGTATCTCCAGCACTTTGTAAGCATTTAACACATATTTTTGGAGTGAATTAATGAATGTACATGTCACAATTATACTGTCTTCATTGCCTGTAATTATTTTTCTCATGGAAAACAAAAATATCTACTGTTATTTTTTGTTAGTTATACTTTTGTTAGTTAAACAAAAAAAAAAAGAGAAAAGAACAAAAGAACCCAATTGTCTTAGCAACAGATGAATGGCTAAACAAAATGTACAGTGTGGTTTTCACTTTTCATGGATTTTGTTAACTGAAGTCAATTGCAGTTCAAAAATATTAAATAGAAAATTCCAGAAATATTTCATTAGTTTTAAATTAGTCCCTGCTATTCAAGAGGTTGAGATGGGAGAACTATTTAAGCTCAGGAGTTAGAGGCCACATTGGGCAACATAGTGCAACCCTGCCTCAAAGAAAAAATACCGTTTGATTCCACTTACATGAAATATCTAAAATAGGCAAATTTAAAAAGACAACGAACTACCTTTCGTCAATTTCATACATGGGAATGAGTCTATGGATGTGGTTGAAAAATAGTAACAGGTCTATTCCAGTTCTTTTCAAACTTTAATATGCAAATGAATCACCAAAGGATCATTATTTCTTGAATTATGTTACCATATGATTTGGGGGACTAAATAATGACTCCTCAAAGATGTTTACAATCTAATCTGCAGAATACATTCAAAAGAGACTTTGTAGACAAGGTTAAATTAAGGATCTTGAGATGGGGAGAATATCCTGGAATATCTCGGGCAGGCTCTAAATGTAATTGCATGTGTCTTTGTAATAGGGAGGCCCATGCAATCAGAGTGAGGAAAAGGTCATGTGAAAGTAGAAGCAGAGTTAAGTGAGGAAAATTCTACACTGATGACTTTGAAGGTAGGGCTATGAGCCAAGGAATTCAACAAGCCTGGAGAAGCTAGGAAGGCAAAAAATTGGATTTTTCTCTTAGACCCCCTGAAGAATGCAGGCCTGCTAACACTTTGATTTTAGACTAGTGAACTGATTTTAGACTTTAAAACTGTAAGATAAAAAATGTGTGTTTTTATGCTGCTAAATCTGTGGTTATTTTATTTATTTATTTATTTTTTTGCAACAGGGTCTCACTGTGTTGCCTAGGTTGGTCTTCGAATTCCCTGGCCTCAAGTGATCCCCCTTCTGCACAGTGTTAGGATTACACGTGTGTAAGCCACCACATCCTACCTGTGGTAATTTATTATAGCAACAATAAAACACTAATACAAAACAAATTCAATTGTCTTTTTTTTTTTTTTTTTTGCAGTTTTTGGCCGGGGCTGGGCTTAAACCCGCCACCTCCGGCATAGGGGGCCAGTGTACCTACTCCTTTGAGCCATAGGCGCCGCCCAAAATACAATGTTTTTAAAATGAAACTTATATGTTTATTAAAAGCATTGTTTAATAATAGTTAAAACAACTACATTTCAGAAATTTTACAATTATGTACAAATATTAAAGACTATTGGGGGAGTGCCCATAGCTTAGTGGTTAGGGAGCCAGCCACATGCTCCAGGGCCGATGGGTTTGAACTTGGCCCAGGCCTGCTAAACAAACAAAAAAAATAGCCAGACGTTATGGTAGGTGCCTGTAGTCTCAGCTACTAGGGAGGCTTAGACAAGAGACTTGCTTAAGCCCAAGAGTTTGAGGTTGCTGTGAGCTATAACACCATGGCACTCTACCAAAGGTGACATAGTGAGACTCTGTCTCAATAAAAAAAAAAAAAACTGTTAGAACACATGAAGATATATTAGGGTTATTAAAAAGCAGATTATGGAATGCTTTTTTTTTAAATTTATATACTTTTAAGTGTTCTATGTGTTGCACTGTGTCCCTCCAAATTCGTATGTTAAAGCCTTACCCCCAAATGTGATTATATTTGGAGACAGGGCTTTTAGGAGACAGTTAATGAGGTCATAGGGGTAGTATACCAATCCAGTTGGATTGATAACCTCCAAGTTCCTGTATTGAGGAAGCTAGGAAGAAAGTCTTCACCAGATGTCTACCATGCTAGCACTCTGATATGGGGTTTCTAGACTCCAGAACTGAGAGAATAAATTTCTATACTTTAAGCCACCTAGTCCACGGTATTTTATTACAGTAGACTAAGATAGATAGTAAATGTATGTTATTTTTATGACTAGAAAAAGTATCTTTTCAGCAATAGCAACAACTTTGAAAGGCTCTGACAGATAAATTTTATTTAAAAAACAATATAAACAAAACACATGACTTTGTCTATATTCACAGTCATATAGTTCTTTTAAAGTACAGTGTTGGGCAGCACCTGTGACTCAAAGGGGTAGGGCGCCAGCCCTATATGCCAGAGGTGGCAGGCTCAAACCCAGCCCCAGCCAAAAACTGCAAAAATAAAATAAAATAAAAATAAAGTACGGTGCTACTTTATAAAGAGACCTTATATTACATGATGCCTGGCAATTGATATTTATCACTTATAATGCCCTCACATTCTTGATTTTATGATTTGAGCAAATGGTATGTAAAATGGTAATTTTTTACTGACTGCATCAATTATAATAAAATTATATGCATTAAAGCCCTCAAAAGAGTTACAATGGGTCATTCTAAATTAAAGTAGTTATTTAGATTTAGTTTTATATAATCAGGATGACCATATGCTTGATTTGCTTGGGACAGCTCTCTGGTTTACACAGGTTTACACCCTCTGTCCTAGTATAATTATTAGGAGTGCCAAGTATAATTTCTAGGTCAGGTGCAGTGATTTACGCCTGTAATCCTAGCACTCTAGCAGGCCAAGGAGGGTAGACTGCCTGAGCTCAGGAGTTCAAGACCAGCCTGAGCCAGAGCGAGACCTTGTCTCTAAAAATAGCTGGGTGTTGTGGTGGGCACCTGTAGACCCAGCTACTCGGAGGCTGAGGCAAGAGAATCCCTTGTAGCCCAAGAGTTTGAGATTGCTATAAGCTTTGACGACATGGTACTCTATGAAGGGCAACAAAGTGAGACTCTGTCTCAAAAAAAAAAAAAAAATTCTGGTAAACTATGGCTATTCTAAGTATAATCAATTACAGAACAGTTACACTGAAGAAATTTTATAAACTTAGGGTTTAGTTTGTGACAGAAAATACCATCTACCACTTAAAGTCTGGGATATATATAGTTGCATAATATATAATACTCAATTATTTAAATTATTTTTTTCCATAGAGAACCGAGGTAAATTTTGTCAATGAATTGAAAAGTGCTAAGAACTTGGTGCCAAAACATTTTTAAATCCAATTTTTAAAAAGAATTGAGACACTCAAAATCCAATTTTTAAAACATTTTGAGACAAAGTCTCACTTTGTGTTGCTCAGAATTAAGAATGCAGTGGCATGCCCACAGCTTACTGCAGCCTTTAACTCCTAGGTTCAACTGATCCTCCCACCTCAGCCTTCCAAAGAGCTAGAATTATAGGTGTCAGCCACTGTGCCCGGCTCAAATTTTTAATTTACTCAAGCTAGGCTGAAAATATTCAAAATAAAATGTTAATATACCTAGAATTCCAGAATGGATCATATCTTGTTTCAAAATATAAAAATAAACAATTGTGAACTCACCAACCTGACTCTCCTAGAAGATACATGTTCCAAACAATTTCTAGTTGACATAACAGCTCCTAAGTCCTCCCTGTAACATTATAAAACAACATTGAAGGCTCGGCACCTGTGGCTCAAGTGGCTAGGATGCCAGTCATATACACCTGAGCTGGTGGGTTCAAATCCAGCCCGGGCCGCCAAACAACAATGAATGATGGCTGCAAAACCAAAAAATAGCCAGATGTTGTGGCAGGCAAAACCCAAAAATAGCCAGGCGTTGTGGCGGGCAAAACCAGAAATAGCCTGTGGTCCCAGCTCCTTGGGAGACAGAGGCAGGAGACTTGCTTGAGCCCAGGAGTTGGAGGTTGCTGTGAGCTGTGATGCCACAGCACTCTACCCAGGGGGACAGCTTGAGGCTCTGTCTAAAAAAAAAAAAAAAAAATTTAAAACTAAACAAATGGCTTAGATTTTACGGTTGAAGTCCCTAAAAACAGTTTGGTCATCTAAAATGTGTATACTACCCATAAAAATGAACATAATGATATGCAAATTCATGCTGGTTTCTCTTTAAAATAATAAAAACAGGGGCAGCGCCTGTGGATCAGTCTGTAGGGCGCCAGCCCCATATACCGAGGGTGACGGGTTCAAACCTGGCCCCGGCCAAACTGCAACCAGAAAATAGCCGGGCGTTGTGGCGGGCACCTGTAGTCCCAGCTACTTGGGAGGCTGAGGCAAGAGAATCACTGAAGTCCAGGAGTTGGAGGTTGCTGTGAGCTGTGTGAGGCCACGGCACTCTACTGAGGGTCATAAAGTGAGACTCTGTCTCTACAAAAAAAAAAAATAATAAAAACAGGTCATTTTTCAGAATTATCAGAGTAGAGTGCTATAGCGTCACAGCTCACAGCAACCTCAAACTCCTGGGCTTAAGTGATTCTCTTGCCTCAGCCTCCCAAGTAGCTGGGACTACAGGCGCCCACCACATGTCTGGCTATTTTTTTGTTGAAGTACTCATTGTTTAGCAAGCCTGGACCTAGGTCAAACCTGCCAGCCCTAACCACTGAACTACAGGTGCAGAGCTAGAGTTATATTTAAAGAGAACACAGTAAGAATATGAAAAAAATCTTTACTCCTTTGGGTTTTCTAGGCAATTGGCAAAGAAAGGGGAAAAAACAATCTGAATGCTAAATTCAGACTGGCCATATGACATTGACTTTCCACATTTATGAAATATAATACCTATGTTATATCTATTGAATGTTAACTGAACAGGGCAAAATATAATTGTAGAACATTGCTTTAGAACAACTTTTTCAGAGAATCACATTCCTTATGTATTTTTCCCATTCATTTCATATAATCCTGATTCATTCATGCCATAGTGTGTGTTGATATTTTAAAGTAATGAGTCTGTTACTTGTACACATTGATTTCACAGCATTATACATTTGTATACATTGAGATTAGTTTTTGGGTTATTGTTCTTCCTCTGCTTCTCGGGACCGTTTCCGGGAATTCAACGAACCTTCTGTTTGAAATGAACATGCAGCAGCAACAACAGCATCTCTAAATCCCTGAGGCTGCAAGATTAAAAATAAATAAATAAAATATATATGCATAAATGCACAAATTTACTTTAAGAACATTTAGCAAAGATTAGTCTTCCAAATATTTTTAAGCAACTGGTAAGAAAGCTACTTTGTTCTTGAAAAAGAATTTATTAACCACTATGAATGATTAGTGGATAGGTGTCCAAGCCTGGCCTTATTAGAGTATTTTTTATATATTTATTTATACATATCCATACACACACAGAAAAATAACATTGCTTTATAAAAATGTTCTCTAAAGGACCCAACAAGCTTTATGCTGGCTCTACTGGAAGAGGTAAAAGGAGGTAATGCATACTAATTCTTAGGTTCTTTTTGTGTGTGTGTGTCTGTGTTTTTTTTTTGTCCGGGGCTGGGTTTGAACCCGCCACCTCCAGCACATGGGACCAGCGCCCCACTCCTTGAGCCACAGGCGCCACCCTAATTCTTAGGTTCTTTATAAATTCTTTTCTTTTCTTTTTTTTTTTGAGACAGTTTCACTTTGTCACCCCCAGGTAGAGTACCATGGTGTCACAGCTCACAGCAACCTCAGACTCTTGGGCTAAAGCGATTGTCTTGCCTCAGCCTCCCAAGTAGCTGGGACCACAGGTGCCTGCCACACTGCTTGGCTATTTTTCGAGAAGGAGGTCTTGCTCTAGCTCAGGTTGGTCTCGAACTCGTAAACGCAGGCAATCTGCCTGCCTTGGCCTCCCAAAAAGCTGGGGTTAGGCATGAGGCACCATGCCCGGCCTATAAATCGTTTTCATAATTACCCTAAAATAAAAATTTCCGACTAGGATATTTCAAATGCACCTGGGCAGTGCAAAGACTAAGTACATAATTCAGTTTCAGAATTCCTTTACATTTCTGTTTTTGTACTTACGAAAATGGGATGCCAAGAATACACTTGGCTCAACATATTGATAAATATGCATACTTCAGCCAAAAATGTGTGTCCTATGATGTAAATTCACAGGAAAATTAACATTTTAAAGTGGGCTATATTTGGTGGCTACAATAGATCTATAAAATCTATGGCTAAAATGAGTAATGTTAGTATTTTTTCTTTTCTGGAAATCTTCAACAACTTTCAACTTCAAAAATCTTTAATATCCTGACATTACATATGGCATGGAACAACTACCCCAAAATAAGTATTTCCTCTGCTCTTAAGAATAAATTTCAGTCCAATTGTGACTGCAGTATTCTGTATACACTACTATTTTGGGGACAATGTTCTAAGCATCAAAAGCTGTCCTCAAATATGCTGGCTGCCTACAGAAATTAACAGAAGCAATTTGAAAATGATCTCTTCAAATAATTCCTGCCCACCAACATCAAAATCCCACTCTAATCAAATAATACTAACTGTGATTTGAAACAGTACTGTGGATTCCTTCTGGCTTGGTGATTTGTACAATGTTGCCAACCTGCTTAGAGAAAAAGCATACACACAAACACATGACCTTAGTTTAGGTGACTAAACTCTTAATTTATAGATTTTTTTACTATAATTTTATTTTGTTTTCTAAGGACACATAAAGGACAGAAATATAAAAAATACTCCCCTCAAATACTACCTATATGTATGCATGTGTAACATATGAGAACATTTATAGCAGTTTATAGAAGTGAAAAATTTTTAAAAATCCAATGACTGATTCAAATAAATTATTTTATATAATTATGCTAAAAACAGTGGAGGAAAATATTTAATTAGAAAAGTGTTAAGTAATAATTATACTGTATGATCCCACATTTATGAATATACATGTGCAAAAAATTGCTAGAAGACTATAATCAAAAAATTAACAACTGCTGTCATAAGGTAAATCTTACCTATATTTCCCAAACTTTCTGCAATAATCCTGTTTATTTTTATTGTTTTACCATAGAAAAAGTAAGACAATTTCTTGGAATATAAATGAGGAACACATGTTCATATTATACCAAGACATAAAGCTAGGAAGACACATTGTTTTAAAATAATTATGTCCCAAAAATATCACTGTTATGACAGAACAAGGTCTGTTTAGGTGAAATTTTATTATGTGTTATACAAAGTAAATAATATAAAACTGAATATTAAAAGTAGTTGAGAAATAAAATTCTAAACTCTTAACTGTATTCGAATACTATTAACAGCAACAAATATAAACAAAAACCTTTAGAATACTTTTTAAAATTACTTTAAAATTGATACTATAATGTATTCACAATTACTTATGGCAGAATCAACCCAAGTATTCATGGACAGATGAATAAATGAAATGTGGCATATACATACAATAATATTATTCAGACTTGAAAGAACATTTTGACACTTGCTATGATATAGATGAACCTTGAAGACATTATGCTAAGTGAATAAACCAGTCACTACAGGACAAATACTGTATGATTCCAATTATATGAGGCAGTCAAATTCATAACGATAAAAATAGAATGATGGTTGCCAGGAGCTGAGGAGAAAGGAGAACCAGGAGTTAGCATTAATAGGACAGAGTTTCAGCACAGGAAGATGAAAAAGTTCTGAATGGATGGTGGTGATGGTTGTGCAATTTGAATGTACTTAAATTAAAGTCAATGAACTACACACTAAAAGATGGTTAAAGTAGTAAATTTTATGTTATACATATTTTACCACGATTTTTAAAAACGGATATAACTACTAAATATAGATTCTAACTTGGAGGAAAAATATCATACACTCTCAGGGTTATAAGGATCATTCATTTACATACAATATAATGTTCATTTATTTTTTAAGATAATTAAAAAAATACATTTTGGTTATAATTTGTTACTTTCTCTTTTTTTTTTTTGCAGTTTGGTGGGGGCTGGGTTTGAACCCACCACCCTCGGTACATGGGGCTGGCGCCCTACTCACTGAGCCACAGGCACTGCCCTTTTTTTTTTTTTTTTGAGGCAGAGTCTCACTCAGTTACCCTGGGGTTGAGTGCTGGGGGGTTGAGCTCACACCAACCTCAAACTCGTAGGCTACAGAGCTCCTCTTACCTTAGCCTCTTGAGTAGCTGAGACTAAAGGCACGTACCACAATGTCTGGTTATTTATTCTATTTTTATTTTTTATTAAATCATAGCTGTGTACATTGATATGATCATGGGGCATCATTCACTAGCTTCACAGACCATTTACCAACTTTCACATATACCCTTGTAAGATGCACCGCTGGTGTAATCCCACTAATCTCCTTCCCTCTACCCACCTCCCTCCCTCCCTTCCCTTCCCCCTATTCTTAGGTTGTAACTGGGTTATAGCTTTCATGTGAAAACCCTAAATTAGTTTCATAGTAGGGCCGAGTACTCTATTTTTATTTTATTTATTTATTTATTTTTTTATGTAGAGACAGAGTTTCACTTTATCGCCCTCGGTAGAGTGCTGTGGCCTCACACAGCTCACAGCAACCTCTAACTCTTGGGCTTACGCGATTCTCCTGCCTCAGCCTCCCGAGTAGCTGGGACTACAGGCACCCGCCACAACGCCCGGCTATTTTTTTGTTGCAGTTTGGCCGGGGCCGGGTTTGAACCCGCCACCCTCGGCACATGCGGCCAACGCCCTGCTCACTGAGCCACAGGCGCCGCCCTCTCTATTTTTATTTTTGAGACAGAGTTTTACTCTGTTGCCCTGGGTAGAGTGCTATGGCATCACAGTTCACAGCAACCTCAAACTTTTGGGCTTAAGCCATCCACTTGTCTGATCCTCCAGAATAGCTGGGACCACAGGCACGCTCCACTACACCTGGCTAATTTTTCTATTTTTAGTATGACAGGTCCTGCTCGTGTTCAGGCTGTTCTCCAACTCCTGAGTTCAAGCAATCCACCGGCCTTGCTAGGATTACAGGTGTGAACCACCAGCCATTCCTGGCCTGATTTATTATTCTCTTAATTTTGAAATTATCTCTCTCCTCAGGCATAATTCAAAAGAAAAGCCATCAAAACCATGGTCCATTAGCTTATTGTTCTAGGTATGTACTTTTAGGATGGAAAGAGAAGAATTCAAAATGCAACTTTATGCATAAATAAAATAGGTGCCAAGTAATGTGTAATCGGAATAGCTGTGTTAAGTGGGATTATAAATTTTTCTAATGCTTTGGGACTGATGCTCTATCTTTAGATGAAAAATACAACAGAAAAAGAGAGGAAAAGTTTATTTTAACTCACCTTATTAGAAAATCACTGATTCAATAAAATAAAATTTGCTAACTTAAAAAAGTTAGTATCTAAATCACCTCATATTAAAGGTGTTAATATGTATTTTTAAAACATTTTGAAAAAGGTATCCAATGCATTTAATTTTGTTTGTTTGTTTTCTTTCTTTTTTTTTTTTTTGAGACAGTCTCACTCTGTAACCCTGGGTAGTATGCCATGGATGGTGTGATCATAGCTCAAAGCAACTTTAAACTCCTGAGCTCAAGTGATTCTCCTGCCTTGGTTTTCTATTTTTAGTAGACACGGGGTCTTGTTCTTGCTCAGGCTTACCCACCTTAGCCTCCCAGAGTGCTAGGATTACAGATGTGAGCCTGAACTTTTTTTAAGAAAATTATTTAAAAGTATTAAGAAGCATTTGCATGTTAATTAAGAATCCTAAAGTCAAAGGGGCACTAATTATTCAGACTGAAAATTATTCTCAAATTTCTAGGTAAAAACACATTTTTATATGTCATGTCTGCATCTCAAGAGATCTTTTTAAACAAGAAACTAAACCAAAAAATCACTTGGCTCATGGCCCCAGCTGAGATGAAGCTTAACATATGGCTGAACTACATAGCTTGGGTCAGGAAGAAACAAGATAGAAGCACAATTTGTGCTCTAAAACTGAGCACACATGAAATACTGTGTGGGGGTGTTGATATATTACTCTACTCTACCACCAGATCTTCTTGGCAAAGAGTAGTGTAATTTTGAACAATCTTGGCTTCATATTATCATGAATATGCAAATTGGAGGAAAACCCACATAATACAAGGACACAGACAAAAATATTTCTTGTAATAACTGTTGGAATATTATTTTACCATTAGTCAAAGGGAGAGTCCTTAGTCAAAGGGTAAAAATCAGGTGTTACTGGTGAAGGGTGGGGGCTGGGGTGAGACAGTATAACTAAGTTCCATTCCCAACATATATTTGGCTATTTAAGGGTTTTTCTACCTAAATGAAAAGTGTTGTTTTTTTTTTTTTTTTGAGACAGAGTCTTACTTTGTCACCCTCGGTAGAGTACTGTAGTGTCACAGCTCACAGTACACTCCTGCAAACCGGGTAAAAATACACATTAACTCTTGGGCTCAAACGATTCTCTTGCCTCAGCCTCCCAAGTAGCTGGGACCATAGGCACCCGCTACAACACCCGGCTATAGCTATTTTTAGAGATGAGGTCTCATTCTGGCTCAGGCTGGTCTTAAACCCATGAGCCCAGGCAATCCACCCGCCTCAGCCTCCCAAGGGCTAGGATTACAGGCGTGAGCAACGTCACCTGGCAAAAGTGTTCACTATGTTGCCCTCTGTAGAGTGCTGTAATGTCACAGCTCACAGCACTCTCAAACTCTTGGGCTTAAGCAATTCTCTTGCCTTAGCCTCCCTGTAGCTGGGACTACAGGTGCATACCACAATGCCTGGCTATTTTTTGTTGAAGTTGTCATTGTTGTTTTTGCTGGCCTGGGCTGGATTCAAACCCACCAGCCTCTGGTGTATGTGGCTGGAGCCATAACCACTGTGCTACAGGTGCTGAGCCAGAAGTGTTCATTTTTATAACTATTTTTTCTTTTTTTTAAATATATTTTTTATTAAATTATAGCTGTGTACATTGATATGATCATGGGGCATCATACACTAGTTTCATAGACCGGTTGACACATTTTCATCACACTGGTTAACATAGCCTTCCGGGCAATTTCTTAGTTATTGTGCTAAGACATTTACATTCCACATTTATTAAGTTTCACATATACCCTTGTAAGATGCACAACAAGTGTATTCTCACCAATCCCCCTCCCTCTACCCACCGCCCCCCTCCCTCCCCTCCCTTTCCCGCTTCCCCCTATTCTTAGGTTGTAGCTGGGTTATAGCATTCATGTGAAAGCCATAAATTCGTTTCATAGTAGGGCTGATATAACTATTTTTTCATGGTAGCAATTTCTACTTCTATCCTTTTAAGATAAACTAAATTTTATTTTATTTTTAGAGACAGGGCTTATCACCCAGGTTGGAGTACAGTGGCATGATCACAGTTCATCGCATACTTGAACTCCTGGGTTCAAGTGATCCTCCTGCCTCAGACTCATGAATATCTGTGAGCTGGTACTACAAGAGTATGCTATTATGCCCAGCTACTTTTTCTTATTTTTTTAGAGATGGGGTCTCATTATATTGCCCTGGCTAGTCTCAAAGTCCTCAGCTCAAGCAATCCTCTTGCTTCAGTCTCCCAAGTGAACAGCAAAAGAATTTTAATTCTATTATATGAGGTCAACTTATTCCGATTATAATAAAGTATGAGGCTGGGTGCAGTGGCTCACACCTGCAATCCTAGTCCTCTGGGAAGCCAAGGCAGGTGGATTGCTTGAGCTCAGGAGTTTGAGGCCAGCCTGAGCAAGAGCAAGACTCCCTCTCTAAAAATAGATGGGTATTGTGGTATGGGACTATAATCTCAGCTATTTGGGAGGCTGAAGTAACAGGAACCCTTGAGCCCAAGAGTTTGAGATTGCTGTGAGCTATGATGCATGACACTCTATCGCAGGTGACAAAGTGAGCCTCTGTCTCAAAAAAAAAAAAAAAAAAAGCCACGCATTCCCAAAGAAGGGCTGCGGCCATCGCATTGGCAGTGGGAGGTGTGGCCTACTTCCAGAGGGTCACTCTGCCCTGGTTCACGTTCATCATCTTCACCCTTGGCTACTACACATGGGTTGTCTTCTGGACTCAGTATCCCCTATCAGAGCCTTGGGCCCCCAGGTACCTTTACTCAGTACTTGGTGGACAACCATCACACCCTCCTGCAAACCGGGTATTGGCTTGTCTGGCTGATTCATGTGGGAGAGTCCTTATATGCCATGGTATTGTGCAAGCATAAAGGCATCACAGATAGTCAAGCTCGGCTGCTCTGGTCTCTGCAGACTTTCCTATTCGGGATAGCATCTCTCTCCATCTTGATTGTTTATAGACCAAAGCGCCAAAAACAAACTTAAAGAAAATAGTCAAAAGCTTTCCCTACACTTTTACATTCCACCTCACCTTTTGTGTGTGTGTGTGTGGGGGGTGGGGGCGGCAGAAAGGCAGTGTTTACTCTGTGATTTTCTACTTTCTAGAAAGTATCTGAGCTTCAAAGCTATTTAAGACCCACTAGTTACTCATCTTTTACATGGTCTGATTGAGCTTAATAGACCAATGTTACTTAAGAAAGAAATAGGAAAAGACTTTAGCTTTCCAGTTCTGCAGACTGTTTAGATGAGGGCTTCCAGCTACCTTTTTGATGTCCTTGACTCCTTCCCTGGAGGACTGCCAGCTTTATGTCTGCAGACTAGTATTTATTTCCTTTCCATGGTACAGCAGGGCAGGTTATTAGTATTAAGCAAACATTTATGAGAACTAAACTCTTCCCCAAAATAGAGCCCTCAAGGAAAAGTACCACCCCGAACAATTACGGATTATGAATAGTTTCGAGTGGAGATAAATTTCTGCAAATATCTCAGTCTTTCCTTCTATTTCTCTTGTGATTAAGGTGTTACTTTTTGGTAAGGAAAAAAAGATTTTTAACCACGAAGTTAAGCATCATGGAAAATGAACCTAGATTTTTTTTTTTTTTGTAGAGACAGAGTCTCACTGTATAGCCCTCGGGTAGAGTGCCGTGGCGTCACACAGCTCACAGCAACCTCTAACTCTTGGGCTTACGCGATTCTCTTGCCTCAGCCTCCCGAGCAGCTGGGACTACAGGCGCCCGCCACAACGCCCGGCTATTTTTTTGTTGCAGTTTGGCCGGGGCTGGGTTTGAACCTGCCACCCTCAGCATATGGGACCAGCGCCCTACTCACTGAGCCACAGGCGCCGCCCCCAGATTTTTTTTTAAACATGGTTCCTTCCAAAGAGAAATAATGATAGTAATATATATATTAGTGGTGCTGGAAACAACATGAGAGATTATTGAGCAAAACAGATAAACTTGAATAAAATTCTGTGACTTGTCTAAAAAAAAGAAAAGAAAAAATATATATAAAATAAAGTAAGCATATTACTTATCATATATCCAGCATCTGAAAAAAGTTTGGAGAAAAAATAAGAGCTGCACATTCAGATTTGCTAGGAATAAATGCAATACTATAACTACTTTCTAGAAACAGTCATTACAGAAGAAAAGGAGTGAACTCTATTATAGAGTCAGCTATAAAATGTAGCTAATAGAATGTTCTTTACAGAGTTATCTGGAAAATAAAATAATATATACAGATATGGTGCTTTGCAAAATAAAGGACATTAATTAAAATTCTATAAATGTTAGCTATTATTTTATTTTTATTTATTGTTTTTAGAGACAGAGTCTCACTTTATTGTCCTCGGCAGAGTGCCATGGCATCACAGCAACCTCCAACTCTTGGGTTTAGGTGATTCTCTTGCCTCAGCCTCCTGAGTAGTTGGGACTACGGGTGCCCACCACAATGCCCGGCTAATATTTTTTGTTGCCGGGGCCAGGTTTGAACCCGCCACCCTCGGTATACGGGGCTGGGGTCCTACCGACTGAGCCACATGCATTGCCCATGCAGTCGTCATTGTTGTTTAGCTAGCCTGGACTGGGTTCAAACCCAGCTCCCTCGGTGTATATGGCTGGCACCATGCCAAATGTTAGCTATTATTTACTGCTTATTTTGTCAGGTTAACCTTTTTGGACTATGGCTTTCTCACCTTTTTTTTTTTTTTTTTTCGAGACAGAATCTTACTCTGTTGCTCTGGGTAGAGTGCTATGACGACATCATAGCTCACAGCAACCTCACACTCTTGAGCTCAAGTGATCCTCTTGCCTCAGCCTCCTTAGTAGCTGGGACTACAAGGCACCCACCACCATGCTCAGCTAGTTTTTCTATTTTTGATTCTTTTTTTTTGCAGTTTTGGCCGGAGCTGGGTTTGAACCCACCACCTCCAACATATGGGGCCAGCACCCTACTTCTTTGAGCCACAGGCGCTGCCCACTAGTTTTTCTATTTTTAGTAGATATAGGGTCTCACTCTTGCTCAGGCTGGTCGTGATTCCTGAGCTCTCCCACCTTGGCATCCCAGAATGCTAGGATTATAGGCATGAGCCATCTTTCCTCACTTTGAATGATAACAGGTAAAGATTCTTCAAAGAATTATTTCAAAAATTGTATATAAAGTGCCTAGTAAAATATCTAGCACAAGCAAGCATGCACCCAAATAAGATCTATCTAAATTTAATGTCACTGTTCTACATCATTCTCTAATTTCTCTGGAAGGATTTGTAAGCTGAATTTATACAATGGTTAATTCTTCAAAAGCATAATTTTCAGGCTAGGCGCAGTGGCTCACACCTGTGATCCTAGCACTCTGGTAGGCCAAGGCAGGTGAATCACCTGAGCAAGAGCAAGAACCTGTCTCTAAAACATAGGTGGCTGTTGTAGTGGGTGCCTGTAGACCCAGCTACTTGGGAGGCTAAGGCAGGAAGATTGCTTTAGCCCAAGAGTTTGAGGTTGCTGCGAGCCATGATGCCATAGAACTCTACAGTGGGTGACAAAGTGGGACTCTGTCACACAGAACAAAACAAACAAACAAAAAAGCATGATTTTCAGGCAGCACCTGTGGCTCAGTGGGTAGGGTGCTGGCCCCATACACCGAGGGTGGACAGTTCGAACCCAGCCCCAGCCAAACTGCAACAACAAAAAAAATAGCCAGGTGTTGTGGTGGGCACCTGTAGTCCCAGCTACTCGGGAAGCTGAGGCAAGAGAATCACCTAAGCCCAGGAGTTGGAGGTTACTGTGAGCTGTGACGCCACAGCACTCTACCAAAGGCAATAAAATGAGACTCTGTCGCTAAAAAAAAAAAAAAACCTTAAAAAAAAAAAAGCATGATTTTCTGACCTGTCAGGTATCTAACCAATACTAATTTCTAGATAAAGGCGGCCAACTTTTCCTTCTGGTAAATTTACAAAAGGATAAAATATCTTGCTCTGCTATTTTTTTTTTTTTTTTGCTCCCATTATTTTTCTTTCTTCTTAAATTTGTTCTATTAGCATTTCATTATAGTCTGGAGAAATATACTAGCTGTATACTAGTTCAGGGGGAATTTCTAAGAACATTTAAATGGTGAAATGTGGCCATTTACGCACAGTGACTCATGCCTATAATTCCAGGACTTTCAAAAGCTAAGGCAGGAAGACCTCTTGAGGCCAGGATTTTCAGACCAAACTGAGCAGCATAGAGAGAACTCATCTTCACAGCAAATTTAAAGATTAGCTGGGCATGGTGTTACACACCTGTCATCTCAGCTACTCATAAGACTGAGGTAGAGGGAGAATCATTTGAGCCCAAGAATTTGAGGTTGCAATGAACTATGATCCTGTCACTACATTCCAGCTTGGGTGACAGAGTGAGAACTGTCCCTAAAAAGAAGAAAAGAAGGTGAAATGCGCTTTACAGAATAACCTAAATCTGGAAAAGTATAAGCAATATGTTCAAAAGACTCTCAGCTGGAGAGCTGTTGCCAAGTCTTTACAAAAAAGGTTTGCTGCTGAGAAAAGAACTCCTTTTGTGAATCCAGTATACAGTGACTTATTTACAAAATTAGGAGGTAGTTCGTTGTACAGAACCCTGTAGTATGGGAAAGAAAAACCTACCTGAGTTCCTTGGAAATATCATCTTTAAAGAAGACACAATATACATGAGCAGTTGCAAAAGATGTATGGAGAAGTATAACTGATAGTGCTATGATCTTAGGGTCAGTAAAACCTAACTTGGTCAGGCATCTTTTTTTTTAGTTTGTAGGAGAACAAAGAAAATGCAGATTAAAAAAAAACAGACGATATCACTGAATAAGCCCAAAATATATTAATGTAACCCTTTATTCCATCTTTGCCCATACATTGTCTCAAGTTCCTTCTATATTAAGAGTATTTCCAAGCCAACTTCTCTAGGTTATGCCAATTAATCACAAAACAGAGAGGCTGGCATGAATCTGACATTTCTAGAAGTGTAAAATAAAAGACTTCACAGCTTTCAATGGCCTATTTTAAAGAAAATAAAAGCTGGTTTGTTCACTTGCTCAGCAGCTTTAAAAACAAACACAAAGGTTTCATGCTGCCATACTTTTATTATAGTAAAGAGCAATAGTTGTGAAAAGTAAGTAAGTAACTGGATAATAAAAGCAGGATAAGAAAATACAAACAAAAGAATAACAAACACAAGTTCATACAAGAAATATACTAAACAACTAAGAAAAATTGTCCTATTTTCCACAGAAATTAGAGTCTTAAAGCCAACCCCAAAAGTTTTCCTTTTGTTCTGGTTTTATTCTTTTTTTTTTTTTTTATTCCCTTGTAGAAACACAGAGTACCCACCTCCTTTTACATGGTTAATAAACAATTTCAAAGAGCTTTAGACAGTACCATTCCTTGGCCACCTACTAATTTCAGGTGCACGCATCTCATTAATTAAATATTCCTAAGAATGTAACTAAATGTGCAGTATAACAACACGTTTCTTGCTCTAGGTGATGTAATACAAGACAACAAAAGCGTTAGTTCATGGTTCACTAAAGATCTCATCCACAGGACTAACTCAAGAAACTAGTAAGTGTTAAGTGTAATTAACACAATATTCAGAATTATTAACTTCTTTCTATACAGACCTTTGCTTTTGGTCCCAATGAAAGATTAGCCGTATTGTAGCAGCGTGTCCCCAACTTTCCCCTGACAAAAAAGAACATGATAACTATATATTGCCTCACTGACTAGGTTATAGACATTCCTTAGAATGTCTCTGACCAAATACAATTTTACTATACTTAATTTAACATACAAGAGTATACCTGGTTTAAAAAAACCTTGGAAATGAGTAACATCCTGAGATTATAGATTTTTACTTATCTAGGAAAATACTGCAAATCACTATTCTCTATTTACGTTTAGAAAACTTCACAGTTTAAGTCAGTATATTTCTCAGTCTTCCATATCATCAGGTGTATTAACAAATTTTTGAACCCCAAAAGAAAAAAAAAACTCTGACAGAACATTTTTAATGATTTTAGTTAAATAAATTTTTTTTTCTTTAGACAGAGTTTCACTTTGTTGCCCTCAGTAAGTGCTGTCATATCACAGCTCACAGCAACCTCAAACTCTTGGGCTCAAGTGATCCTGTTGCCTCAGCCTCCCAAGTAGCTGGGACTATAGGCACCTACCACAACGCCCAGCTATTTTTAGTAGAGACAGAGTCTTGCTCTTGTTCAGGCTGGTCTCGAACTTTTTTTTTCTTTTTTTCAGTGTAGTGCCATAGTGTCGCAGCTCACAACAACCTCAGACTCTAGGGCTTAAGCGATTCTCTTGCCTCAGCCTCCCAAGTAGCTGGAACTATAGGTGTCCACCACAATGCCCAGCTATTTTATTGTTGTAATTGTCATTGTTGTTTGGCAGGCCCAGGCTGGACTCGAACCTGCCAGCTCTGGTGTTTGTAGCTGGCGCCCTAGCCACTAATCTACAGGCACCAAGCCTGGTCTCAAACTCTTAAGCTCAAATAATCCACCTGCCTCAGCCTCCCTAAGTGTTAGGATCACAGGTGTTGCGTCACTGCACCCAGCCATGGAGATAAATCTTCAGGCGTTGTGATCTAACAAAAACATGACTGAGGTTAAGAACAGAGTTCATGGCTGGGTGTAGTGGCTCGCTTCTGTAATCCTAGCACTCTGGGAGGCCAAGGCAGGTGGACTGCCTGAGCTCACAGGTTCGAGACCAGCCTGAGCTAGAGCAAGACCTTGTCTCTAAAAATAGCCAGGCATTATGGTGGATACCTGTAGTCTCAGCTACTTGGGAGGCTGAGGCAAGAGAATCACTTAAGCCCGAGAGTTTGAGGTTGCTGTGAGCTGTGATGTCATGGCACTCTACCAAGGGCAACAAAATAAGCCTGTGTCAAAGGCCTGTGGCTCAGTCGGTAAGGCGCCGGCCCCATATACTGAGGGTGGCGGGTTCAAACCCGGCCCCAGCCAAACTGCAACCAAAAAATAGCTGGGCGTTGTGGCGGGTGCCTGTAGTCCCAGCTACTTGGGAGGCTGAGGCAAGAGAATCGCTTAAGCCCAGGAGTTGGAGGTTGCTGTGAGCTGTGTGAGGCCACGGCACTCTACCGAGAGCCATAAAGTGAGACTGTCTCTACAAAAAAAAAAAAAAAAAAAGAAAAGAAACAGAGTTCATAAGTCCACATAATGTAGTGTGATTTATATACAGGGTGTCCATAAAGTTCATGTACAGTTTAAAATAGCTTTATATTGTGAACTGAACACAAACTTGTGGACACCCAGTATAAATGCATTCATACTGCCTGCTGCCTAAGACTGAGCATTCTGAGGGCAAAAATCGTCTTATGAATGTTTATATCACCAGACTTGACACAATAGTCAGTAAATTCTCAATAAATATTTGTTATATAAATGAAAGAAACAGTAGTATCTAAGGACCTTGTGCTTGGTGCTAAGATTTCTCAATGAACAAGAAAAATATAGTCTCTGCTTTCTTTTTGTTGAGACAGTCTCACTATGTTGCCCTCGGTAGAGTGCCATGGTGTCACAGCTCACAGCAATCTCAAACTCTTGGGATTAAGTGATTCTCTTGCCTTAGCCTCCAGAGTAGCTGGGACTACAGGCACCTGCCACAATGCCCAGCTTCTTTTTTTTTGTTGTTGCAGTTGTTTAGCTGGCCCTGGCCAGGTTCAAACAGGCCACCCTTGATGTATGTGGCTGGCACTGTAAACACTGTGCTACAGGTGCCGGGTTCTGAGCCAGTCTCTGCTTTCATAGGGGTTATAGTACTAAACAAGTTCAAATGACAGAGGCAGAAAAAAGTGAATTTAACTAAAATGTTTATCTGATTAATTACCCACCTAATGCAGGAACCAGCAAAGCCTGATTTTTGTCAATCTTTGTTGTCATCTGATTGGTTAAAATTACCTACAAAATCAAAATGTGATAAAATTAGGTATGTCTTGCCCCAAATTTTATCAAGTAAATAATCCTGTGATTTTAATATCCTGAGTATAATCTGTTAAAGAAAGACACTTAATAAAACTTTTCTGGGCACGGTGGCTCGCGCCTGTAATCCTAGCACTCTGGGAGATTGAAGTGAGAGGATTCCTTGAGTTCAGGAGTTCAATACCAGCCTGAGAAGGAAGGAACAAGGCCTCATCTGTACTAAAAATAGAAAAATTAGGCATTGTGACAGATGCCTATGGTCCCAGCTATTTGGGAGGGAGGCAGGAAGATTGCTTGAGCACAGGAGTTTGAGGTTATTATGAGCTATGACAATGCCACAGCAGTTTATCCGGAGCAACAGAGTAAGACTTTGTCTTAAAAAAAAAAAAAAAAAAAAATCGTTTTTTTTCTTTCATCATAGCTTACAGCAGCCTCAGTTTTTTCGGCTAAGGAAATCCTCTTGCTTCAGCCTCCTGAATAGCCCAACTATTCTATTTTTAGTATACACAGGTTGGCGGTGCCTGTAGCTCAGGAGGTAGGGCACCAGCCACATACACAGAGGCTGGTGGGTTCAAACCTGGTCCACACCAGCTAAAACAACAATGACAATGGCAGCAAAAAAATAGCTGGGCGTTGTGGTGGGTGCCTGTAGTCCTGGATACTTGGGAGGCTGAGGCGAGAGAATTGCTTAAGCCCAAGAGTTGGAGGTTGCTGTGAGCTGTGACGCTACGGCACTCTACTGAGGGCAACAGCTTGAGACTCTATCTCAAAATAAATAAATAAATATTAAAAATAAAAAAATAGTACACACAAGGTCTCGTTCTTGCTCAGGCTGGTCTCAGGTGATCTATCTGCCTCACTCTCCCAAAGCATGAGCCACCAGGCTTGACCTGGTAAAATTTTTAAAAATTTATCCCCAAACACAAGTAGTTATCTCAAAACATGATTCTAGAGCAGTGGTTTTCAACCTTCCTAAAGCCGCAGCCCTTTAATGTAGTTCCTGTGGGTCACGACCCACAGATTGAGAACCGCTGTTCCAGAGACAACAAAACATTTTTCAGTAGATAATAGAAAGAAGTTCTTATTATAAAAATGAAAGAATAAAATAGTCATGTATCACTTAACAGTGGGGATATGTTCTGAGAAATGCATTGTTAGGCAATTTGCTCAATGTGTGAACACCATGATATACTTAAACCTAGATGGTACAGCCTGCTACCCACCTAGGCTATATGGTGTAGCCTATTGCTCCTAGGCTACAAACCTGTACAGCAGATTACTGTCTTGAATATTTTAGGCAACTAGTACACAATGATAAATATTTGTGTATCCAAACATATCTAAACATAGAAAAGGAACAATAAAAGTACAATATAAAAGATAAAAAAAGGTACACTTCTCTTGGGCACTTACCACACATGGGTTAGAAGTTGCTCTGAGCAAGTCAATTATACACTAATGTAGACTTTTTTTTTTTTTAGCTTATAAATAATAATACTTTATTTCTCACAGTACCAGAGGCTAGGAAGTCCAAGATCAAGACACTAGCAGGTTCAGTAACTGGTAAGGGATCATATAAACACTGAACACTTAGGCTACATTAAGTATATAAAAATATTTTCTTCCTTCAACAATAAATTAATCTTTGTTTATTGTAATTACTTTATAAACTTTTAATTTTTTTAGCTTTTTGACTCTTTTGTAATAACACTTAGCTTAAAACAAACATATTGTGCAGTTATGCAAAAATATTTTTATATCTTTAACTTTTTAAGCTATTTTGTTAAAAACTAAGACACAAAACATGTATCAATCTAGTTCTACACAGAATCAGGAGCATCAATATCACCGTCTTCCACCTCCACATCTTGTTCCATTGAAAGGTCTTCAGGGGCAATAACACACATGAAACTGTCACATCCTATGATAATAATGCCTTCTTCTGGAATACTTCCTGCAAGACCTGCCTGAGGTCTTTTTTAAAAAATAAGTAGGAGTACACTATAAAATAATGGAAATGAGTATAGCAAATACATAAACCAGTAACACAATTATTATTAAGTATTGTATGCAATAATCAGTTGTATGTGCTAAATTTTATCCAAGCAGTGCAGTAGGTATGTTTACACCAGCATCACCACAAACATGTGAGTAATGAAATGTGCCATGGCATTATGACACCTACAATGGCAGTCACTAAGGGATAGGAACTTTTCAGCTCCGTTATAATATTTTAGAACCACCATCGTATATGAAGTTTGTTGTTGACCAAAATGTAGGTACATGATGTGTGACAGTAAAGCAAATAATACACAAAGGTCCAAAGAGTAAAACCTTCACAACTGGGAGCATCTGAAAAACTAGTTTTAAAATTAAAGTTTTATATAACAACAGAAATAACCGGAACAACAATAGCAAGGTCAATAGTGGTAACAAACATTTACTGAGTATTAATACATACCAGAAATTATGCTAAGTGCTTTAATATCGTCTTTTATTTTTTTTGGAGACAGAGTCTCCAAAGAGACTCTTACTCTGTCCTCCTTAGTAGAGTGCTGTAGTGGCATCATCACAGCTCGTAGCAATCTTAATCTCTTAGGCTCATGAAATTCTCTTGCTTCAGCCTCCAGAATACCTGGGACTACAGGCACCTGCCATGATGCCAGGCTAGTTTTTCTATTTTTAGAAGAGACAAGGCCTCAGTCTTCCTCAGGGTGGTCTGAAACTCCTGAGCTCAAGCAATTCACCTGCCTCAGCCTCCCAGAGTGCTTCGCCCATCTCATAGGTCCCAATATCATCACCTTATCTAATCCTCACAACTACACTATGAATGAAGTATTACTATTATTCCACTTTTATACATGAGGAATCAGAAGCCCAGAAAGACTGAGTCTGTATATTTTACCACTATTGCCCTATTTGGAATATCTTCATTCAAAGGAATATGAAATCCTTAATACCTGTAAATACTTCAGTGTTTATATTTCTAGGAACAAGAGAAATACAGTATTACTTCTTATAATTTTATAGGAAAACAAAACAAACTGAGGTAATGTATTGAGAGGAGAGAAGAGACCAAATCATAAAGAAAGTACAATATTAGCAGAAGAAGTAGGAAAAAATAAAACCCAGTAGTCAGGTCAAATGAATTCAAACTATGACTATGGTAATCTGCTAGTAATTCCAAGAAGTATTGTTAGCCCTCAAGAGTAAAAATATTTTTTAATTCTTTTGGATTAAACAATATTCTGCATTTAAAAATCCTGTATTTTAAAAGGTAGTAATTTTTATTTATTAATTTGAGACAGTTTTGCTCTGTCAACTTGGCTTGAGTGCAGTGGTGTCATCAAAGCTTAATACAACCTCACACTCCCTGACTCAAGTAATTCTCTTGCCTCAGCCTCCCAACCAGCTTGGACTATAGGCGCCCATTACCATGCCCAGCTACTTTTCTCTATTTTTTGAGGAGATGGGGGTCTTGCTCAGGCTGATCTCAAACTCTTGGCCTCACGCAATCCTCCCACCTTGGCCCCCTAAAGTTCTAAGATTACAGGCATCAGCCACTGTGCCAGGCCTGAAAGGCAGTAATTTTAAAGCAGGAAAAGCAAAAACATTTAAGGCTTAATTAATACAAGTCAGATTGCTGGCACCTTTACATCCAGAAATAGTTATTTTAAATATTCTTCCAGTAGAGATTGTCCCTCTAGAAAAAAAGACGGTTAACTATTGCAAACTGAAATTGATAAAAATGCTATGAAAAGCAGTACGAGGGCGGTGTCTGTGGCTCAGTGGGTAGGGCACCAGACCCATATGCCAAGGGTGGCAGGTTCAAACCCAGCCCCGGCTAAACTGCAACAACAACAACAACAAAAATAGCCGGGTGTGTGGCGGGCGCCTATAGTCCCAGCTATTCAGGAGGCTAAGGCAAGAGAATCACCTAAGCCCAGGAGTTGGAGGTTGCTGTGAGCTGGGATGCCACAGCACTCTACCCAGGGTGACAATGAGACTCTGTCTCAAAAAAAAAAAAAAAAAGCAATAAGAAAAGGTGCCCACTTAGGGCGGCACCTGTGGCTCAAGGAGTAGGGCGCCGGTCCCATATGCCAGAGGTGGCGGGTTCAAACCTAGGCCTGGCCAAAAACCACAAAAAAAAAAAAAAAAAAGGTGCCCACTCAGAAAAAAACTAATCAATTCCAAAAGAAAACTGAGAAAGAAAAAGCTGTTTGGCTGTTACCATTGCAGTGGTAAACACCCTAAAATTTCTCTTTAGCCACAAAGGAGGAATCTGTGATCCACCTAGATCAGGTACCAATCAGATGACATAACTTTCTGTTAGTTCCTCTGCCCTTAAGTGCCACAGTACTTACCCCATTTGTTATGTTACGCTAGGCATCTTAAAACAAGCTAAGCCGGAATCTAAATTGGTAATTAACTAAAATATATGACTAACTGGCATCCCAACATGCTGAGTAATACTCCTTACTTTTTTTTTTTTTTTTTTGGCCGGGGCTGGGTTTGAACCCACCACCTCTGGCATATGGGACTGGCGCCCTACTCCTTGAGCCACAGGCGCCACCCTAATACTCCTTACTGTACATACTACCAAGAGCTTAAGCTCTAGCAACTGGAAGATTTACTTATGCTCACACCTTTTTCTCTAGAGGTGCCACTATCCAATTCCATAGCCATTAGCTACGTGGAACCTTTTAAAGTTAAATTAAATCTTAAAATTCATTCTTCTGGAAGGAGACAGAAAAAAAAAATACACAACTAGAAATTTAGTTCCTCAGTAGCATTAGCTGTATTTCCAGTGCTCAGCAGCCATGAAGCTACTGTATTACACCAAACATTTTCATCTTTCCATTTTCCACAAATTCTATTGGCTAGTGCTGGTTTACAAAGAGTATTTAATTTATCCATCATATATCTTCAGGCAGTGTAAATAGAAGTACTGGCTTCCCAGGTATTGAACATCCCCAATTTAGATTTTGCATTATTAACAAATATATATAAAATAGGGCGGCGCCTGTGGCTCAGTGGGTAGGGTGCCAGCCCCATATGCCGAGGGTGGCGGGTTCAAACCCAGCCCCGGCCAAACTGCAACAAAAAAATAGCCAGGCGTTGTGGCAGGCGCCTGTAGTCCCAGCTGCTCGGGAGGCTGAGGCAGGAGAATCGCCTAAGCCCAGGAGTTGGAGATTGCTGTGACACGGCACTCTACCAAGGGCAATAAAGTGAAATTCTGTCTCTACCAAAAAAAAAAAAAGGCAAGCCAGAAACAAATATATATAAAATAATTATACTACTATTTTTTTTTTTTTGTAGAGACAGAGTCTCACTGTACCGCCCTCGGGTAGAGTGCCGTGGTGTCACACGGCTCACAGCAACCTCCAACTCTTGGGCTTACGCGATTCTCCTGCCTCAGCCTCCCGAGCAGCTGGGACTACAAGCGCCCGCCACAACGCCCGGCTATTTTTTTGTTGTTGTTGCAGTTTGGCCGGGGCTGGGCTTGAACCCAGCACCCTCGGCACATGGGGCCGGCGCCCTACTCACTGAGCCACAGGCGCCGCCTATACTACTTCTTCAAAAATGTTGGGCTCCATGATACGGATGAAAATTATTATATGATTACTCCAAGATTCTAAACAATGTCTTTAAAATAGTAAAGTAACAATCATTTTGAAATTATAAACATCAGTGCTTTAAAAATACTTGGGCTATCCAAATGTCCTTCAACTGATGAACAGATAAACAAAATGGAGTTTGAATATCCATAAAATATGGTTTTATATCCATAAAATGCAAAATTGTTCAGTTATAAAAAGAATAGATGCTATAATACATATATATGTACGATTTGGACTTTGAAAATATTATGCTAAGCAGCTGGGCGTGGTGGCTCACGCCTGTAATCCCAGCATTGTGGGAGGCTGAGGAGGGAGAATCGCTTGAGCTCAGGAGTTCGAGACTCGCCTTAGCGACAGTGAGACCCCAGCTCATGAAAAAAAATGGAAAAACCCAGCCAGGCGCTGCAGCGAGCACCTGTAATCCCAGCGGCTTCCGGAGGCTGAGGCAGTGGGGTGCCCGCAGCCCAAATCTGAGGTTGTGAGCTACCACGCCCAATGCACTCTGCTCAGGGGCATAGGGTGAGACCCTGTCTCAACAACAACAACAAAAAAATGCTAAGTGAAAAAAGTCAGACATAAGCGGTACCCGTACATAGCTCACTGGGTAGGGCGCTGGCCACATACATTGAGGCTAGCGGGTTCAAACCCGACCCGGGCCAGCTAATACAACAATGACAACTGTAACAACAACAACAGAAATAGCCAGGTGTTGTGGTAGGCGCCTGTAGTCCCTGGGAGGCAGAGGCAAGAGAATCGCTTAAGCCCAAGAGTTTGAGGTTGCTGTGAGCTACAACGCCATAGCAGTCTACCGAGGCTGACATAATGAAACTCTGCCTCAAAAAAAAAAAGAAAAGTCAGACATAAAACACTACATATTGTGTGATTCTATATATATGTATATATATGAAATGTCCAAAAAAAACACCAAATTTATAGAGACAGAAAGTAGATTCATGGTTGTTAAAGACTAGAGGAAGGGAAAAATAGGGAATGATAATTAAAAGGAAGAAGTTTTTTTTAAAAATAAAAATTCTGGAACTATACTTCCCAGAATTACTTTCCCAGTACAGTACCAAATTGGGGTTGATCATAAGAGAAAAGTGCATCAGATTTGAAAGATGAAAGTGAAGGAGCATATATTCCTAATATTCTGAAGGTTATTTGGAACAGGGGTTTTTTAGGGTAAGGGAAATGTTCTAAAATTACACAGTGATGATAGTTGTACAACTCTGTGTTGTACAACTAAGAATCACTGAATTACACATTTTAAAAGGGTAAATTTTGGCTGAGTATGGTGGCTTACTCCTGTAATCCTAGCACTCTGGGAGGCTGAAGTAGGTGGTTTGCCTGAACTCAGGAGATCGAAACAGGGCAACAGAGTGAGACTCTATCTCAAAACAAACAAAAATAAAGGTAAATTTTATATGTGGTTTGTATCTCATGAAAGCTGTTAAAAATTTGCTGCAAATAGGCTGGGTGTGGTGGCTCTCACCTATAATCTTAGCACTCTAGGAGGCTGAGGTGGGCAAATCACCTGAGCTTACAAGTTCAAGACCAGCCTGAGTCAGAGCGAGACATTATCTCTAAAAATAGCCAGGTGTTGTCCTAGCTACTTGGGAGGCTGAGGCAAGAGAATCACTTAAGCCCAAGAGTTTAAGGTTGCTGTGAGCTGTGATGCCACTGCACCCTGCCAAGGGTGACAAAATGAGGCTCTGTTTTAAAAAAAAAAAAAAAAAAAAAAAATTTTTTCTGCAAATAATCAAGGAAGTGCATTTTTTAAAGGACCAGCCCCATATTAGTTTGGCAATGATTTAAGAGACTAGTAACATTCAAAGTTGGTAAAGATATGGGAAAAGTAGAATTCTCATTCATTATTTTTTTTGTTTTGTTCAGCAGGCCCAGGCCAGGTTTGAACCTGCCAACCCCAATGCATAGGGCTGGCGCTCTAACTATTGAACTATGGGTACCCAGCCTTTTACTGTAGAAGACATACTCTGAAACATACTTTCTGAAAATAATTTAATAACAAAATGTTTAAAAATAGAGAAATTCCTGGCTCGGCGCCTGTGGCTCAAGCGGCTAAGGCACCAGCCACATACACCTGAGCTGGTGTGTTCAAATCCAGCCAGGGCCCGCCAAACAACAATGATGGCTGCAACCAAAAAATAGTCCCAGCTACTTGGGAGGCAGAGGCAGGAGAATCACATAAGCCCAAGAGTAGTTTGAGGCTGCTGTGAGCTGTGATGCCACGGCATTCTACCAAGGGTGACAGCTTGAGGCTCTGTCTCAAAAAAAAAAAAAAAGAGAGAGAAATTCCTTTGACTTAATATTTCAACTTTTTTTTTTATTTTTTTGTAGAGACAGAGTCTCACTTTACCGCCTTCAGTAGAGTGCCATGATGTCACAGGACTCACAGCAACCTCTAGCTCTTGGGCTTCGGCGATTCTCCTGCCTCAGCCTCCCAAGCAGCTGGGATTACAGGCGCCCGCCACAACGCCCGGCTATTTTTTGGCCGGGGCTGGGTTTGAACCCGCCACCCTCGGTATATGGGGCCGGCACCCCACTCACTGAGCCACAGGCGCCACCCTTAATATTTCAACTTTAAGAAATTTATTCTAGGGCAGCACCTATGGCTCAGTGAGTAGGGTGCCGGCCCCATATACCGAGGGTGGCAGGTTTGAACCCATCCTAGCCAAACTGCAACAAAAAAATAGCCAGTAGCCTGTAGTCCCAGCTACTTGGGAGGTTGAGGCAAAAGAATCACCTAAGCCCAAGAGCTGGAGGTTGCTTTGAGCTGTGACGCCACAGCACTCTAAAGCGTGACAAAATAAAACTCTAACTCTAAAAAAATAAAATAAAAAAGAAATTCATTCTAAAGAAATAACTGAACAAATGAACAAAAGTACACATATTATACTACAGTAATGGCCAGTTGTGGTGGCTCACACTTATAATCCTAGCAAGCCCGCCAAGACGGGTGGATTGCTTGAGCTCAGGAGTTGGAGACCAATCTGAGCAACAGTGAGACCTCATCTTTACTAAACATAGAAAAATTAGCTGGGTGTCATGGCAGGTGCCTGTTATCCCAGTTATTTGGGAGACTAAGGCAAGAGTATCACTTGAGCCCAGGAGTTTAAGATTGCTATGAGCTATGATGATGCCACAGCACTCTACCCAGAGTGGGAGAGTGAGACTCTTGTCTCAAAAAAAAAAAAAAAAAAAAAGCCTACAGTATTAATTGCAATGTTTTTTGATTTCTTTTGTTTTTTGAGACAGTTTCACTATGTCACCCTCGATAGAGTGCCGTAGTGTCACAACTCACAGCAACTTCAAACTCCTGGACTTAAGTGATTCTATTGTCTCAGCCTCCCAAGTAGCTGTGACTACAGGCGCCCGCCACAATGCCCAGCTACTTTTTGTTGTAGTTCTAGGCCAGGTTCAAACCCACTAGCCTCGGTGTATGTGACTGGTGCCTTAAACACTATGCTATGGGCGCCAAGCCTAGTGTTTTAAATGGTGAAAAACTGGAGCCAACTTTAAAGACCATCAACAGGGAAGTGGTTAGCAAACTATGCTAATCACACTATATGGAATACTATGTAGCTGTTAAGGTAGGGTAGACGTATAAGTAGTACACATGAGAAGATGTTCGCAATATAGTAAGTGGAAAAAAACTGCTTTGCTTAACAGTATGAATAAGAAAGTATGTTTGCCCTAAGGTCTGGAAAAAAATATTTACACCAAATAATAATGATTTTTGGGTAATGGATAATCACTTTCTATATTTTTCATTGTTTCAAACTGTGTTATAACACGCATAATTTATAATTGCATAATATGTTATCATCAAAAGTCATATATGGGATGGATCTGGGCAAAGGCCTTGAGATTGTCTTAGCCCAAAATGAGATTGTGAGATTAATCAGAACCCTTAAAAGCTTTTTTTTTTTTTTTTGTAGAGACAGAGTTTCACTTTATCGCCCTCAGTAGAGTGCCGTGGCATCACACAGCTCACAGCAATCTCCAACTCCTGGGCTTAGGCGATTCTCCTGCCTCAGCCTCCCGAGTAGCTGGGACTACAGGCGCCTGCCACAACGCCCGGCTATTTTTTTGTTGCAGTTTGGCTGGGGCCGGGTTTGAACCCGCCACCCTCAGTATATGGGGCCGGCGCCCTGCTCACTGAGCCACAGGCGCCACCCAGAACCCTTAAAAGCTTTTTGCTTCTGCTCAGAAGAACAGTTTTTTTTTTTAATTTATTTTATTTTTTCTTTTTGAGATAGAGTCTTATTTTGTTGCTCTCAGTAGAGTGGTGTGGAGTCATAGTTCACAGCAACCTCAAACTCTTTGGCTCAAGAGATCCTCCTCCCTCTTGGGGACTACAGGCACCCACTACAACACCTGGCTATTTTTTAGAGATGGGGTCTTGCTCTTGCTCAGGCTGGTCTCAATCTCCTGAGCTTGGTCTCCCACAGTGCTAGAATTACAGGTGTGAGCCATAGTGCCCAGCCCAACGCTGTTATTTTTGAGACAGGTGTCTGCTGGCGCTTCACTTAATGAAAAATTTAATAAACTTTTCTTTACTTCTCCTCAGAAAAAAAAGAAAAATAAGAAAAAGTCATATATGCTTCCATAAATACTAGCTGAGAAAAAAATACCAAGCAAAGAAGAATTTATAAAGTAAGAAGGAAAAAGTATGTCTGAACCCCATAAAATACTATCCCTGGAAGTAGCCATTGTCAAAATTTTGGTTCTTTTGGACCTTTTCCAATATAAACAGTGTATGCTTATAGATGCATAAATATAATTTTAATTTTTCTCAAAAGTGGAATTATATGAAAAAAATACATATAGTAGACCCTCTCTGTAAGTTGACCACACAAAGGACTATAACTAACTGGTCAACATACAGAAGTGGTTAACATAAGGAACTAGGCCAACTGTACTGATGTACATGTAGTACGTTTCTGGTCTATGAAAATTAGGTCAACTTAAGGTGGTGATCAACTATGGAAATTCTACTGTATGTATGTGTGTGTGTGTGTGTGTGTGTGTGTGTATTACATATTTTGAGACAGGTGTTGCTCTATTGCCCCAGGTAGAGTGGAGTGGCAGCATCATAGCTTAGTGCAATTTCAAACTCCTGGACTCAAGTAATCCTCCCACCTCAGTCTCCTGAGTAGCTGAGGCTATAGATGCATGCCACCATGTCCAGCTAGTTTTTCTGTTTTTTATAGAGTTAAGGGCGCACTATGTTGCTCAGATTGGTCTCAAGCAATTCTCCTATCTTGGCCTTCCAAAGTGCTAGCATTTCAGGCACAAGACACCATGCCTGCCCACACTAAATATACATATATTTTTTCAGTCTTTCCTATGATTTATTTTCTCCCTTCACTCATAATAATATGATATCCAAATTTTGTCTTACCTGGTGGGTCTGTAAACACAGGTTTATCCATCCCACTTACAAGCAAGGCAAATGCTGCTTCTTGAAAAGGTCCAACCATGGACACTCTGGTCATCCAACCCAAGTCGCCCCCTTGCCTGGCTTTATCTTCACTATATTGTGCAGCCACTTCACTGAATCTCATTCCAGACTTTAATTTTTCCATGGCTTCCATGATTTTGCCATGTTTTTCACATAGAATGTGTCTGACCTTTACTGCATTGCCACCACCTTTGGGACCTTGAGCCTTCTTGTTAGAAATGTCACTTCCAGAAACTGCTCCCCCTTTCCCTTTTCCAGAACTGGTTTTTCCCTTGGGCGGCATCTTCGAAACTTCTAGTCCAACTCCCACACTAAATATATTTTTATGCAACTTAAATGTTTTTCACATAATATCTAGATTTATCTTGTTCCATGTTAGTATGTTTATGTTTCTATTACTTTTCTTAAATATTGCATACTATTTGATATTATCATTTGGATTGTCTTTTTTTTTTTTTTTTGTAGAGACAGAGTCTCACTTTATGGCCCTCGGTAGAGTGCTGTGGCCTCACACAGCTCACAGCAACCTCCAACTCCTGGGGCTTAAGCGATTCTCTTGCCTCAGCCTCCCGAGTAGCTGGGACTACAGGCGCCCGCCACAACGCCCCGCTATTTTTTGGTTGCAGTTTGGCAGGGGCCGGGTTTGAACCAGCCACCCTCGGTATATGGGGCTGGCGCCTTACCGACTGAGCCACAGGCGCCGCCCTGGATTGTCTTTTTAATCAGAAAAGATGAAACTATTTCTTTTAAAACAAAAACAAACACCTGATGAACTTTGCAACTCATTAGTCTTGAGTGCCCCCTACTGGGGGTACTCACTGACATTAACAGAATACTAAACTATAATAGCAAGAAATAATTCAGGGCGGCTCCTGTGGCTCAGTGAGTAGGGTGCCGGCCCCATATGCCAAGGGTGGCGGGTTCGGACCCAGCCCCAGCCCCGGCCAAACTGCAACAGAAAAATAGCCGGGCGTTGTGGCGCGCGCCGGTAGTCCCAGCTGCTCGGGAGGCTGAGGCAAGAGAATCGCATAAGCCCAAGAGTTAGAGGTTGCTGTGAGCCGTGTGATGCCACGGCACTCTACCCGAGGGCAGTACAGTGAGACTCTGTCTCTACAAAAAAAAAATAATAATAAAATAAATAATTCAAACATAGGGTACTATATTTTTCAGCACATGGCAAAAAAATCTGCAAACTCTTAGAAAAAAATGTATGATTTTAGATTTAAATGATTTTATTGGCAGAGTTCTTTATATTATAGGTATGTTGTAAGGAATACAGAGAAATCAAGTCAAATAGTTTGACCTTCCATCTCATTTCCATACAATGTGTATACTTGTGTCAGTGGTGAGATGGGGTTGCAGAGTAGGAAGTAATGACATAGAGGCAGTTAAAAAAAATAGTTTTGGGTTGGGCAAGGTGGCTTATACCTGTAATCCTAGCACTCTGAGAAGCTGAGGTGGGAGAATCACTTAAACTCAGGAATTTGAGACCAGTCTGAGCAAAAGTAAAACCCCATCTCTACTAAAAATAGACAAATTAGCCACCTGCAGGGGCATGCACCCATGGTCCCAGCTACTTGGGAGGAGGCTGAATCAGAATGATCTTTTGGGCCCATGAGTATGAGTTTGCAGTGAATTATGATGACAACACTGTACTCTAGCCTGAGCAACACAGTAAGACCCTATTTCAGAAAAAAAAAAAGTTTTACCTCACTCTTTTGTATCTTTTCACTTATGTGCTTATATTTAATCTCTCTTTCACATTTCAATCTAGAAGAGTTATTTAGACATTACTCAAACATTTAAGCTGTTTACACTATGTAATTTTCTTTTTACTTATTTTTATATTTTATTTTTGTTTTATATCTGATTAATAGCGCATACAATTACGTTACATTGTTTGCATTTGTAAGGTAAAGCTTAAGTTGTAGTTGTGTACTTCACATAGGAAGTGTGCACACACCTCCATGCTGTTCCTGCTGGGAAGGACTCCCCTTCACACTTCTTGGATTTAATTGAGTTATTATGTAATTTTCTAATCTGAGTCTGTGGTTATATACTTGGTAATAATCAAAGTCTCAAGAGTAAAAGAAAAATAGAGATGTTAGAAAAGGCTTCCCTCTTTAGACAAAGATAACAGTGCAATTATCAAAGGTAACATGTCCTTACCAAAGTTGATTTTTAAAAATGACATATTATTTATGCTTGTTAGTTTATAGGAAAACTGACATACAACATTTATGACTAGAGTTAATTTTTATAGAAACCAAATGAAAACAAAACTGTACTTAAAATGGCATGTCTATATTATTTGCTTTTCATCAAGCAAATTCTATTTTGCTATTCTACATATCATTATTTTATACAGTCTTGATTTTGTTACGTAATTTTCTTCACTGGTAATACTCACAGCTAACTTGTAATTATTTGCAAGGCTGATCATTTGCTGGGCAAGGCCATTTAGCAACCGAGTACGAAGGGACAGGTCATCTATGTCATGACGAAAAGGAAAAGCAATACCATCCACTATTACTAATCGAACCTAAATACAAAAGAGATAATGATATTAGATTAGCTATGAAAAATAAAATAATAAAAGTAGCATCCATTACTGAAAAAAGCTTAAAATCTAGCGTTTTATGTCTGACTCCTCAAAGAATGGTTTTCTTGTGGAAAAGTGGGTTTTTTTGTTTGTTTAAAGACACAGGGTATTGCTCTGTCACACAAGCTGGAGTACAATAGTATCATCATAGCTCACTGCAGCATCAAAATCCTGGGCATAGATCCTCCTGTAGCCCCTGAGTAAGTTGGATAACAGGACATACTACATCCAAATGAGAGTTGTAAATCCATCTAACTAATGCTTTCTGTAGTAATCACTAAAAGTTAAAATGTACTGTGGTTTGATAACATACTAGCTTAAAATAATCCAAAAAGAAAGAAGAAAAATTAAAAGTTTCTTATAACTTGCCAGCATACAAAGTTTTTACTGATAAAAAGCACATTTAAAGTCTTGCTGATCGGGCGGCGCCTGTGGCTCAGTCGGTAAGGCGCCGGCCCCATGTACCGAGGGTGGTGGGTTCAAACCTGGCCCCGGCCAAACTGCAACCAAAAAAATAGCCGGGCGCTGTAGCGGGTGCCTGTAGTCCCAGCTACTCGGGAGGCTGAGGCAAGAGAATCGCCTAAGCCCAGGAGTTGGAGGTTGCTGTGAGCTGTGTGAGGCCACGGCACTCTACAGAGGGCCATAAAGTGAGACTCTGTCTCTACACACACACACACAAAAAAAGTCTTGCTGATCCTAGCACTCTGGGAGGCCAAGGCGGGTGGATTGCCTGAGCACACAGGTTCAAGACCAGCCTGAGCTAGAATGAGATCCCATCTCTAAAAATAGCCGGGCGTTGTGGCAGGCATCTGTAGTCTCATCTACTAGGGACACTGAGGTAAGAGAATAGCTTGAGCCCAAAAGTTTTGAGGTTGCTGTGAGCTGTGATGCCAGACCACTCTACTGAGGGCTATAAGTGAGACTCTGTCTCAGAAAAGATAAATAAAAATAAAGGCTTGGTGAAACAAATTCCTCAGTTAAGGCTCGGTGCCTGTAGCTCAAGCGGCTAAGGCGCCAGCCATATACACCAGAGCTGGCAGGTTCAAATCCAGCCCGGGCCTGCCAAACAATGACAACTACAATCAAAAAACAGCCAGGCGAGGGGCGGCGCCTGTGGTTCAAAGGAGTAGGGCACCGGCCCCATATGCCGGAGGTGGCGGGTTCAAGCCCAGCCCTGGCCAAAAACTGCAAAAAAAAAAAAAAAAAAAAATAGCCAGGCGTTGTGGCAGGCACCTGTAGTCCCAGATACTTGAAAGGCTGAGGCAAGAGAATCACTTAAGCCTAGGAGTTGGAGATTGCTGTGAGCTATGATACCACAGCACTCTACCCAGGGTGACAGCTTGAGGCTCTGTCTCAACAATAACAAAAAAAGAAATTCCTCAGTTAAATATACCAACTTTACCTTCAAGTTTCTTTTTTGTTAAAAACAAAAAACAAAAACCGCCACACCGGCTCAGTGCCCATAGCACAGTGGTTATGGTACCAGCCACGTACAACAAGGCTGGCGGGGTTTGAACCCAGCCTGGGCCAGCTAAACAATGACAACTGCAACAAAAAAAATAGCTGGGCATTGTAGCAGGTGCCTGTAATCCCAGCTACTTGAGAGGTTGAGGCAAGAGAATCACTTAAGCCCAAGAGTTAGAGGTTGCTATGAGCTGTGACGCCATAGCACTCTACTGAGGGTAACATAGTGATACTCTGTCTTTAAAAAAAAAAAAACACACCCACACCTTCAAATATTAAATTATGGCTGGGCTCAGTAGCTCACATGTGTAATCCGAGCATTTTGGGAGGCCAAGGTAGAAGGACTGCTTGAGGCCAGGAGTTCAAGATCAGCTTGGACAATATAGTAAGACCCATCTTTTAAAAAAAAAAAGGAAAATTATATAGGCAAAATGAAGCTGTGTAGGATAATATTTAGAAATAAACTTATCCTACATCAAGCACACAAAGTAAATTCAGTGTGAGTTTAAAATGACATGCTTTTCTTCCAGAGGCTTAAGAGGCTTGGACCCCCCCTGGGTTACTCACAGAGTTAGGCTTTTTCGGAATTGTAAAATTCCTTAGGCCTTTTCTCTGAAGCAGTACACCCCGTGAAGCCTGAGATCCAAGGGCATGCCGCCCGGGCCAGAGGGTTGACATATGTTAACAACATATTGTCAGAGGTCTATAGGTGCTCTGCCCTGAAGGAAGGTCACAGTCATTACTTCATACTGAGTAAACTGAGTGAATGCTTGAAGATATTCTTCTATTAACTCTGTTCCCCTATAGCTGTTTTCGTCTTTGTGCCCTGCTCCGAAAACTAGTCACTGTTTAGAGGAAGAGATTTACTACACAAGTGGTTACATTGATATGATAAATATTTCAAGTTAAAATTCAGCTAATAGATAATGGATTAGGTGTGTACGTGACTGGAAGAGTACAAAACTTAAACTTGGAATAAAGAACTTTGCTATATGCCATCCCACGGTGTACAGTCTGTTTCTTGACTTAATAATTACAGGAGCGAGTTTACACCTACAGCAAAGCTGCTGCTCGTTCGCGTCTCGGGTCACGCAACAAGCTGGGCATGGTGACTTGTTCTTATAATTCTAGCACTTTATATGAAATAGCTAGAATAGGTAAACCTATAGAGACAGAACATTGATTGCCAGGGGTAGGGGGGCAAAGAAAAAAAGGGAGGAACTACTTACTGGGTAGGGTTTCATTTTGGGATAATGAAAATACTTTTGTATCATAAGTGGTAGTTACATAACACTGTGAATAATTATTAACGGTACTGAAATATTCACTTTAAAAGAGTGAATGTTGTTACATGAATTTCATCTCAATAAAAAATCAAATCAAGGAAAACTTTCTGTAAGAATTGACTGGCTATATGGAATTTACAATAAAGAGTACTACACACTTTATCATTACTTGTAAATTGTGTGCCAAACACCCTCTACATCAGCAAAATTTGTAATAAATTTGTGTGTATGTGTACATATGTATATGCACATTTTTCCTCAGAAAGTCAGCACTGAACATTTACCGGCACACGGATGGAGAGGTAAGAAGAATCAGAACATGTAGATCTTTTTTTATTTATTTATTTATTTATTTTTTTTGTAGAGACACAGTCTCACTTTATTGCCCTCGGTAGATGCCGTGGCATCACACAGCTCACAGCAACCTCCAACTCCTGGGCTTAAGCAATTCTCTTGCCTCAGCCTCCCGAGTAGCTGAGACTACAGGCGCCCGCCACAGAGCCCAGCTATTTTTTGATTGCAGTTCAGCCGGGGCCGGGTTTGAACCCGCCACCCTCGGTATATGGGGCTGGCACCTTACCGACTGAGCCACAGGCGCCGCCCAGAACATGTAGATCTTATATATTTATTCAATGGTTCTCAAAAAGCAGAGGTGAGGCTGAGCATGGAGGCTCATGCCTGTAATCCCAGCCCTTGAGAGGCCGAGGTGGGTGAATTGCCTGAGTGCACATGTTGGAGACTAGCCTGAGCCAGAGTGAGACTAGCTGGGCGTTGCAGCGGGTGCCTGTAGTCCCAGCTACTTGGGAGGCTGAGGCAAAACGATCACTTGAACCTAAGAGTTTGAGGTTACTATGAGCTATGACGCCATGGCACTCTACCAACAGTGAACAAATGAGACTCTGTCTCAAAAAAATAAAAAAAGTATAACTATCACTATTCATAGATAAAAAAATTTTATATACCGAAAATCTTAAAGAATCTACAAAAAAACTATAGTCATGTGCCTACATAATGCTGTTTCATTCAACAATGGACAATATATTCAATGGTCCCATAAGATTAAAATGGAAAAGATTCCTATAGCTGTCATACATCACATGCATGTGTTTGTGGTGATGCTGTTGTGAACAAACCTACTGTGCTGTCAGCTATACAAAAGCATAGCACATATAATTATGTACATTACATATAACTTGATAACAACCATGTTACTTGTTTATGTATTTACTATATTATACTTGTTTTCATTATTATTATTATTATTATTATTTTTGAGACAGAACCTCAAGCTGTTGCCCTGGGTAGAGTGCTGTGGCATCACAACTCACAGCAACCTCAAACTCCTGGGCTCAAACGATTGTCCTGCCTCAGCCTCCCAAGCAGCTGGGACTACAGGCACCTGCCACAATGCCTGGCTATTTTTGGGGGGGCAGCCGTCATTGTTGTTTGGCGGGCCGGGCTGGATTCGAACCCGCCAGCTCAGGTGTATGTGGCTGGCGCCTTAGCCACTTGAGCCACAGGCGCCGAGCCACTTGTTTTCATTATTTTAGTGACCTCTACCTATAAAAAAAAAGTTCATTGAAAAACAGCCTCAGGTAGGTCCTGCAAAAAGTATTCCAGAAGAAGGCATTGTTGGGTTGGCGCCTGTAGCTCAAGCTGCTAAGGTGGGTTGAAATCCAGCCCGGGCCTGCCAAACAATGACAACTGCAACCAAAAAATAGCTGGGCATTGTGGTGGGTGCCTGTAGTCTCATCTACTTTGGAGGCTGAGGCAGGAGAATCGCTTAAGCCCAGGAGTTGGAGATTGCTGTGAGCTGTGATACCATAGCACTTTACCTGGGGTGATAGCTTGAGGCTCTGTCTCAAGAAAAAAAAAAAAAAGAAGGCATTGTTAACATAGGAGATGACAGTTACTGCCCCTGATCCTTGCAGTGGGACAAAAATGTAGAGGTGGAAGATGATGATATTGATGATCCTGACCCTGTGTAGGTATAGGCTAACGTGTTTGTCTATGTCTTAGTCTTTAACGAAAAAGTTTAACAAGTAAAAAGGAAAAATAATTTAAAATAGAAAGTTGTTTATATTCCATAATAGAGCCAAAAAGAAAGAAAAATGCTTATAAAATAAGGATATAAAGAAAATATTTTTGTATAGCTATACAAAGCATTTGCATTTTAAGCTAAGTGTTATTACTTCAAAAGGGTCAAAAAATTTAAAATTCAGTTTATATAAAGTAAAAAAGTTATAGTAAGCTAAGGTTAATTTATTGCTGAAGAATAAAAAATATTGTTTTGGGCAGGGCATGGTGGCTCACGCCTATAATTCTAATACTCTGGAAGGCCGAGGAAGGAGGATCGCTTGAGACCAGGAGTTTGAGGTTGCTGTGAGCTAGGCTGACACCATAACACTCTAGCCTGGGGAAAACAGTAAGACTCTGCCTTAAAACAAACAAAATACATATGTATTTTTTTCTTAGTGATGGGGTCTTGCTATGTTGCCTTTGCTACAGGCTGGCCTTGACCACCTGAGCTCAAGGGCTCAAACACATTGTACCCAGCTAGAAAGAAAAAAAAATTTTTTTTTTTTTTTTTGTAGAGACAGAGTCTCACATACCACCCTCAGGTAGAGTGCCGTGGCATCACACAGCTTACAGCAACCTCTAACTCTTGGGCTTACGCGATTCTCTTGCCTCAGCCTCCCGAGCAGCTGGGACTACAGGCGCCTGCCACAACACCCAGCTATTTTTTTGTTGCAATTTGGCCGGGGCTGGGTTTGAACCCGCCACCCTCGGCATATGGGGCCGGCGCCCTACTCACTGAGCCACAGGCGCCGCCCAAAGAAAAAAAATTTTTAATAAATTTTGCATACCCTAAGTGTACAATGTTTATAAAGTCTATAATAGTATACAGTAATGTGCCAGGCCTTCACATTCACTCACTACTCACTCACTGAGTGTGACTTTCAGTTCTGCCAGCTCCGTGCATATAAGTACTCTACAAAGGTACTCTATTTTTAGTCTTTTACGCCATATTTTACTGTACTCTTTCTATGTTTAGATATACAAATGCCTACTATTGTTTTCCTATTGCCTATAGTGTTCAATACAGTAATATGCTGTACAGAAGTATAGCCTAAAAGGAATAGGCTATCCCACATAGTCAGGTGTGTAGTAGACTAGACCATCTCGGTTTATGTAAGTATATTCTATGTTTACACAATGAAATTGCCTAATGACTCAAACAAATTCACAAATTTGTAGTATATAAGATCAAAATACAAAAATCAGTTATATGGGCCAGGTGTGGTGGCTCACGCCTGAAGTCCCAGCCCTGTGGGAGGCTGAGGCAGGTGGATTGCCTGAGCTCAGAGGTTCAAGACCAGTATGAACAGCAGTGAACCAGAGTAAGACCCCATCTCTACTAATATCAAAAACATTGCCAGAGGAAGAAGAAAATGAACAACAAAAAAGAGTACTTCAAACGAAGAATGAACAAGGAAGCTGAAATTAAAAAAAAATTTTTAAAAATCAGTTATATCTTTCTTTTTTTTTTTTATGGTGGCAAATAGTGATATTCTTTAATTCCAGCCAGTTTAAATAGTCAGCTAGTCACGTACACACTGTTATTCTATAATCACACAATAGCTTTACAAAACATATGGTAAAATCTGATTAACCTTTTCTTGGTGTCTGCTGATTAACTGATATATATTTTTCTAACCCAAAAATAACTATCACGAGTCATATATCAGCTGCTTTGCTCGTGAGCCGATAAGCCACACGACCACAATGAAGAAAGAGTAGAATGTTCCTTTAAATCTCTGGAAACTCTTAATGACCTGAGGGGCAGAAACTTAGTATCTCACTTAACCATGGTCCAGAGGCCATTCGGCTTATTGATAACATGAGTTACATGCATCAGCCTCTGGGCTGTATCTCTGGGAGTGGAGTTTTCTGCTCCAAGCCCCTAGGCTTAATAGCCACATATTGAGGGTGGCGCCTGTGGCTCAAGGAGTAGGGCGCCAGTCCCATATGCCAGAGGTGGTGGGTTCAAACCCAGCCCTGGCCAAAAACCACAAAAATAAATAAACAAATAAATAAAAAATAGCCACATATTGAGGCAGTCAAGCCTGCAACAAAAACCTTGGTCAGTGAGAATTCAAAACTGCTTTTCTCAGGCAGCTTGAGCACAGAGCATATAGACTTTTAGCCTATATCTCCCCTTTCTTCTTCTGACAAGTAGCATTTAAATTGGTCATCATCAAAGCAAAAACAGCTGCGTGTCTTTCATTATCTTTTCTATTTTGATTAACTCTTCTACAAATAATATATAAAATTAAACTTAAAATTAACAACAAAGTGAATGAACGGACAGAACTCCCAATAAGCCCATGTATCTTCGGCATGGGGTTCATTTGTTCAATCTTAGAAAACTGAATCACCATCTATCTTTTTTAACATGTTTTGGAAAGTAGAATACACCTCATGCTATAAATTTACAATTTCAGTGGTCAAATGATTTAACAAATGTTTTTTAACTTTCTCCCAAGGAACTTAGTTGCATCATACACGACATGGGTTATACAAAATGTTTTCATATTCCAATCACATTTAAATCTGACTTGTTTCTTTAAACTAACCAATTCATCTCCAAGCATTACAACAGCTTGTTCAAGATCTGATACCTCATTATACAATTCTGTTTCTATCTGTTTTTGAGCAGTCCATAATTGTTCAGAGTTCTTGTGCCAATCAGCAACAAAGTTTTGTGTTTTGACCTCTTGAGTCAGTGTAATATCAGCAGTGGCAGCGGTAGCAGTCACAGCAATGATCCCCAAGATGGCAGCTATCAGTAGCCTGATAAAATGCTTGCTCCTCTTCAAAATGTGATCTGCTAGCAACTGCAATACGGACAGGGTAGGTGATTCTTGTCACTGATGAGCTAGGTTGATTGGAAGCCACATGCCAGTTAGTGCTTGTAGCAAAGGATCAAAACTGACAGAATTATTTATACAAGTGAACATTTGACATTTTGGACAAAAAAATCTCTCTTGTGGTTTTATTCCAAGTAATACTGCCTTTCAGCCACACAAAAGGCGATTGTAAACAAGCTTGAATATATCTTTTTTTTTTTTTTTTTTGTAGAGACAGAGTCTCACTTTATGGCCCTCAGTAGAGTGCCATGGCATCACACAGCTCACAGCAACCTCCAACTCCTGGGTTTAAGCGATTCTCTTGCCTCAACCTCCCGAGTAGCTGGGACTACAGGCGCCAGCCACAATGCCCGGCTATTTTATTTTTGGTTGCAGTTCAGCCGGGGCCAGGTTTGAACCTGCCACCCCCGGTATATGGGGCCGGCGCCTCACCAATTGAGCCACAGGCGCCGCCCAAATATATCTTATTTCTTTTACTTCAAATTTCATTTCAGAATGATGAGTTCCAGAATGTTGATATAAATCTCTTGTCCAAGCTTTAATGGGTTGCAAGGTAGCAGCAACCTTCCATAGATGACTTTGTTTAGATTAAGTTGCTATCCCAGGAGAAGGGGGGAAAAAAATCCACCATTACTCCATTTCATTGTACCAGACAACACCACACTTACTTTGTCCTTATTAAAAGGAAATTTGTATCTATCCAATGGTAAATTAAATGGGACTGACTTTCCTGAAGCATCTACTAAAGTGACCATTGGTCCTCAGTCCACAACTTCACCATTCGTAGTGTTAACCAACATAAAAGGAAACTTTCCTTTACATTTAGTCCAATGAATCCAGTCTTAATTTCATTAAAGGAGTACAAGAACAAGGTGGCCATTTAGTGTTAACTAAAGCTTTACCAGTATTATTCCTAGGTAAAGAATAAGCAATTAACATTAACATTTCTTGCACCATATTTTTAGGATATGACTGATTGGGTTTGTGATCAAAAGTACTGATCCAAGATTGTAAAGCTAAATCTAAATATTGTGACTTACGCACAAAGCAAATAGGGGGACCAGTTACTCCAGTGGCGTAATTAGCAATTACTATGCCTTCTTCCTCAGGCTTAAATGGCCTTCTGGTATCATAAGGACTTGGGAGCCATGATGAGTCATTAACATATATAGTCACAGTAGGTTCCAACCAACTTACCCCTCTTAATATAAGAGGGCTGGGGACAAAAGTCCAATATTCAAATTTTTGTCTGGAAGCTGGAGCAAGAGTAATAGCTAACATGGCCCAAAAAAGAGTGGCAGGTATAAATTCTTGCCGGGGCTGCATAACCACTTATTTAGCTTTATTACCCAGGCGTTGTAATTGCTCCATTGTTGCCAGTTTTGGATTCTTCCTGCAGTGGATTCCTCGTAGTCTCCGCCTTTTGATCTTCTAGGTTAGAGACATTCTTTGAAACCGGGACATTGTCTCCCTCAGGCGATTCTTGTCTTTCCCCATTATTGACTGGAGCTTGATGTAGCTTCAAATTCCTATCTCAAGTGAATGCCAGAAATAGTCCCGAGTTTCCAAAAGAAGGCGGCTGTCCCTCATCTCTGAGTCCACGAAGCTGCGCACTCTCATCCAATGTCTTCTGCGGATCCTGCCGACTATGCCAGAAATGTGGTGCGAGGGATCGTGGAGTGACTGGCGTCACAGGTGTAAAGCCCGCTCAAATACGAAAGTGCAGTCATGAATCTCTCCATAGTAATAGAACAAGAGCTCAACATCAACATCTAAGCATTGGGAACCTTTTCTTCCTTTCTTTTTTTTTTTTTTTGGTTTTTGGCCAGGGCTAGGTTTGAACCCGCCACCTCCGGCATATGGGACCGGCACCCTACTCCTTGAGCCACAGGCGCCACCCCCTTTCTTTTTTTTTAAGAGACAAGATCTCACTATGTTATTCAGGCTGGAGTCCAGTGGCACAATCATAGCTTACTGCATCCATAAACTTCTTGGCTCAAAAGATCCTCTCACCTCAGCCTCCCAAGTCTCAAACTCCTGGCCTCAAGTGATCTTCCCACCTCAGCCTCTCAAGTAGGGTAGACTATAGGTAAACCTCACTGAATTCCAAAAAAGTATTTAGAATATAAGTACGGGAGCATTACTGTACGTGTTCATAATAACAGAGCAAATTTCTTATTTTCTATTTTCACAAAAGAGGTTCTTAGAAGATGTATCTACATCTCCAAGGGATCTTTTTTCTAAACCGAGGCACATACATGATACCACTTTGCAACTGAAGGGGTCCAAAATATGCCACTATGACAATAAAAACAATTTTGAGCTGAGAGCATTAGAGTTACTGAAATTCCTTATCTGCCTAAAAGCAGAGCCTCTCAAAAGAACTCAATTAAATCCCTCAGTCAAGAGGAGAAGTCTGCACACGCCCAAACAGGCATTGTCACAAAACTATCACATCTCCTATCCTCCTAAGGGTCCATTCACTGGGGACATAAAGGGACCACTAGGAGAAAAGTCCGACCTCTTAGATAAGAAAGTTTTAAAAGGCCCTGAAGTAAACAGTTCCAGTTGTGACTCAGTTAACCAAGTCCATAAAATAGAGTTTCTAGCTTATAACACAAAGTGGGGGGTAACGGTTAGTTACAGAACAATGCACACCATGAATACCACAAACGTCACAAGACTAACAGTCACGAACAAAACAGCAGGTAGAAATAACTGCTAAAAAGAAAAGCAGTTATTTTTCAGGTTTATCAAACACCTCCAAAAATACTTGGTTAGTTACATTTCAGTAGTTTGACCCATACCTTTGAATGTTCTGAAAGGAAATCTGGAAGGAGATAAACTTGGGCCAGTAGCTCTGTGTAGTCATGACAACGAAAATAATAAATATGCGAAAGAATATTTTCAAGAGTAAAATCCTCCAAAGCCTTTTGGTGTTCTGAAATAAACAACAAAACAATCTTAAAATAATTAGTTTTACTGGGCAGCGCCTGTGGCTCAGCGGGTAGGGCGCCGGTCCCATATGCCGCAAGTGGCGGGTTCAAACCCAGCCCCGGCCAAATTAAAAAAAATAAAATAAAATAATTAGTTTTACTGTTTTGATATGCTGACAATTATAGGAAAACAATATATATACATATATTTTTTTTTTGAGACAGAGTCATACTATGTCGTCCTCAGTAGAATGCCATGGCGTCACAGCTCACAGCAACCTCAAATTCTTAGGCTTAAGCAATTCTCTTGCCTCAGGCTCCCAAGTAGCTGGGACTATAGGTGCCCACCACAACGCCCAGCTATATATTTTTTGTTGTTGTTTTTGTCATTGTTTAGCAGGCCTGGTCAGGTTCAAACCCACCAGCCTCGGTGTATGCGACCGTGGTGTGTGTGTGTGTGTGTGTGTGTGTGTGTGTGTATTTTTTTTTTTAGAGACAAAGTCTTACTTTGTCACCCTCAGTAGAGTGATATGGTGTCACAGCTCACAGCAACCTCCAGCTCTTGGGCTTAGACGAGTCTCTTGCCTTAGCCTCCTGAGTAGCTGGGACCACAGGCACCCGCCACAATGCCCAGCTATTTTTTTTGTTGCAGTTTGGCCGGGGCTGGGCTTGAAGCCGCCACCCTCGGTATATAGGGCCAGTGCCCTACTCACTGAGCCACAGGCGCCGCCCAGGAAAACAATACTTTTTAATAATAAAACACTATACTTTTATAATAAAACTCTGAACTTTAAGTGAAAGATGACGAAATTGTAGTAAAATTAGTGTAAACTATCATTTCATAATTCGTGATCTCTAATTTTTGCTTTTTCAACTGATTTATATACTAGGTTCTCTAGAAATTGATTATACACATACACAACTAGTGTTTTAATGTCTGCCTTTCCATTTTTTTAGTTATTGGCTTCCATTGAGCAGAAGTAATATAATGGAAGTTCTCTTCCTTTTTTTTTTTTTTTTTTTTTTTAGAGACAGAGTCTCACTCCATCACCCTTAGCAGAGTGCCGTGGTATCACAGCTAACAATAACCTCCAACCCCTGGGCTTAGGCGATTCTCTTGCCTCAGCCTCCCGAGTAGCTGGGACCACAACGCCTAGCTATTTTTTGTTGAAGTTTGGCTGGGCCCAGGTTAGAACCTGCCACCCTCAGTATATGGGGCCAGCACCCTACCCACTGAGCCACAGGTACCGCCCTCTTGTTTTTATTTGATAAGACTATAAATTAAGAGTTAAAGGAAAAATGTGGTTCAGCGCCTGTAGCTCAGCGGCCAGGGTGTCAGCCATATACACTGGAGCTGGCAGGTTCAAACCCAGCCCAGGGCCTGCCAAACAACGACAATTACAACCAAAAATAGCCGGGCATTGTGGCGGGCGCTCGTAGTCCCAGCTACTTGGGAGGCTGAGGCAAGAGAATTGCTTAAGCCCGAGAGTTTGAGGTTGCTGTGAGCTTTGATGCCACAGCACTCTACGGAGGGTGACATATGCCACTATCTCAAAAAAAAAAAAAAGGAAAAATGTTCTTCCCTTTAATGCTGTAGTATAATTAAGTAGAAACAATGATATAAAATCCTCCTTAATTTAAATTGAAAGAAAACCAGTTTGGTCTTAAACATATTTCATAGATAACCTAATTTTTATATTTTAAAATGTACTTAACTCGGCACCCGTAGCTCAGTGGCTCATGCACCGGGGCTGGTGGTTTTGAACTCAGCCAGGGCCTGCTGAACAGCAGTGACGACAATAATATAAATAAATAAATAATAAAATGTACTTAAATTTCAACATTAAAAAACAAGAAACCACCAGGCATGGTGGCTCACGCCTATAATCCTAGCACTCTGGGAGGCCAAGGCGGGTGACTGCTTAAGCTCAGGAGTTTAAGACCAGCCTGAACAAGAGCAAGACCCTGTCTTTACTAAAAATAGAAAAACTGAGGCAAGAAGATCGCTTGAACCCAAGAGTTGGAGGCTGCTGTGAGCTATGACGATGCCATGGCACTGTACCCAGGGAGATAGCATGAGACTCTGTCTCAAAAACACCCCCCAAAAACAAGAAACTATATTTCAGAATAGAAAACATTGCCTATTATAAATGTACGTTTTAAAAAGTCAAGTTTTCACCCAAAATAGCATAGCTTAATCACATATCAAACCTTAAAATCTCTCTATCCCAGTGCTACACCTACTCTGACACTATTACAAACATACATTGTGAAATGGGTAGTTTAAGGTGCAGCAGAGGAAAAATTCTTTTTCCCTTTACCCTCTTAGGTTCTCTGGCTGGAACCCTATAAATTGGGCAGGCAAAGATGGATTAAAAAAAAAAACCAACGACGGCTCCGTGCCTGTAGCACAGTGGTTACGATGCTGGTCACATGAACCAAGGCTGGTGGGTTCGAACCCGGCCCGGGCCAGCTAAGCAACAAAAACAACGAAAAAATTCCTGGGCGTTGTGGCAAGCACCTGTAGTACCAGCTACTCGGGAGGCTGAGGCAAGAGAATCACTTAAGCCCAAGAGTTTGAGGCTACTCTGAGCTGTGATACCTTGGCACTCTACCAAAAGTGACATAATGAGACTCTGTCTCAAGAAAAAAATAAAAAGAAGCTCAGCACCTGTAGCACAGTGGTTATGGCGCCAGCCACATACAGCGAGGGTAACGGGTTCGACCCAGCCCAGGCCAGCTAAACAACAATGACAACTGCAACAAAAAAACAGCTAGGCCTTGTGGTGGGTGCCTGTAGTCCCAGCTACCGGGGAGGCTGAGGCAAGGGAATCTCTTAAGCCCAAGAGTTTGAGGTTGCTGTGAGCTGTGATGCCATACCACCCTACTGAGGGTGACATAGTGAGACTCTGTCTCAAAATAAATAAATAAATAAATAAAATAAAAAATTAGCTGGCCTATGTGGTGGGCACCTGGAGTCCTAGCTGTGTGGGAACCTTAGGCAGGAGGATTGCTTGAGCCCAGGAATTTGAGGTTTCTGTGAGCTAGGCTGATCCTATAAAACTCTAGCCTGGGCAAAAGAGTGAGACTGTCTCAGGAAAAAAAAAAAAAAGAAAAGAAAAAAAGCAGTCAATCAAGAAGCCATTTAATTTATAAGTAATTGAAAGTGCCAGAACCCAAATATAAATTACCTTTTAAAAAGTTGTTTTAGGGCAGTGCCTGTGGCTCAGTGAGTAGGGCTTCTTATACTAAGGGTTGTGGGTTCAAGCCTGGCCCCGGCCAAACTGCAACAAAAAAAAAGCCAGGCATTGGGCGGTGCCTGTGGCTCAAAGGAGTAGGGCGTTGGCCCCATATGCCAGAGGTAATGGGTTCAAACCCAGCCCCAGCCAAAAACTGCAAAAAAAAAAAAAACATAGACAGGCGTTGTGGCAGGCGCCTGTAGTCCCAGCTACTTGGGAGGCTGAGGCAAAAGAATAGCCTAAGCCCAAGAGCTGGAGGTTGCTGTGAGCTGTGACGTTACAGCACTCTACTGAGGGCGACAGACTGAGACTCTGTTTCTTAAAAAAAAGAAAAGGTGGTTTTAAAATCAAACATTTTATTTCCACATTAACACACACACCCAAGAAACCTCCCAAATACTTTTAAATTCAATTAATACAGTTATAAAGTCAATTATATACTATTTAAAACCCCCAAAAGTCAATCAGTTTAACAATCCAAACATTTTGGGTGGCGCCTGCGGCTCAAGGAGTAGGGCGCCGGTCCCATATGCCGGAGGTGGCAGGTTCAAACCTAGCCCTGGCCAAAAACCACAAAAAAAAAAACAAAACAATCCAAACATTTCCAGATGCAGTTTTCAAAGCTACCTTTGGTTGTGGTAAAACCAGAGTTGGAATCAACATACTTGAAATCCATTTAAAAACATTAGCTCATATTAATGTGTTCAATAACATTAGTTTACATCTGGCAAACTGGAATATGATGATTTGAAGTCATAACACTGAAATACATATATATATGTTTTGCCCCAAGGCTCCCACGGTAAGAATCAAGGGCCATAAAAGGAAAAGTCCAGGCTGTAACAGCTCTTAGAGGTATGTGAGTTTAACACTAGTTATAGTGACAATCATCAGACTTCATCAACTAAATGGTCCCTTGCTAAGGTTTCATATCAGCACAAATGCAACTTACTTTTATTACACAGAAAAAAAAAAAAGGATCATTTGCTAACTTACCTTCACCTGTGTGTGTTTCTGCAATAAGCTGAAGGTGCTGAATACAGGCAGTAGCAATATCTACTACTCTATCAATCATAAAACTTCCCTCCGTGTCAATAAAAATTGCTTCACCTGCCACTCCTCCGAAACATTCTGGTATCTGCACATCTACTGCTAACTGAATACTGTTGAGAGAAAAAAGCCAAATGACCACACCATTATTTTGATCATATAAGAAAATATTTTCAAACTCCAGATGATGACCAGTAAGTTACCTCTGAAAATTTTATAAATGCAAATATACTCCCCAAGGCAACAGTAATGTCTGACTCTCTGTCGGCCCGCGGGCCACATGAGGCGGCGTGATTGCATTTGTTCCCGTTTTGTTTTTTTACTTCAAAATAAGATATGTGCAATGTGCATAGGAATTTGTTCATAGTTTTTTTTTTAAACTATAGTCCGGCCCTCCAACAATCTGAGGGACAACGAACTGGCCCCCTGTTTAAAAAGTCTGAGGATCCCTCGGGGAGTAGGTGTGCCTATAAAATCAAGATTAAAGACTTATTAAGGGGTGGTGCCTGTGGCTCAAGGAATAGGGTACCAGCCCCATTTATCAAAGGTGGCAGGTTCAATCCCGACCCCGGTCAAAAACTGCAAAAAAAAAAAAAAAAGACTTATTAAGGATTTTTAGGTCTCTGGAAATACAATCCTGTTCTTACTATGCATTAACTTATTTTTTAGATATTTGACTTTCAAATATATTCTCAGGAGTGCACTAATAAAGTAGAAGCTGCTTGTTTACCCTTATGACTGCACTATAATGCTGCAAAAGAAATTTTTTTTTTGAGACAGAGTCTCAAGCTGTCACCCTGGGGAGAGTGCTGTGACATCACAGCTCACAGCAACCTCAAACTCTTGGGCTTAAGTGAATCTTGCATCAGCCTCCCAAGTAGCTGGGACTACAGGCGCCTGGCAACAACACCCGGCTGTTTTTTTTGCTGTAGTTGTCATTATTGTTTAGCAGGCCTGGGCCGGGTTCAAACCCCGCAGCTTCAGTGTATGTGGCCGGTGCTCTACCCACTGGGCTACGGGCGCCACCCGAAAGAAGTATTTTTTGATATCAAAATAACTGCATCAATTTATCGAGATGGGGTACTAAAGTAACACAAATGTAATTTAAAGTTGATTTTAATTTGATGCATACACATAAAAATAAAAGCATATACATATGATTTTTGGTCTCCAGTGTGTAAACCAACAGTACAATCCTCTAATACTTACATAATATGTTACTAAGCCCACCCTTAAGAAGAGAATAATTTATTTTACCATAATTGTGTTTTTCCAACACCTGGTGCACCACAAATTTCTGTTGTTTTCATCAAGGGTACTCCACCCCCAAGAATATTATCTAGTGCTGAACAGAAGGTAATTATGAAGCCCTGGGTATGCTCCTGCTCAAGAAGTTCCAGTGCTGTACACTTCTTGCCTGACTCAGATGTACCAGCATATCTTGGTTTATTTGTGAGACATTCTCTTCTTATAATTTGCAGAGTTTCTAAGGCTTCCTCTTTTGATATCCCAACTTCTGAAAGTAAAATTTAAAAAATCTTAATTTTAGAGATTTAAAACAATCAAATACGATAATGGGTTACCTTTGTTAATTTCAGTTTTTTTTTAAGAGATGGGTCTCACTATGGTGCTTATGCTGGAGTACAGTGGCTATTCATGGGTACAATCCCATTACTGATCAGCACGGGAGTTTTGACCTACGTCATTTCTGACCTGGGCAGGTTGATTCCTCCTTAGGCAACATGGTAGGGCCCTCCTCCCTGAGAGGTCACCATAGTGATTCCAAATTTAGTATGGACACCTGATGGGCATAGCACACTACATCCCAGAGCTCCTTGACTCAAGTGATCCTCTAGTGTCAGGCTCCTGAGTAGCTGGGACTACCGGTGCATGCCACCACATCTGGCTAATTTTAGTTTTTTGATAAGAATGTAGGAGGAAGAATGTACTATTCCAGGCTGGGTGTAGTAGCTCATACCTGTGATCCCAGAACTCTCTGAGGCCAAGGCGGGTGGATTGCTTTAGCACAGGAGTTTGAGACCAGCCTGAGCAAGAGCAAGACCTATCTCTACTAAACTAGGGTGGTGCCTGTGGCTCAAAGGAGTAGGGCGCAGGCCCCATATGTCTGAGGTGGCGGGTTCAAACCCAGCCCCAGCCAAAAAGCTGTAAAAAAAAAAAGAAAGAAAGAAAAGCCAGCTGAACAGGGCACATACCTGTAGTCCTAGCCACTGAAGGAGGTTGAAACAAGAGGATCACTTGAGCCCAGGAGTTTGAGTTGCTGGAAGCTATGACACCAAGGCACTCTAGCCTAGGGCAACAGAGTGAGACTGTGTCTCAAAAAAAAAAAAAAAAAAAGTAGGCTCTGCACCCATAACACAGTGTACGGCGCCAGCCACATACACCGAGGGTGGTGGGTTTGAACCCGGCCCAGGCCAGCTAAAACAATGACAACTGCAACAAAAAAATAGCCGGGCGGGCAGCACCTATGGCTCAAAGGAGTAGGGCACCGGCCCCATATGCCGGAGGTGGCGGGTTCAAACCCAGCCCTGGCCAAAAACTGCAAAAAAAAAAAAAAAAAAATAGCCGGGCGTTGCGACTGGCGCCTGTAGTCCCAGCTACTTGGGAGGCTGAGGTGAGAGAATTGCTTAAGTCTGAGAGTTTGAGGTTGCTGTTAGCTGTGATGCCACAGCACTCTACCA